>NC_084793.1:53117577-53717577 GCF_963169125.1 Humulus lupulus
AATTTGAAAAATACTCTAAGTACCGTAGCATGCTTTCACTTATTTTGCTCATGTGTTTACATACCTCTTGGTATGCTTTGCTTTTTATGTACCTTATATGACCCCCAAGTGATCGAGGAGCTTTAGGTCCTTGGTCACTTGCCTTGACCACAACCTGTACGAACATTACTGCTCGATATAAAATGTAAAACTTATAATACAGCAAAACAACACACGTAATAAACAAATACTTGTAAAAAATTAAGAAGTTTGGCAAGAATGACTGGCTGCGCACAGTCCCTTATAATTCTCGTATTTAAATGGACTAAACATGTCTTTACGAGTGATCTTTGAAAGATCTTACACTTATAAGCGATTAGCCATATAACATGACTAACCCTTTTTCAAAACTTGTAAAAAGTAAAAATTAATACAAGCCAGTCCTTTAAGAAGGACTATTTACTGATAATACTTGCGCAGGTGTTCTCCATTCCAATAACACGGAACGAGATCTCCATTTAAGCGTGCAAGTTTGTAAGTGCTTGGATGAAGGACTTCTTCAATCTGGTAAGGTCCTTCCCAGTTTTGTCCGAGTACTCCAGCAGCTTGGTCACGAGTGTTTAAGAAAACTCTTCGAAGTACTAAGTCTCTGACGTTGAACTTTCTTTCTTTTACTTTGGAGTTAAAATATCGAGCGACTTTTTGCTGGTACGCAGCTACTCGGAGTTAGGCTTTCTCTCGTTTCTCCTCGATCAGGTCTAGGGACTCCATCAATAATTGGCTATTTTGGTCTTGGTCGTATGTGATTCTGCAATGTGAGGGCGGATCTAACTCGACATGCAACATAGCTTCATACCTGTATGCTAAGGAAAATGGGGTATGACCTATTGCTGTTCGGTGAGAAGTTCTATACGACCAGAGGACTTCAGGCAGCTGCTCTGGCCATGCTCCTTTAGCTTCCTCGAGTCTTTTCTATAGGGTATCTTTCAATGTCTTATTTACTGCTTCGACTTGCCCATTTGCTTGCGGATGAGCAACTGAAGAAAAACTCTTGATGATGCCATGTCCTTCGCAGAAGCCTGTGAACACGTCACTATCAAACTGGGTGCCATTGTCCGAGACAATCTTTCTTGGCAATCCATATCGACAAGCAATGTTTTTTATGACAAAATCAAGTACTTTGGTTGTCGTTATGGTTGCGAGTGGCTCAGCCTCAGCCCATTTGGTGAAGTAGTCGACAGCCACCACTGCGTATTTCACCCCACTTTTTCCTGTCGGCAGGGACTCGATTAAATCTATACCCCATACTGCGAGGGGACATGGACTTTGCACTTGCTTTAACTCATTAGGAGCTGCCCGTGGGCTCTTGAAAAACCTCTGACACTTATCACATTTTCGCACAAAATCCATCGAGTCTTCGTTCATTGTCGGCCAGAAATAACCCTGCCTTAGAATCTTCTTTGATAAGCTCTGCCCCCCAGCGTGGTCTCCATAGAAGCCTTCATGTACTTCCTTAATCAGCTCTTTAGCCTTTTCTGGCGTAACACACCTGAGAAGTGGCATTGAGTATCCTCTTCGGTATAAAATACCATCGACCAGGATATACCTAGCAGCCTGTCTTTGAAGGGTCCTGGCTTTGTTTCTATCTGCTGGTAGTATTTAGCTCGTGAGATACCCCAAGTATGGTGCTATCCATGTATCTGCTAACTGGACCTCCATATTGGTTTTGTCTGCTCGTATGCTTGGTGCACATAGCCGCTCAACTGGCACTATATTTAAAGTGTCAGCATCTTTTGCACTCGCGAGTTTGGCTAAGGCATCTGCGTTTGAATTCTGATCTCAAGGTATTTGCTGGAGGGTATATTTTTCATATTGTGCCAACATATCTTTTGTTTTGTTCAGATAAGCCACCATTTTTAGGCCTCGTGCTTAGTACTCCCCTAAGACCTGATTCACTACCAGCTGTGAATCACTGTAGATATCCAGCACTTTTATGTTCATGTCTTTGGCTAACCTAAACCCAGCGAGTAGGGCTTCATACTCAAATTCGTTGTTCGAAGCGGTGAAATCAAACCTAATTGCGCAGTGAAATTGATGCCCTTCTGGCGTTATCAATATTACTCCTGCTCCTGCGTGAGATTCGTTGGATGATCCATCTGTGAATAGTTTCCACGAAGGAGCTTCAACTTAAGGCTCAGGCGCACTAGGCTTTTCACCCTGCTTGCTGTCTGGGAGTTCAGTGAATTCAGCAATGAAATCAGCCAAGACTTGTCCTTTTATTGCTGCTCGCGGTGAGTATGTTATATCGAACTGCCCGAGTTCGACCGCCCATTTTAACAAACGACCAGAAGCCTCTAGTTTTGCAAAACTTGCCGAAGGGGCTAGTCAGTCAAGACTGTGATTGGGTGGGCTTGGAAGTAAGGACGTAACTTCCTTGAGGCCAAAATTAGGCAATAGGCTAATCTTTCAATGGGAGGATATCTCAATTCGGCTCCGATTAACCTCTTGCTCACATAATACTCCGCCTTTTGTACGCCTTCTTCTTCTCTCACTAACACCGCACTAGCAGCATATTCGGTGATCGCCAGGTATATGAACAAAGTTTCCCCATCTACAGGCTTTGATAAGATGGGAGGCTGCGCCATGTGGGCTATTAAGGCTTGGAAAGCCTGTTCGCAGTCTTCAGTCCACTCGAACTTCTTGTTGCCCCTAAGTAGATTAAAGAAAGGGACGCACTTATCTGTTGATTTTGAAATAAATCTACTGAGCGCGGCAATCCTTCCAGTCAAACTTTGCACATCTTTGATCTTTACTTGCGATTTCATATCGATCAGGGCCTTGATCTTTTCGGGATTAGCCTCGATTCCTCTCGAATTGACAATGAACCCCAAGAACTTCCCTGATCCTACTCCGAAGGAACATTTGAGAGGATTTAGCTTCATTTGATATTTGTTCAGAACATTGAAACACTCTTGTAAATCCTTCACATGTCCTTCTGCCTTTTTTGACTTCACCAGCATGTCATCAACGTACACCTCCATGTTTACCCCGATCAACTCCTTAAACATGTGGTTAACTAGTCGCTGGTAAGTCGCACCAGCATTTTTCAATCCGAAGGGCATTACTTTGTAACAGTATAGCCCTGTATCGGTCTGCAAGCTAGTGTGATCCTCGTCAGGGGGATGCATGCTAATCTGATTGTACCCTAAGTATGCATCCATGAAGGAGAGGATCTCATGGCCTGCAGTTGCATCGACCAGCTGGTCGATCCTTAGGAGTGGGAAGCAATCTTTAGGACAGGCTTTATTAAGGTCTGTGAAATCCACACAGGTCCGACATTTTCCATTCGGCTTGGGAACCAGTACTGTATTAGAGACCCATGATGGATAAAACGCCACCCTGATGAACCCATTCTCCTTCAATCTTTCAACTTCTTCCTTTAAGGCTTTTGATCTGTCTTTATCAAGTAGGCGCCTTTTTTGTTGCACGGGTGGAAAGCTTTTGTCAACGTTCAGGACATGGCTGATGACTACAGGATCTATCCCAACCATGTCTTTATGTGACCAGGCAAAAAATTCCTGGTTCTTCCTCAAAAAATCCACCAGTGCATATTTGGTTGTTGTCTCTAAGTTTTTGCCGACCTTCACAACTTTGGTCGGATGTTCTTCATCGAGTTGGACCTCTTCAAGGTCCTCGACAGGTCCTATATCATCCTTAACATCCCCAAAGCGAGGATCTAAATCTCTATCCTCACTTTGGGCAACACCCTATTTGGTGACTACATCACCTGATTGGGCTTGTACATCAATAGCCATTTGCAGCTCTTTTGGAGGAACACTCCTTGGCACCCACTTCTTGGCCTCGATAATTAAGGCATTGTAGCATTCCCTGGCTTCCCTCTGGTTTCCCAATACACATCCTATCCTCGCATATGTTGGGAATTTCATGGCCAGGTGCCATACAGAGGTGATGGCCCGAAGGTCGACCAGTATTGGCCTTCCAATTACAGCATTGTAGGCCAAAGGACAATCAACTACTATAAAAGTAGTGAGTAGTGTCCTGGTGGCGGGTGCAGTACCTACTGTTACTGGAAGTCGGATTGACCCTGTTGGAGCAAGTCCCTCACAAGAGAAACCATAAATTTTTTGGTTGTAGGGCTCCAAGTCCTTGACGGACAACTTCATCTGTTCTAGCGAAGATTTATAAAGGATGTTAACTAAACTTCCTGTATCGACCACTACTCTTTTGACCATCATGTTGGATATCTGAACATCCACGACCAGTGGATTGGAATGTGGGAACCGGACATGTTGGGCATCATAATCAGAGAAAGTTATTGCACCGTCCTTTTTTCGAGCCTTCTTTGATGCCCAATCCTCCACAATCATCATCTCGATGTCCTAGTCGTGACGTAGGGTCCGAGCGTATCGTTCCCTTGCCTTTCTGCTGTTTCCCGCAAGGTGCGGGCCTCCGCAGATGGTGAGTAAGGTGCCAGCCACGGGATCAAGCTGTAAAGGTGGCGAGTGTTGGCATGTAGGCGCCTGCTCGTTGCCACCTAGAGCCTCTCGTTGAGAAGCTCTCATGGCCCGCACATATCTCCTCAAGTGTCCTTGTCTAATAAGGAACTCGATTTCATCCTTCAACTGGTTACACTCGTTCGTATCGTGTCTGTAATCATTGTGAAAATGACATAACTTGGTTGTATCCGTTTTCTAAATATCTTTTCGAATGGGAGCAGGTCTTTTGTAAGGCACACTAGAACTTGTGGCCTGATACACCTCTGCTCGAGACTCGACAAGGGTGGTGTAGTTGGTGAGCCTTGGTTCATAACGATTGCCCTTAGTGCGCTTACTCTCGGAGGTAGAGGGTTCATTATGGGGCCTCTTCCCCCCATTCTTTTCGTTGCCATTCCCATTGCATTTGCCGTTGCCACTGGGCTTTGACCCATTGGCGGCTTTGGAGGGGTCTTCAGTCCCCTTATCTTTATTTGGGGTCTTTCCCTCGCTGGCAATTGCATCTTTGAGCTTGATGTATCGATCAGCTCGATCCAAAAATTCTTGGGCAGTTTTAACCCCATGCTTCCTAAGGCTACTCCAAAGAGGCGTACGGCGCCTAACTCCGGTAGTTAGGGCCATCATTTTTCCTTCGTCTCCCACTATTTTGGCCCCAGCCGCTGCTCGCATGAAACGCTGGACATAATCTTTCAGTGGTTCTCCTTCTTGCTGGCGTATCTCGACCAGCTGGTTTGCCTCAGTTGGGTGCACACGACCCGCATAGAATTGTCTGTAAAACTCCTTTACGAACATCTCCCAAGATACAATACTTGCAGGAAGGAACTTAAAGAACCACTCATGTGCAGCATCAAAAAGTGTTGCAGGGAAGATCCTGCATTGAGCGTCTTCGGACACCTTCTGAATGTCCATTTGTATCTCAACACTACACCAAATACCCATTTCCATAACACATGAATATAATAGAAATGAAAAAGTATTATTGTAAATGCTATATATGTAGCAAATGAAAAAGGCGGTAATATTTTGGGAGCCCGCCACTTATACATTTTTTTTCAGAAAAAATCACACCAATTTCGGACTCACCATTTTCTTCTTCAGCTAAGCAAAGTCTGAACTCTATCTTCAGTTTCATCATCCCTACTTCAAATCTGAGCTCACATCTTCTCCATCCCTCAAATCTCAGCCTCCATCCCTCATATCTCCTCCATCTCTCTCTCGTCTTTCTCTATCTCTCTGTCAGCAGGGTTCTATTCGTTGGGTTGTTTCACTCCTCTTCGGTCTTGGCAAGCCAGGTAAGGATATATAGTTTTAGGTGTTATTGATCTAGGTCATTGGTTTTTTTATGCTAATCGAGCTTAATTTAGGAATAAATCTAATGGGATTGTTTGATTTTCTATTTCCCTCTCGTGTCTTTCTCTCTACCTCCAGCCTCCCCTGACCTCTGCTCTCACACTCTCTCTCCATATTTCTTGGCAACGGACAGTCCAACAAGCCGAGCAGTGGAGGAAGCAAAGCACCCACCGACGGCGACTTCTCCAACAGGCTCTCGGCTCGCTCTCTCTGACTAGCAGCGGCACAGGAAGGGACTCCTCCAACAGGTTCTGTCAACTCTCTTCTTTCTTTTTATTCAACTTTTTCTTTGTTATTATCGAATTGATTGAAAGCTGAAATAGTTATTATTGAGAAGATTGAATGTTGAAATAGATAATATAGAATTGAGCAGTGGGTTTATACTTTATATTTTTGTGAGTAATTGATGTGGTTACTGGTTTATATATTGCTTAATATCTTGTTTCCACTTGAGAAGATTCATTTGGACATTTGGTTTCAAATCTTTTATTTTGCTCAGCTTTTCATTTTTAAAGCACACAAGTGTTTGGCAAAATGTGTCAGAGAATATTAAGAATATTTGATGTTTTGAACTTATTGTTTGTTTCACAAAATGTCTCAGAGAATTATAAGCATCTTTTAAATGATTGTTTGTTTGAATAGTAAGAATAGATCAGATAATATATATATATGTCATGATCTTTGTGATCAATCTCATTTTTACACACTAGAAAAAACTAAGATCAGTTGGGCAGTTTACAATTGGATTTTTTCCACCCGAAATATACATTGGTTTGGTTGAACACTATAATATACATGTGTACCTATAAGATACAAAATAAACATATAAGAATCTGATCTCACTTGGCTAGTGGTTGCTCACTTTTTTGTTCTGTTACCAGAAAAAATATTTGGACATGTTCTGTTTTTAAGTTTACTTTTCTTTAGCAAAAATATTACATGTTTCTCTATTTTAGACATGTTGACCTTTTTCTTTGCCTGTTATAACTAAGGTGTTATATTTTTATTTGATTCTTTCATATATTTTGGGATGTTATAGGTGGTTTTCTTCTTGGAAGAACTCTTTTTGTTCTAACAAACATTTCTTGCTGTGGTAATTGATGGACTATGCAGCCTAGAAAGCTTTATCTGAATCCACTCTCTTAAAGGAACGAACTTTAATTCTTTTTTCGTGTCATTTTCTGCATTGTATCGTTCGCTGATCTTTCAGTTGACTTCTTAAGATGATCATAGCGTGTATGATGGTGCTCTTGCCCTATGATGGAAAAACTCATTGTTGGAAACAAGTTCTCCTTGGTTTTTCATCATTGCCCTTTACATCTTTGCCGCCTCATTATCACCACCACCATAACCATCTTTATCTCTCATTTTCTTTCTTTCTTTCTTTCTTTCTTTCTTTCTTTCTTTCTTTATTTATTTACTCCTCTCTCTCTCTCTCTCTCTCTCTCTCTCTCTCTCTCTCTCTCTCTCTCTTTTATGAGGTGGGTGAAGTTGTAAATGGGCTTCGAAGAAAAATCTATGGTTAACAAGGTTAATGATCTGATATAGCTATGAGATCTGAGGGCTTTCTAATAATACAGTGATTACATTTAATGGGTTTTTCTTGTTACTTCTCTAATGCTTGTTTGTTTCATCAGTGGATGATCACATCTGTTACTTTGTACCGTATCCTTAGATCACGTCTGACTTTGAGTTTCTCATTTGTGACGATATTTTAACTTGTCCCATTCCCAGTTGTTTACATCTTCTAAATAACATCACTAAGTTTCTGGTTGTTTGTATTGAAAATTTAATTGTCTCTCATACTCTCGCTCTACCTATGTTTTGCAATCCTTAAGCTCTCGTCCTCACTCGCATTCTCTTGAAAAATCATATTTAATTTCCAACCGAACGCAATCTCTATGATTATGGCTCTAGTTTGAGCTTTTTTCTTTGCATTTTTCTCACTCAATGTTTATTTTGTTGTTCTGGTTTGGTATGTTAATGGGTTCTTTAATAGATGATGGCAAATGTTTATGAGTAGTTTTTTTGCTGCGTTAATTGAGGGACATGCAGCCTAGAAAGCTTTATATGAACCTACCCACTTAAAGGGAGGAACTTTCACTTCATTTTCGTGTTTATTTCTGCATTGTATTGTTCAGTGATCTTTTCAATTGACTTCTAGTGATGATTATATCATGTATAATAGTGTTTCTGCCCTGTGATGGAAAAACTCATTGTTGGAAACAAATTCTCCTTGGTTTTTCATAATTGCCCTTTACATCTTTGCCGCCTCATTATCGCCACCACCACCATCATATCTATCTATTTATCTCTCTTTCATTCCTTCTTTACTACTACTCTCTCTATCTCTTACGAGGTGAGTGAAGATGTAAATGGGCTTTGAAAATAATATGTGGTTAATATTGTTAATGATCTGATATAGCTATGAGATCTAAGGGCTCTCTAATAATACATTTGTTACATTTAATGAGTTGCTCTTGTTACTTCTATAATGAATTTGTGTGTCCTTAATGGTTGTTCACATCCATTACGGATCCTTAGATCGTGTATAACTTGAGTTGCTGATTTGTGATGACATTTTTACTGTGTCAACATCTTCACTGAGATGGTTCCTGTTCACAATCCTTATGCTCTCTTCCTCACTCCTATACTCTTGAAAAATCATATGTAATGTCGAACTGAACTTAATCCATGATTATTAACTAATGATGTCTACAATATAACTTATGTACTGATTTTTTATTTGTAAGCTGTAAAGTTGATCTTGCTGTAAAGTTGATCTTACTGTTAATGATCTGAAGGCTTTTAATAACTATTATATGTTACATGTACTGTTGTATGTTAATATGTACCTCAATGTACTACATTAACACCCTTTATGTTTTATCATTGATTGACATGAAAAATTCATTACTTGAATCAGGAGAATTGTAAAATCTTATTTCATGTGAATTGTTCTGAACAAGTGAACGAGTTGAATTGTTTCTCTAGATTGGTGAAGATGCAAACTGGTTTTAATGAAAATCATGGTTATGTGCTTGAGTATAAAAAAGGCTCCATTTTAATATGTTTTTAAAATGTGTATGTCTAAAAGAACTGAGGGCTTTATCTCAAATGACTACTATGTTTTGATTTCGTTTCTGTGTTAGTTGTTCATGTTGCAATTTTTTTTTGTAAGTGTTCTTATTACTTTTTTTATTTCAAAATTTGTATTTTTCTTAATTGCATTATGACTTCAAGGATATATATGTCTAGTGCTAAAATAATCATAATTTTAAATGTTTTGATTGAAGCTCAATTTTGTGGGGACATTACTTTTACAAATTCTAATTAATTAAACTTGTTTTGAGTAGACAGTCTTTACTAGTTGGCTAGGAGTGTGAACACAGGCAAAATAGTGACAGATTTTACTAGAGCATTGATGATTGAGAAAACAAACAAGTATGCAACCACTTGTTTTCCTTACAGTTGTTATATAACATATGGTATGAATTACTTTTGGTTTGTGCACATGCTCCTTTTGATGGTTTATGTATTTGGCATAAGTAAAATAATAATAGTTAGTGGTAGTTTATTTTTGGAAATTGGTGAGAAGATGTGTTTATTAAAAAAAAATCTTGTATTTTCTTTGATTAGATTGGGGTTTTATTTATTTAGTTCTGGGCTTGGTCACCTCTATTTTTGTTTTTAAGTTCTTTATGTTGAATTTATTTACTATAATAATTTCTTTTTTGGTATAGGCTGCTTTTAGAATCTCAATCATGCAGTTTACTACACAAAAAATCCCTTCTTGCAACACATAAGGAGCGCCTAGCAACCTTGAAGGAAACGGTATGGAGCGCCTTTAATTTGTACAATATTATGATAATTACTATCTCATTTTTATTGTTACTATGTGCCATAAGCTAATCTCAATAATTTTATTACTGTTGTGGTTGGATTAGTATTGAAAGTAAATTTTGTTTAACTTCTCTATCCTTTCCCCACTGTTTCTCTCTCACACATATATACATGAACACATATTTCTTATTATTGATATTCTTAAAATTGTTGAGGGCTTTGTGGTAGTTTGAATTATCAAAACAAATTTTACTTATTTTCATAGAGTTTATATCTATACTAATTGTAATATGGAATTCTTGATATTTGAAAGAACATGAAATCATATACTTGGGTTTTGAAGGAATTGGAACCTAGAATGTTCTTTTTGATGAAAATGAACAATGTGTTCAAATAGTCATTGTAGCTGTTTGAAAAGTGCACTAATCTATCGAGTCCATGTCCCTAAGATGATGCCATTTGCAAGTTTCTTCTCTTTTTCCACTTGCTGCCCCTGTTTTGCATTATGAGTGAAATCTGAAGAAAAAAAATAAAGGGGTTTATTTAAGCAAAAGATGGCAGAGATATCTGAAGAAAAAAAAAATAAGGGGTTTTATTTAAGCAAATGATGGCCGAACATGCTGCTAGTGTGGTGTTGGTAAGAGAAGAAGAAGGTGTACAAAAGGCGGTATACTATGTGAGCAAGAGGTTGATCGGAGCCGAATTGAGGTATCCTCCCATTGAAAGATTAGCCTATTGTCTAATTTTGGCCTCAAGGAAGTTACGTCCTTACTTCCAAGGCCATCCAATCACAGTCTTGACTGACCAGCCCCTTCGGCAAGTTTTGCAAAAGCCAGAGGCTGCTGGTCGTTTGTTGAAATGGGCAGTCGAACTCGGGCAGTTCGATATAACATACTCACCGCGAACAGCAATAAAAGGACAAGTCTTGGCTGACTTCATTGCTGAATTCATTGAACTCCCAGATTACGAGCAGGGTGAAAGGCCTAATGCACCTGAGCCTCAAGATAAAGCTCCTTCGTGGAAACTATTCACAGACGGATCATCCAACGAATCCCATGCAGGAGCAGGAGTGATATTGATAACGCCAAAATGGCATCGATTTCACTGCGCTATTAGGTTTGATATCACCGCTTCAAACAATGAAGCTGAATATGAAGCCCTACTCGCTGGATTAAGGTTAGCCAAAGACATGAACATAAAAGTGTTGGATATCTACAGTGATTCACAGCTGGTAGTGAATCAGGTCTTAGGGGAGTACCAAGCACGAGACCTAAAAATGGTGGCTTATCTTAACAAAACAAAGGATCTGTTGGCACAATTTGAAAAATATACCCTCCAGCAAATACCTCGAGATCAGAATTCAAATGCGGATGCCTTAGCCAAAATTGCGAGTGCAAAAGATGCTGACACTTTAAACATAGTGCCAGTTGAGCGGCTGTGTGCACCAAGCATTCGAGCAGACGAAACCAGTATGGTGATCCAGTTAGCAGATACATGGATGGCACCATACTTAAAGTATCTCACGAACGGCACACTACCAGCAGATAGAAAGCTAGGACCCTTCAAAGACAGTCTGCAAGGTATATCCTGGTCGATGGTATTTTATACCGAATAGGATGCTCAATGCCACTGCTCAGATGTGTTACCAGAAAAGGCTAAAGAGCTGATGAAGGAGGTGCGTGAAGGCTTCTGCGGAGACCACGCTGGGGGGCAAAGCCTATCGAAAAAGATCCTAAGGCAGGGATATTTCTGGCCAACGATGAATGAGGACTCGATGGAGTTTGTGCAAAACTGTGAATAGTGTCAGCGATTTTCCAAGATCCCACGAGTAGCTCCCAACGAGTTAAAGCAAATGCAAAGTCCATGGCCCTTCGCAGTGTGGGGTATAGATTTAATCGGGTCCTTGCCTACAGGGAAAGGCGGTGTGAAATATGCAGTGGTAGCTATCGACTACTTCACAAAATGGGCCGAGGATGAACCGCTAGCAACCATAATGACAAAGAAAGTACTTGATTTTGTTATCAAAAAAATTGTTTGTCGATATGGATTGCCAAGAAAGATTGTCTCAGACAATGGCACCCAGTTTGATAGTGACTTGTTCACAGACTTCTGCGAAAGACATGGCATCATCAAGAGCTTTTCTTCAGTTTCTCACCCCCAAGCAAATGGGAAAGTCGAAGCAGTTAATAAAACATTGAAAGATACCCTGAAGAAAAGGCTCGAGGAAGCTAAAGGAGCATGGCTAGAACAGTTGCCTGAAGTCCTCTGGTCGTATAGAACATCCCACCGAATAACAACAGGTCATACCCCATTTTCCTTAGCATACGGGTACGAAGCCATGTTGCCTGTCGAGTAAGATCCGCCCTTGCACCGCAGAATAACATACGACCAAGACCAAAATAGCCAATTGTTGATGGAGTCCCTAGACCTAGTCGAGGAGAAACGAGAAAAAGCCCAGCTCCGAGTAGCTACGTACCAGCAAAAAGTCGCTCGGTATTTTAACTCCAAAGTAAGAGAAAGAAAGTTCAACGTCGGGGACTTGGTACTTAGAAGAGTTTTCTTAAACACCCGCGACCAAGCTGCTGGAGTACTCGGACCAAACTGGGAAGGACCTTACCAGATTGAAGAAGTCCTTCATCCAGGAACTTACAAACTTGCACGCTTAAATGGAGATCTCGTTCCACGTTATTGGAATGGAGAACACCTGCACAAGTATTATCTGTAAACAGTTCTTCTTAAAGGACAAGCTTGTATTTATTTTTACTTTTTACAAGTTTTTGAAAAAGGGTTAGTCATGAGATATGGCTAATCGCTTATAAGTGTAAGATCTTTTTTTTTTAGATCACTCGTAAAGACATGTTTAGTCCATTTAATACGAGAATTATAAGGGACTGTGCGCAGCCAGTCAATCTTGCCAAACTTTGTAATTTTTTACAAGTATTTGCTCATTACGTGTGTTGTTTTGTTGTATTACAATTTTCATGTTCTATACCAAGCAGTAATGTTCGTACAGGTTTTGGTCAAGGCAAGTGACCAAGGACCTAAAGCTCCTCGATCACTTGGGGGGCATATAAGGTACATAGGAAGCAAAGCATACCAAAAGGTATGTAAACACATGAGCAAAATAAGTGAAAGCATGCTACGGTACTTAGAGTATTTTTCAAAATTTTATATATTTTGTTAAGTCAAACCAAAGTACTATGCAAAGTTCGGTCATGCGAACAAATGTTATAATAAAGTAAAAATATTATAATATCAAAAGAATTCTTTTACACCGTGAGCAGTACTGCTCAGATGTAAATGTTAAGTTTAAAAGAAAAAGCTGCCCGTGTAGCAATAAAAGCAAATAAATATTGTCTTAACATCATGACCCGTGGGTCATGTAAGAAAAACGAAACAAGGAAAAAATTAGCTAAGGGGCAGTAGGAGGATCTTGGGGAACATCTTGGTTGACCGCTTCTTCTCCAGCTTCCCCTCCATCCATCCCCGTGGCCAGCGAAATCTCAGGGGAGGCAGGAACTCTGGCCCTTTCTTCGGCAGCCAGTCGAGCAGCGCAGCGAGCTAACTCAGCTTTCCTAGCATCCTCTGGAAGGTATTCGAAGTTGGCACTTTGGTTGTGCTTCCAGAAATCGTAGAAGCATCAAAGTGTCACATTCTTGTACCTTTCCATGTCTTTGGCGTTCGTGAGCTTGAGTTGCTCCACTTGGCTCTTTAGGTTGGCGATGCTCTTATCTTTCGCAAGATTTTCCCCCTCGAGACTTTTGACTTCGCGCCAGTGGATTCGGCTGGCCTCCTGGTATTCCTCTCTCTGTTTTCTAGCACTTTCCAGAGAAGCCTATTTCTCCACCAGGTTTGCGGCCAAAGAGTCCTTCTGTTGGGTCACCACTTCCAGCTCCCCCGCATGCCTTGCCTCCATGGCTTGAAGCTCCTCCATCAACTTCAACTCCCGAATACGGGACTACTCGATGCTGGCACCCGAGTGCAGACGGGCAGCTTTTAAAGTCAACATGGCCTACGCAAAAAACAAGTGTTAGACAAACTTCCAAAATATCAGATTATAAGTAAAGAGAAGTAAGATGCTTAAACTGGCAGTCTTGTTCAGGGCCCTGTTGATGATCTGATCGACCCCTATTTCCTCTGTCCCTGCCATGGCCTCTTTGTAGTGGTCATGTTTGAGGATTTTGGCCAGGCGATCCTTGGAAGATCTCAGGGCACTGTGGGACAATTCTGTCCCAGGAGAAGCCCCCCCCCCCCCCCAGCCTGTTGTGTTTGTTTAGTAGGGGCTGGGGGTGATAGAGCTTTGGCAGCTGGAGCGTTTGAAGGTGGAACCTTCTGCTCGAGAGGATGTTGTTCGGTGTCTTGGGCAGGAGGCCCGTCTGCTAGAGGGCCCGAGGCTCGGTTCTTCTTAGCCGAGGGCATTTGGCTGGACTCCCCATCATGTCATCTGGACGACTTCCTCTTGCGAACAAGGGGGACTTTTTCTTCCTTCTGAGTGTTGTAGATGTCGAAGACATTGGCAGAGGCCATTTCTGCAAAAGAAGTAAACATGCGGACAATGAGCCAAAAATAGATGACAAATTATGTTGCATTAGAAAAGAAATAAAGAAAAATTGTAAAGTCCAATACCCGAGCTATTACTACTGGTCACTATACTATTAACTCTACTAGTCATACACTCACTCTCTGGCATGAAGAAGTCTGGCCCTAGGTTTGGAGTATATGTAAAATTGCCGTCCCCGTCAAATAAGTGACAGGGAATTGGCAAGCTATCTAGGAATAAAATAAATGTACCATTTTCATCAAAGGACTCATCTAAGTCTATGACGGGCTCGGTCGCCTTTTGTTTTCCCTTTCCTTTGGGGGCAGAAGACCTTTTTGCTAGGGGGTGCTAACGGGTTCCTTGATTGTAATCCCAGTTGGTCTCTGTCGAGGAGGAGACACTGGGGGTTGCGGCTCGGGATTTTCCTCGGCAGTGGCAGTATTCGCCGCGGATTCCCTCACATCCTGGTGAGAGGCCAGGAGGCCAACTAGCCTCAAGTTGGCCTCGGTGACCAGAGATTTGATGCTCTTCTCAACGTCTGTCATACTGACCAACATGGCAGACCTCAACACCATGTCTGGTGTTAGGTCTGGTCGCAACCATGGGCCTGAAAAACATAAGAAGTTTCAGAAAAATGCAAGGAAAAATGCTAAGTAAAAACAGCGACCAATGGAGAAAGACTTTTACCTCCTCGAGTGAAGGCCAGGTTATTCGCGACCATGTCAGGCATGAGGAAATACTCCTGACTCTATTTCCCCATGTTTGAAATGTGGGTTGTGTCACTAGGAAGGTTCGGTTAGTCTCCTAGTGACAAAAGTGAAAGAACCCTGTACCAGACTATTGGGGGTTGGACTTAAGGTCAAAAAGGTAATTGACCTCATGAAGGGTAGGCTCTGACCATTTTTTGTGGTTATAAAGGATATAGAGTGCAGCAAGCATTCTATATCCATTTGGTGTGATTTGAAACGGGGCGACTCCAAAATAGTTCGCCACCCCCTGGAAGAATGAATGAAGAGGAAGAGTAGCCCCAGCCTCTATGTGATATCTCGACCAGGCGCTATAAACGCCTCCAGGCAAATTTGCCTACTCATCCACAGTAGGGAGTTTGAGGGTTACCCCAGAAAGGCCATATTTTCTGAAGTAGTTGGCTAACATCCTAGGGGTTACATGACTAAGTGGGGCAAGATGCCACTCGACGTTGGGAAGAACTGAATACCGAGGACATGCTCTAACTTGGATGTGAGGGTCAGGAGCATTATTATCCCGACCACTGGTCGAGGGAACCCCAGCCTGTGAGCCAGGCTGGGCTGGTGGATTTAAAGGGTTTTTCTTCTTTTTGGCGGTAGACTTGGCACAACCCATGCTGGCAGAAGTTTGTTGAGGTCTTGGAGGAGAAATTCGCGAAAATGGAATCTCTTGGATCTGCTGAGCTGGTTGCTATTCGCCCTCGAGCAGCTGTGCAAGCAAGTCGTCGTCTATCGGCCTTTCACCTCCCCACAAATCTGGCATTAAAAGCTGCGAACAGAAAAAGGGGGAGGTGAGGAAGAGGAGCCTAAGAAGTTGGTTAGAATAACGTTGTTCGTGTACAAAAGTCTAACTTTTATACAGCAGCATTCTAACGAAAAATTGAAATTTTCATATGAACAGTTTGAAAAACAGATCAAAAAGTGAAAGTAAAAAAAAAATTCTGAAAAAGCTTTTTCAACTCCAGTAAGGACGGGAAAAACCCAGAAACCTAGCTTTTCAGCTAGTGTAAAAATCAAATTTTTACTTCAATTTTACGTCCTAAACCTATAATCTCAACTATCAAACTGATTCATAACCCCTACAAAGTAAGTATGCTCTACCATATCTAACACCAACAAGCAAACGTCCAATTTTCCTGTATTTTTACCCAGGAACACGACATTGTTTCAAAGCCTAAAAAGCTAGCATAAACGGACATGCACAGCACAAAAAAGGCTGCAAAAGTTCTGAAAGTTACCTATACGAAGATTGAGAAGTCCTGGAGAAACTTCGATTCTAGGTGCGCGAGCAGCAGATTCCTGGAACAACGAAGGATGAACTTCGGAGAAATTTCTAGGCTCTGTCTTGGGAGTTCTTGGAGTGTTCTTGACAAAGAGATAGCTTGTAAAAAGTGAAAAGGTAATTTTGAAGGCTATATATATTTGTCTGAGATATGTTAAAAAGAGGCAATCATAAGTTCCCCTTTTTTGAAGAATGGGGAAGCGTGATAGCTGTCAAAGGTTTGCTTGGGAACCAAAAAGGCGTGATTGGACGTGGGTAGGTCACTTTTTCCAAGAAGGCACGAACAACTCTGACAGATTTGGTGGGGTAATCGAAGGGTCATTTTCCTAAAGTTTATTTATTGCTAGTCGTAATAAATAAACTTGGGGGCAAATGTTATCCAAAAAGCACGTGTGGATGACATGGCAAATATTTTCAACACATGGCTGACACCTGGCAGAGGTTTTGTTCAACCATCGATCAGGGATGTTCCCCTAACACGTCATTTGAGTTTTATATACGACCAGACGACTCGTATAATCCGTATACTTATGAGTAATCTTGTACAGTTGTAATCATATCCGAGATTATTTCCATTTATACCTGATTATCCGATTAATTAGGTAAAAATATCTTTGATTGATTCATGTAACCCACCTTGAGCCTATAAATAGAGAGAAATAGCTCAAGGGAGGGACTTTTGGCTAATTTTTGTTTAGGCTTTAGAAGAGAATTTTGGCTATTATCATTCGGTTGTATTACTCATCCCTCTAAGGTTTGTGAAACTCATAGAACCCTAGTTCTTTGACCACCCCTTTTGAGAATCAAGATCAATAATAGCTTAAGTGGACGTAGGTCATTACCAATTCTTGGGGTCGAACCACTATAAATTGTTGTGTTGTTTATTTTTCTTTCCATTAGATCTTATTCAATACCTTCTATCACATCAAGCATTTGACTCCACGTCAGTTGACCAAAACGAGGATCAACACATGTATTATGGGGCATTAGACCCCAGTATGATTCTATAATCATGTATTATGGGCATTGGACCCCGGTATGATTCATTGATCATTTATCTTGGGCAATTGGCTCGATATGACACTATAGTCATTTATATGAATGGTATGCATGCATAAGTAGGGTTATTACCTGTAGGCATGCTTATTATGATTTGGTAACATGCTATTAACTACTTATGAGCATGTTTAAGTTTTCTTGCGAAGCCTTGGCTCACGAGTGCTATATGGTGCAGGTAAGGGGAAAAGAAAGCTAGACCATCTTTGAGTTGGAGAGCTTAGGTGATGGTGTGTACATATGCGGTTGCTCGACCATCACGACCGAGGTTTTAAAGAGTGAACTAGGGTTAAACACTATTTTTTCGCTTAGGTCAACAGGTTGTAACTTTTTTCATTGTAGTTAACCTTTTAAATAAATTTTGGGATCCCATGTATGAAGTAAACGTTTTAATGAAACGATGGTACCTATGACCAATTTTTTTAACCCTAAACTATTAATCACGTTTAGTTACACATTTATGGCCAAATTACTCGTTTAGTAAGTTTAGAAATATTTAAAATACACAGTGTAACGGTCCCTGAGTACTAGGGCGTTACAATTCTACTACCCGGTTTAGTAGAATTCGAGGTCCCGAAGGCTAGAATATTAATCTTAAGTTCTTAATTGATTAGGACTTGATGGATGTTTATTTATTGAGGCATTGTGACTAGGTTTTACGTCAAGGCTCAGGTTTAGGGGATCGTGCTCGGGATCACATTAATCAATTAGCTCAGGACACAGGTAAGAAAATTGTTTGTACTCGTAGAGCAGGGCATGGCCCTATTATTTGTGTTTAATTTGTGTGTGAATACTTATAAATGTTATGCTATGTTGTGCATGATTATAAATGAATGGCGAAGGTCGAGAACATCGAAGGCCGAGAATGTCGAAGGTCGGGGACAGCAAAGGCCGAGATGGACATTAAGCATGCTGAATACAGGCCGCTAGGGCGAGACCCTCTAAGGGTGTTGTACTCGCCCGCTCGGTGAAGACCGTGAACCTAGTGCCTGGTAAAGCACCTGGGTCGGCATAGACCGCTATATGTTTAGTCGATTATCTATTTAAGTTGTTTATTACTGGAATGAATTGTGATATGCTTTATGTTGAGTTTTCATGTCGGGCCTCGGCTCACGGGTGCTCTATGATGTAGGTAAGGGCAAGGGGAAGGTCGACCACCCATGAGTTGGAGAGCGTGGAGCAACGTGTGCATGTTCGGCCTACCTAGCTGCTACGGCCGGGGTTGTTTGAGGAATTTTTTGTAAATGGCTGATTTTGTCGCTTAGGTCGACTGTATTGAAACTTTTTAATAGTAATACATTTTTTAAACATTATTTTTGGATCCCAATGTATAACTTTTATGACATTAATGTATGTCCAAATATTTTATAACTAACATTCGTCAAATGAGTCTTTATGTTGATTTGATCACACTTTTTAACCTAAAACCCTCGATTAGAGAGTTAATGACACATTTATAAATCACTTGGTAATGGCTCTAAGATAGTAGGGCATTACAGGAATGACCTAAGGGAACTTTCCCTTTCTGGAGACTTATGCCTCATTATGAAATAAAAGACAGTCGCCATTGCAAGGAGGGGAGAGAGAGAAGTTCTTTTAGAGAAAACTAAATGAAAGGAGGGGAAGAGAAGAATCATGTGGGGAAGCAAGAGGAGAAGAATATTGCCACCATCACCATCTTGGATTACACGTTCCTCATTCCTTTTTGTTCTTTTTCACCTCCCTATCTAATTTCAGAATTCTATTTTGTTTTAATGGCTGAATTAATGAATGGGTGTGTTTTAAGATTTTTGAATATGAACTAAATTTTAGAGTAGCTAAGACCTTTGTTTGAACCCTATTATGTAAGACTTGGAACTTTGTTTTTAATCTATGAGATTTGATGCTTTTCCCTCAATTGTTTATATTGAATACTCTTGCTATTTCTTGATAAACTTTAGTAAAAATTTGAGTAAATTATAATAATGAAAATTATTGTGATTAATGGACTTAGGAATTGAGTGATGCATGTTATCAATTTAATTTTTGATTTAATTGTGTTTATATAAACATATATAATCACCATGCATATTTTAATTGGTTATGATTTAATTGGTTGTTCTTGGCATTAATTTAGCATAGACATATAAAAATTTCATTTGAAGCATGATAGCATAAATGCACTTGAAAAAAGGGTTATGCAATTTAGAAATACCCAGAATTTTTGCATCCGGTCTCACATCATTGTCACAACAATAGTTCTAGACTTGCATAATAGGGGGATTACGGGTTTTAGCTCATTTATCCATCATAATGTTATTGCTTTGTGGTTCTAAAAATTGTTTGTTGTTAAATTAATTTGCATTTTATTTTTTTTATTATTAATGTTTACAAATTATTGATTTTATATTTTTCGCTCTTGAATCGCATTAGTTTAAGTTTAGAATAATTGAGTAATCCCTGCGGAAACAATCTTACTTATCATTATATTACTTGTTGTCGACTGTGTACACTTGCACAATTTTATTTGCTTTAATTTACGCAACAATTTTTGGGCATCGTTGTCGGGGAATGATTAAAGTCAATTAGTGTAAAGTTAATTATCTTGCAATTAGGTTTAAATTTTCTTTCGTGCTAACTTGGGTGATTCTTGTGCAATTTCAGGTTCACGCAGTGTATGAACTAGAATAAGGACCCTGAACTACTTCCCCTTGATCCAGAAATCGAACATACATTTAGAAGAATGCGAAAAGTACAAAAATCAAAAAGGGAAGTGGTAGTGATGGATGCTGAGGAAGGAGCTCAACAGGAAGTCGCTCATAGGGCGACAAATCAGGCTGGAGCTACTTAAGAAAGAGTAGCTCAAGGGGGAGCAGTTGTTAATAATGGGCATAACGCTGTTATTGTGGCCGATGATAGGGATAGAGCTATTAGACAGTACGTTGTCCTCCTGTTCAATGAATTAAATCCAGGCATTGTGAGACCAGATATCCAGGCACCACAATTTGAATTAAAGCCACTAATGTTTCAAATGCTTTAGACAATTGGTCAGTTTAGTGGCATGCCTAGAGAAGATCTACACCTTCATCTTCATCTATTCATGGAGGTGAGTGATTCTTGTAAGTTGATTGGAGTTACTGAAGATGCCTTGAGATTGAAATTGTGTCCCTTACTCACTGAGGGACAAGGCAAGAGATGTTGGTATTGAATGATCAAATCAGAGGTGCGCAGTGGTAAATATGTACCCATTTTAATAAATATTAATATTAGCCAAGATCCTACACATATATAAATATTGAATCACATACAAACAGATCAGGGGTTATCTCTTGAAGCCTACCAAGTGTCCTTGAGTCTTTTTGTATAAATCAACGATCTTCCTATCCAGTGTTATGAGATCTCACACCCTGATCTTCCAGACCAATCTTCAAACACACAAGGACGTGTGTGGGTGTTGTGTGCCGCTTTGTCCAACAAGTTTCTTTTGCTGAGGACTTGTCTCAATCGACTCTGTCACAAAACTATCAGGGACATAATCTACAGGTATCAGAGCTTTGGTTAGAAATTCTATCAGAAAGTCAGATTTGAGTGGGAGCAATGGCTGCAGATGAAGGACAACTGGTATCAATCTTCACGTCTAACTGTTCAAGATGAAGATTTTTAATGGCAACAATACTCAACACTGATCTAATAGTATTGAGCTTCACAACAGGAGCAAAAATCTCAGTATAGTCAACTCCTTCCTTCTGCTGAAATCCTTTGACTACTAATCGGGCTTTATATCTCTTAGAGCCATCATGTTCTTTCTTCACCCGGTACACCCATTTGTTGTGAAGTGCCTTCTTACCCATGGGTAACTCAGCTAGTTCCCATGTCTGGTTGGAAATCAAAGACTGTCTATACCAGAAAAAGCTTTATCAACCTCTCTCTGAAAATAAGCCAGAGGGTATGAAAGATGAAGATTGGAATCTTCTTGATAGACAAGCCCTCGGAGTTATTCGATTGATGTTGTCTCGCAATGTTTCTTTCAATATAGCAAAGGAAAAGACCACGGCGGGTCTTATGGCAGCACTCTCTAATATGTATGAGAAGCCATCAGCCTCAAATAAAGTTCATTTGATGAGGCGATTATTCAATTTGCGGATGATGGAAGGCTCATCGGTAGCTCAACATCTAAATGAACTCAACACCGTCACAACCCAATTGAGTTCAGTTGGAATTGAGTTTGACGAAGAAGTACGAGCATTAATACTTTTTTCTTCTTTACCAGACAGCTGGAATGCTACAGTCACAGCTGTGAGTAGCTCATCGAGAAGCAATAAGTTAAAATTTGACAATGTTCGTGATCTAGTTCTCAGTGAAGAGATCCGACAGAGAGAGTCGGGTGAATCATCAACCTCTTCAGTATTACATACAGAGTCAAGAGGGAGAAATTCAACTAGAGGGAATGGCCATGGAAGATCGAACTATCGAGGTAAATCCAGAGATAGGAGGTCCAAATCTAGGAATCCCAATAATTCCCAGAGCTCGAAGACCATCGAGTGTTGGAATTACGGTAAGATTGCACACTACAAAAATCAGTGCAAGAGTGCACCAAAAAGCCAAGATGGGAAGGCAGAAGCAAATGTTACTTCTACCTCAGAGGGTGATGATGCGTTGATATGCTCTCTAGAGAGCAAGGAAGAATCTTGGGTGTTAGACTTTGGAGCATCATTCCATGCTACTTCAAAGAAAGAATTCTTTGAGAGGTATGTCTCTGGAAACCTTGGAAAGGTATACCTTGGTGATGACCAACCTTGTGATATTGTTGGTAAAGGTGTAGTGAAGATTAAATTAAATGGGTCTGTTTGGGAGCTGAAGGATGTCATAAATATTCCCGACCTAAGAAAAAACTTGATCTCAGTAGGGCAGTTGGCTAGTGAAGGCTACACTACAAACTTCCAAGGTGATAATTGGAAGATTTCAAAGGGTGCAATGACGGTTGCTCATGGCAAGAAGAGCGGCACACTTTACATGACAGCAGGTGGGTGCTATTCAATTTCAGTTGCAATAGGGAATGAAAATTCCAATATGTGGCACCAGAGACTTTGCCACATGAGTGAGAAAGGGATGAAACTCATGCATTCGAAGGGAAAACTCCCAGGTCTACGATCAGTTGAGATAGACATGTGCGAAGAATGCATACTTGGAAAGCAGAAGAGGGTAAGCTTTTAGACAAGTAGTAGAACCCCAAAGAAGGAAAGATTAGAGCTTGTTCACTCTGATGTTTGGGGACCAACGACCACTTCATCCATTGGTGGGAAACACTACTTCGTGACTTTTATCGATGATCACTCTTGGAAGGTATGGGTTTACTTTCTGAAGCATAAGTCTAAAGTGTTTGAGGCTTTCAAGAGATGGAAAGCTATGGTTGAAAATGAGACAAGTCTGAAGATTAAAAAGTTCAGAGCTCACAATGGTGGTGAATATGAAGACAACATATTCAAGAAGTTTTGTTATGAGCACGAAATCATAATGGAGAGAACCGTGCTAGGCACACCTCAACATAATGGTGTAGCTGAGCGTATGAACCGAACATTGACAGAAAGAGCGAGAAGCATGCGTATACAGTCAGGTTTACCAAAGCAGTTCTGGGCAGAAGCAGTCAACACAGCAACTTACTTGATTAATCGAGGCCCATCAAGTCCACTAGAGCACAGAATACCAGAGGAGTTATGGAGTGGAAAAGAGATAAACCTATCACATCTAAAAGTTTTTGGTTGTGTAGCTTATGTGCATATTAGTGATCAAGGTAGGAATAAGCTTGATCCTAAATCTAAGAAATGCACTTTCATTGGCTATGGCGGGGATGAGTTTGGCTACCGTATTTGGGATCCCAAAACAAAAAGAAGAAAAGCTTAGAGAGAGAAAAGCTTTTGAGAGAATTTTTGTGAGAAAAAATTCTTGGGTATAATTGGGGTGTGGGTTGTGAGAAGTGTTGTAAACACTTTGTGTATTTTTGTTTCTCAGTTTCAGTAAAAGAATTGCAGCACATTTAGACATTTTTTTGCGTGTGTGTTATTTTCGCTATTATTTTTATTCTCACTAATCTAATTCATAAGAAAATTCGCGTAATTTTTCCCAACAGTGGGCACGTAGGATTCAAAAGATTGATTTATGTGACTCCCTAGATGTACTCAACACATGAGATCTAGAGAGTTTTGACAGAGATAAGGTTTAGAATAGTTTTCAGATTTTGAGAAAACTATCGCTTTAGAGAGGGAGTCTATATTTTTATTTCTCAAAATAATAATGAAGTCTTATTCTGCAAGTCACGCACTATCAGACTTATAAAGATTAAATATCTTTATTTAATTAAAATATAATTCAAATTAAAACTGATTAGATATTTACATTTAATTATTTATTTAAATCATATTTTAAAGGAATAATTGAATAACTAATTAAACATAATTATTTGAAATTCAAAATTCAAATCCCAAGGATTAAATCCACGGTATAGGCGCCACACATTGTGTCGCTCAAGCCTGTATCAAGTTTCTTTGATTTTCTCATTTGTTTGTTTAGCCAATCTTTAAGACAATATATTTATCCTAACATAAATATCAGTTAATTAATAATTAATTTTATCTTAAAATATCAGTTTTAAATTAAATAAATAAATATCATATTATAAATAAGATATTTATTATTCTCTCTTTTTATATTAATCCAAACAAGATTAATATTAATTTTAACCTATAGTTTTTCAAAATAAAAACTATATAGTTAAATATTTAATTAATTCACAATTAATCAATTACCTATAATTATCACATAATTATTTCCTTGCCCTAGAGAATTAATTCTTTTGTAATTTAGTCATTCTCTTTACAAATCTTTCTTTTGACATCCTTACCCTTGACAGTGTAGGACAATGGTGATCAGGGGACCATGGACCTATAATTCGAAGCTCTAATAAACTAGATTATTAATTAAACTCTTTAATCTAATAATCTTATTTATTAATTCCATGATTACTCCACTATAAATATGTAATTACACTCTAAGTATTTATAGAATTATATTTACTAAGTTTTCTCTAGTAGTCCATTGATATAATCAATATATGTAGTTATGTCCTCCATTATTGGTTCGTTAATTAGAGCTGACCAAAATTATCATTTTACCCTTCTAATTACCTCTTGATCCTTAAGTACCATTAATTCATTAGTGAATAATTAATCTATAATCTAATTATATATTTGAGCTCAATAACTATTCAGTTCCAGAATCAACCCTTAAGGGAACCAATATTCGATCTGTTAGGAAAGCATGGATTCCATTATTGTAATTCATGTTCCCAGCCATCCATGATATTGAATCTCCAAAAAAAAAAAGTCATTAGTCTCATTATTATAAGATACCTTAACGAATGATTCAAAAGATCAAATAAACATAAACAAGAGTTCATGGATACTCAGGATTTAAACTGATCTACAAATGATCATCTATTATGATAAAAATTAAATCTTTACGTCAAATGACAAGTTTATAAAGATAATTAATTCTCATCGGTCATGTCATATATAAACTCTATTATATACAACACATTTACTAAGATGTCTATCCACATCAGTAATATGAATCTAGATTACTTGCAACTCGTATGCTTAGCAAACCGTACAAGTAACCATTCATTAAAGATTCCTTACTTTAATATGTTACTGACTATTTTATTCATTATATATGATCTTAATTCTCTCGTACTAATACAAGATCATATTCTCATGAATGAATATGGAATTTTCTTGATATTAATATATAATTAATTCAAACAATAATTATAACAAACAAATATAATAAAATTGTACTTTTATTTAAAATCAATAAAAATGTCTTTACATACTTTTAGGACATTAATCCTAACAATCTCACACTTGTCCTCAAAGCAAGTGAGGCATCTCCCTTAATCCCATATTGCGCCCATGAATGACTTTGCAGGAAGTGTCTGGGTAAATGAGTCAGCCAGGTTCTGTTCCGACGCTATCTTCATAACAGTCACATCACATTGGTGTACAATCTCTCTTACGAGATGGTATTTCCTTTCTATATGCTTCCCTCTCTTGTGGCTTCTCGATTCTTTGGAATTAGCTACTGCTCCATTGTTGTCACAGTACAGAATTAGTGGCTTATCCATATCTGGAACAACTTCCAGATCAGTGTAGAACTTCCTCAACCAAACCGCCTCCTTAGCTGTTTCACAAGCCACTATGTATTCGACTTCCATGTTGAATCAGCTATGCTGGATTGTTTAATGCTTCTCCACACAACAGCTCATCCACCAAGAGTGAACACTGACCCAGATGTTGATTTTCGACTGTCTTTGTCTTATTGGAAATCAGAATCAGTGTATCCAGTAGGGTTTAGCTCACCCCCTGAATATATCAACATATAGTGTCTCGTTCTCCTAAGATACTTGAGAATGTGCTTTACTGCAATCTAGTGTTCCAAACCAGGATTTGATTGATAACGACTTACAATTCCAATTGCATAACATATGTCAAACCTAGTACACAACATAGCATACAT
The DNA here is from genome assembly GCF_963169125.1 of Humulus lupulus. Classification (NCBI taxonomy): domain Eukaryota; kingdom Viridiplantae; phylum Streptophyta; class Magnoliopsida; order Rosales; family Cannabaceae; genus Humulus; species Humulus lupulus. Next base: position 53,143,438 of record NC_084793.1, read on the forward strand.
TAGACTCCCAACTGCTGAAGCATAGGGATACTTTCTCATATCCTCTTCCTCCTGAGGTGTCTTAGGACATTGTTCCTTGGGGAGAGAAATTCCATGTCTGGTCGGTAACTGAAATTTCTTGGAATTCTCCATAGAGAATCTTTCAAGCACCTTATTTATATAATTAGCTTGAGAAAGTGCCAAGAGCTTTTTCTTCCTATCCCTTAGGATTTGGATTCCTAGAACATAGCTCACCTCACCCAAATATTTCATTTGAAACTTTTCGGCTAACCACTTCTTCACGTTTGACAATGTCTCTACATTGTTCCCAATGAGCAAAATGTCATCAACGTAAAGAACTAAGAAAACCACCACTTTTCATTTGATGTATTTATACACACATTCTTCGTCGACATTCTATTCGAAGCCATATGTTTTAATTTTGTTCGTCAAAAGTGATATTCCAAGATCTAGATGCTTACTTTAATCCATAAATGGATTTCAGCAACTTGCACACCTTTTGATCTTCCCCTTTCTTTATGAACCCTTCAGGTTGTACCATATAGATACTTTTATCAAGATAGTCATTCAGAAATGATGTCTTGACATCCATTTGCCATATCTCATAATCATTGGCAGCTGCTATGGATAAGAGGATACGAACGGATTTGAGCATGGCCACAAGAGAAAATGTTTCTTCATAATCAACACCTTCTCTCTTAGTGTAACCTTTGGCTACAAGCCTTAATTTAAAAGTCTCTACTTTCCCATCTACACCTCTTTTCTTCTTGTATATCCACTTACACCCTATGGGCCTGACATCTTCAGGTGGATCCATAAGTTCCCAGACAGAATTGGAATACATCGATTCCATTTCTTGGTTTATGACTTCTTTCCATTTCTCCTTCTCAGGATCATCCATTGCCTTTTTAAAGGTTAATGGATCGCCCTTGTCTGTATCTTAAACAAGGACATGTGCCTCATGTTCGTATCGAACAAGTTGTCTCACAATCCTCCCACTACGACGTTGCGCCGGGGTTTCTTTTTTAGGAATCATGGTTTCCTCAGTCTTTAGTTTATCATTTAATGATGAAGATGATTATGATGGAATCTTATCAACTGTGAGATCCTCCAATACTACATTGCTCTGAGGTTTATAGTTATTCATATAGTCATGTTCAAGGAAGGTCGCATTTGTGGAAACAAATAACTTTTGATCCTTGGGACTATAGAAATAACCATCTCTTTTTTTGGAGCATAGCCAACAAAAATGCACACTTCCGACCTTGATTCAAGTTTCCCTGATTTAAGTCTAAGAACATGAGCAAGACAACCCCAAATGCGGAAATGGTGCAAACTAGGTTTGTTTCCATTCCACAGTTACAGTGATGTTTTGCTAATGGTCTTAGATGGGACTACATTCAAAATTTACGTTGCCGTTTAAAATGCATATCCCTAGAATGAGAGAGGAAGTGAAGAGTAGCTTAACATAAACCTGACCATGTCCAACAAGTTCATGTTTCTTCTTTCAGAAACATCATTTTGCTGTGGTGTTCCTAGTGTTGTGAGTTGGGATAGAATACCATGCTCCAGCAATAAATCTTTGAAATCTAAATCCAAATATTCTCCATCTCGATCAGAACAAAGTATCTTTAGAGTCTTACCTAACTGCTTCTCAACCTCAGCTTTGAATTCTTGAAATTTACCAAAGGTTTCAAATTTCCCAAGCATTAAATAAGTATGACCATATCTTGAGTAATCGTCAATAAAAGTGATGAAATACTCATACCCAGCTATTGCTTGTACATTGATTAAACCACAGACATCGTTGTATACAAGCTCCAAGGGTTCTTTGGCTCTATTGCCTTTCGTTGAGAAATGACGTTTGATCATTTGTCCTTCTAGACAAGATTCACAAACTCGAAGAGTTCCAACTGTAAGTTCTCTCAAAGGTCCATCTTTTGTTAACCATTTTATCCTATCTAGACCTATATGACCAAGTCTAAGATGCCAAAGATATGTATCATCCTCGTTTGAAACTTTTTGTTACGTTGCGGTTTTGCTACTTTAAACAATTCTGAATTATTAAGCATTTGTTCATTTTAATGAAAGTGATAGTCTGAATATTCAATTGCATGTCTAAAGAAAAAATTAAGAATAATCAAATTATAAATAAAATATTCTAAAGTCATTACATGCAATAAAATTCCAAAATAACTAAAAAAAATGAACTAAACATTGTTCAAACAACAATAAAGTTTTCTTTTAATAAAACTAAAGAGTTTTAAATAAAAGGACTTTCTTTAACGCTTTCTTGAACTAGACGATTTTCCTCTTTTCCACTTCATGATCTTCATCAGCAACCTTCTTGAACCGTTAGATTCATCCATCTACACAAAAGAATAAACATCGTTAGTGGACCCTGAGTTAAGAGCTCAGAATGACAAATCTCTTTCCACTTAGTTATAAGAACAAATAAATCATATTTACCTTTCTTATTCTTCATAAATTCAGCGATTATTTCACGCTTGGCCGATAGGATTTCATTCTCATAAAACCATATATGTATCCATATGTAGCATGGATGACCTCTCATATATCATATGTAGATTTGAGGCTTTGTAGAGTATTTTTGGTCTCTATATTCACTGATTGGAGTAAATAATACCTAGTCATATGATTTATTATTAACCACTTGGCGTACTCAAACTGATCAATCACCGAAGCATCTATTGATGGTTCATCGATTAGTGGTGTTTTAACAGCCTCCATCAAATTCTCTCTTAACAATAATATATCCATCTCATGTCTCCAAAATACTATATTTTCATCATTAAGGTCAATCACTACATTGCAGTTGTTTTGAAACATTTTAACTAAAATAAAATAAAATAATATTATCATTTGAAAAATATCAATATTTTGAAAAGTAAACATAATGCATGAATGCAACAATTAAAACACATAAATTAACATTTACTTTTCCACAATAAAACTACCCAACAAATAAAGTGTCGTTTTAGGGTCGGTCAAGTTAAATTCAGATAGTTTATAAGACAATCTTATCTTTTTAATTTAAAACTTAAAATAATTCTCTATTTTCTCTTTTAAATATAAAGTACCATTGGTTTCGTCAAGATGCAATTATTCACTACAAAAGCTTAATTACATCTTTGTAAAGTGTAACCCATTATTTCGAAATTCATGACTTAACTTAGAGAGTGTCGCCTTAGGGTCGGTCAAGCCTAAAATACATCACTTCTTCCTATCTTCGTAAGAAGTCAACCTTGGTATTAATATGTCTAGAAACCTTCCTTAGGGGGACTGAAACAAAGCCACCTCGAGGCCCTATTCATATCTCTCGGTGTTGTACTAATAATGGAGACCATAGGTCACATTGAGATGTTCACCTTCTCCCACATACTATTTTAGATTAAATGTGTTTTAACTAACTAATCAATTAATTTTAAATTAATTAATAGTTTATTAATAGCCCTATGAATGTAATTGTACGCCCTGGTTTTCCCACGGGCTGTTTAGCAGGACGAGCCTCGGACTAAACATGATTTAGTCCGAGGCTCCCACAGGCCAGAGGCTTTATTTCCAGGACGGGCCCTTTCTAGCTCGAGGGGGTCCTGTTTCCAACTCGCTCTTGTCGCACCAGGAGCTGGGAATAACATCCGGCGACCACTGACGGATAAGCTCGGGTTATGGATTGCTCCGGTAGCGAGCTTCTCAGGAAGCTCTGACCCTATGGGAAGTCAACACGCAAGATAAACGTGCATATTCCTGCCATCACGTGTCCGATATCCCCCTGACTTCTCGGACACGCAGCAGGAACGTGCGTATTCAGACACCCACGGACGAGTTGGGTCGTGCGGCCCATTATCTCCTTCCATACTGATTAGACCACACTTGTGTGTCAGGTTTAGGAATTAATCATGAATATCACAGACTTGATATGACAAATGGTAAGGTCACGGGATGACCTCCCTACCAACTTCCAGGTGCCTTCTCCTATAAATATGGAGACCCTGGGAGTTGATAGGGGTTGGAAAAATAGTCTTTTAAGAACTATATACTTTGTAAACCAATTACCCAGAGAATATCAATAATATTGACTAGTGGAGTAGAAGGATTTTAACCTTCGAACCACTTAAAAACGTGTCTCAAGTCACCTAGTTCTTCCCCCAAAGATTTCATATCTGTGACGGTTCTACTTTTAGTACTAATCTCTTTCTCTTCTTCTCTTAATTATCTGTTGCCGAAGAACCGCGTCAACAGTTTGGTGCTTTCATTGAGAGCAAGTCCGATTAGTACAACCACAAACATACAACTATGGTGACCACTCGATCCAAACATGGCAACGAGACAGAACAGCATGATGGGCAGGAGGCCCTCCATGTTGCCCTCCCTGATGAGCAAGTTCCTGAAGTCCAGCAGAGGCCAGGAAAGCAGCCGGCCGGCCAAGACGACACTGGTAGTTCGGCGCCCCGACTGCCTAATCCGAATCCATGTTATTACACTGCGGTGGAGATGGAGAATGCTCAGCTGAGGAGCCAGCTAGCAGCAGCCGGTCAGCAAATCCAGGATATTCTGAGTCGATTACCCCCTCTCACAACCAACGGTAACGTTGGAGAGAGGCAAGGCGAGGCTCCTAAGTCTCGCCGGAGTAATCGATCCAGGCATAGCCGTTCGGGTAGACTCCCTGCAGCCAACTCCACCCCTTCATCACACCACCAAGAGGCGAACTTCAGGGAAATGCCTCGGACCGAACAGCAGCAGTACAACCGTTCGGTTAGGACGTCAACCCCTAGCTCTCAGCCTTCCTCGAGGACGCCCAAAAGAGATCGAGGAAGTTCCCAAAGGAGGGCCGAGGAGATCCGGAGACGTCAGCCCGTCCCCGAAGAACGTCCAATTCCTCGTCCAGCTCGCCCAGCGCGAAACCAGCAAGCTGGCAGGGCCGAGAGGCCCCCACCAAATTTAGTCCGTCCGGACGGCACTAGGATCGCCTCTCCAGTCAAGCATCCTCCTTCTCCCATCAGATATCCGTCTCCTCAGCCCGTCCGAGACATCCCGACCTACGGAAATAGTAGGAGAGACCCGCCATCGGCCGGGCCTTCCCGGCGCAGCAGGGTGCCGGGGGAAGGATCAGGTCGGAGCCGCCAAAGACGCACCTCGAGCCTGTCCAGCAGGAGTCACTGGACCGGTAGTGCACGGAGTGATCTTTCGGGAGGAGACCTGCGACAGCGACTAAGTTCAGCACAAAGTCATCATACTACCCAGGGAGGCGACCTTCGAGATCGCCTCAACTCTCACAGAGAGGATCGAGTTAGGGATGGTAGCCAGGCCCGCTCAGTTGGGGTCCGATCCGAAGTACGTAATGGCGGGAATGCCCCAAATGACCTATCTCAAGATAGGAGGGGCAACAACCCACCTAATATGTACGACGGGTCCGGAGCTGTTGAACAGCCCCGGAATAACCCTGGATCTCAGGACAAGACCCTAGAACGTTTAACTCAGATGGAGGAGCTGATGAAGAAGCTCCTGTCGGAGAAAGAAAAAGACGAATATGATTCAGGGGATGAGATGGAACTCTTCGCCCCCAATATAGCAGCAACGGCATACCCTTCTGGCTTTCGTATGCCTCACTTGTCAAAATTCAACGGGGATGGAGACCCATCTGACCACTTAGGGATGTTCAACACCCTAATGATGGCTCATAACATCGGGCCAGAGCTTCGTTGCTTGATCTTTCCTTCCACCCTAACTGGACTTGCCAGGCAGTGGTTCAAACAAAGTAAAAGGCAGTCAATCAGCTCCTGGAAGACCTTTTCGGCTGACTTCAAGAGGGCATTCCGCGCCTCTCAGGCCGCCAGGGTCCAGGCCGACTCCCTAGCTAACGTGAGACAGCAACCTGGAGAGACGCTAAAAGCCTACTTGAGCAGATTTGCAAATGTCGCTGCTCGAGCCAGAGACGCCGACGACAGCTCCAAACTCATGGCTATGAGGACCGGGATCCTAGTAGGCGGAGATCTGTGGAAGGATATTCAAAGGAGGGGGGTCAGCTCGGTTAGTGAATTCCTTAATAGAGCCCAAGAGTGGATAAACTTGGAAGAAGCTGAAGCTTCAGCCGCGGGGACCAGCCAGGTCCTCGAGAAGCCCGCTGGGACGGGAACAGAGATCGTAGTAGCGACTCCCGACGTCACGCAGAGTAACCAGCCCGGTGGAGGCAAAAGAAAAGGGAATGGTGAAAACAGCCAGCACGGTCAAAAGAAGAATAAGTCCGTGGATAAATTCAAGCCCGTGTTCACAACGTATACCGAGCTCACCCAAACCAGAGAGAATATTTTCCTGGCCAACGCTACGCGAGTCCCCTGGAAAAGACCGGAGCCAATAAAACACCCTAAGGGAAAGAGAGACACTTCCAAATTCTGCCATTTTCATAACGACGTCGGGCACAATACCGACGACTGCAGGCACCTCAAAGATGAAATCGAGACTCTCATCCGAGCAGGTCCGTTGTCGCAATACTCGCGGAACAGGGTCCTGACAAGTCGACCCGCTCCGGAGATCCCAGCCAGTCAACCTGGGCCTCGGGTAGATCAGGACGTCCTTCCCCCCGTGGTTGAGGGAGAGATTTCCACCATCTCTGGAGGACCGCACATGGCTGGCACGAGCAAAGGCGCCCAGAAGAGGTATGTGAATGGGTTGAAGGCCCACAATGGAGCGGAGTTCGTCCCGGAACAGCGTCAATCAAAACAACAAAGATTAGAGAAACAACCGATCACTTTCACGGAGGAAGACGCGAGCCATGTCCAATTCCCTCATAACGATCCCTTGGTCGTAGCAGTCCAGCTCGCCAACCGGAGAGTAAGGAGAGTGTTAATGGACAATGGGAGCTCGGTGAACCTCCTATTCCGTTCCACCTTAGAAAAAATGGGTCTGACCGTCTCCGAGCTGAAGGCAACCTCGATGATGCTATATGGTTTTTCAGGAGAAGGGTCAGCAGTGATAGGAACGATTGAGCTGGTGATCACCCTAGGGGACGAGTCCCAAACAGTGTCCAAACTACTCGAATTCGTAGTCATTGACTGCTCCGCTGCCTACAATGCAATTTTGGGCCGACCTACGCTCGTTGCTTTCGAAGCTATCACGTCCGTCCGGCACCTCGCCATGAAGTTCCCTACTTCAACAGGGGTCTGCACTATCAAGGGCGATCAGCTCGCTGCCAGGGAATGCTACAGCATTTCCATGAAGGGAAAATCTAAACCCGGGCAGGTGACGATGGCCATTCAGGATGAAGAGGAATCACAGGGACCCAAGGCGGCTCCTGAGATTGAAAAACCTCGAGTTTCCGAAGACGAAAATCTCGCCTTAAGCGAGGACATTGACCCCCGAGTAGGCGAGGACAGGTCCGAGCTCCAAGCTATTGAAGATCTCGAGGAGGTAGGCATCGATGAACAAAACCCGTCACGGACGGTCAAGCTCGGAAAGAACCTCTGCGATAGAAGAAAGGCGGAACTGACTGCGTTTCTGAAAAGGAACCTGGACGTATTCGCATGGTCGCACGAGGACATGATAAGGATCAGTCCGAGCGTCATCATGCACACGCTCCACCTAGACAAAAGCGTCCCTACCAAGTCTCAAAAGCATAGGCGTTTAGGGACAACCCGAGCCGAGGCCCTTGAAGAAGAAGTGGCCCGGCTCAAAAAATGTGGCTTTATCCGCGAAGCCAGATTTCCCATTTGGGTTGCCAATCCCGTGTTAGTTCCAAAGCCCAATGGGAAGTGGCGGACCTGTATCGACTTTTCCGACCTGAATAAAGCCTGCCCCAAGGATTGCTTTCCATTACCGAGGATCGATCAACTGGTGGATGCCACGGCGGGGCACGAGCTCATGTCCTTCATGGACGCGTACTCGGGCTACAATCAGATCGCGATGAATCCAGCAGACCAGGATCATACCAGCTTCATGACCCCGACTAATGTCTATTGCTATAAGGTCATGCCGTTCGGTCTTAAGAATGCCGGGGCTACCTACCAAAGGCTGGTAAATAGAATGTTCGCGGATCAGATCGGGAAAAACATGGAAGTGTACGTCGATGATATGCTTGTCAAGTCAAAGATTGCCAGCAACCACGTCACCGATCTGGAAGAATGCTTTAACATACTGCGAGAATATGGCATGAGGCTCAATCCTCAGAAGTGCACTTTCGGTGTCGCATCGGGGAAATTCTTGGGTTTCATAGTCAATACCTGAGGAATCGAGGCAAACCCCGACAAGATCAGGTCATTGCTCGAGCTTCCTTCCCCCAGGTCGCGGAAAGATGTCCAAGGCCTCACAGGAAGGGTGGCAGCACTGAACCGGTTCATTTCCAAATCGACCGACAAGTGTTTACCCTTCTACAACCTGCTCCGCGGAAACAAGAAGTTTGAATGGACAGTAGAGTGTGAAAGCGCATTCCTCGACCTAAAAACGCACCTGGCTGAGCCGCCTGTGCTGTCAAAGCCCAAGGTAGGAGAACCTCTTTTCCTCTACATGGCCGTCACTGAGGACGTAGCTAGTGCTGTTCTGGTGCAAGAAGAGGACCAGGCTCAGAAACCGGTTTATTACATCAACAAGAGACTCCTCGGAGCTGAGTCAAGGTACCCATTGATGGAAAAACTGGCGTTCTGCCTAATCACGGCCTCGCGAAAACTCAGGCCATACTTCCAGTCCCACTCTGTACACGTCATGACTGATCAGCCTCTAAGACAGGTTATGCAAAAGCCTGAAGCCTCGGGACGCTTGCTAAAGTGGGCGGTCGAACTCAGTCAGCTCGAGATTTTCTATACTCCCCGAACTACCATAAAAAGTCAAGCCTTGGCCGACTTCGTGGCGGAATGCGCGGGATTCCATGAGATCCCATCGGAAGACTCACCTCCTCAAGTTCATCGTGGAAGATCTTCGTTGATGGCTCATCTAACGAGAACGGCTCCGAGGCCGGAATCATTCTGATATCCCCAGAGGGGCATAGATTCCACTCGGCGCTGAGGTTCGGGTTCAAGGCGTCTAACAACGAGGCAGAGTACGAGGCCTTGTTAGCTGGGCTTAGGATAGCTAGCGAGCTAAAGGCAAGCTCTGTCCAATGCTTCAGCAACTCCCAGCTCGTGGTGAATCAGGTTCTAGGCGAGTATCAGGCGCGGGGTCCCAAGATGGCCTCCTATTTGGCTAAGGTAAAATCCGAACTGTCTACGTTTGGGCAAGGGTCGATCGAACAGATACCTCGGGAGCAGAACGCCAACGCAGATGCTCTCGCCAAGCTCGCCACCTCGGGAGAGACAGAAACCCTGGGGTTGGTGCCAGTTGAGTTCTTGGAGAAACCCAGCATAGACGGAGATCGGGCAGATATTGAAATGATTGATATCAGGCCGACCTGGAAGACTCCCATTGTTGAGTACCTCGTCGAGGGCAAATTACCCGAAGGGCGCAACGACGCGCGGCGAGTCCTTTATCAAGCTCTGAGGTATACGCTAGTCGAAGGGGTGTTGTACCGACGCGGGCATTCCTTACCTCTCCTCCGGTGCATTCTTCCAAGTGAAGCGAAGGCCGTCCTGCAAGAAGTTCATGACGGATTCTGCGGAGATCACACTGGGGGGCAAAGCCTGGCCCTGAAGATCCTTCGGCAGGGGTATTACTGGCCGACTCTATCCAAAGACTCGATCTCATATGTAAAAAAGTGCGACAAGTGTCAGCGGTTCGCCGCGGTTGCACGAGCTCCTCCGACAGAGCTAAAAATGATTTCGTCTCCCTGGCCCTTCGCCATTTGGGGGATAGATCTAATAGGCGCCCTGCCCACCGGAAAAGGCGGGGTCCGTTACGCCGTGGTGGCCATTGACTACTTCACCAAGTGGGCCGAAGCAGAGCCGTTGGCGACAATAACATCGAAAAAGGTGCTAGACTTCGTGGTTAAAAGCATAATATGTCGATTTGGCCTACCCAAAAAGATCGTCTCCGACAATGGCACTCAATTTGACAGCGACCTGTTCACCGAATTTTGCGAAAGGCACGGAATTGTGAAAAGCTTCTCGTCCGTGGCCTATCCCCAGGCGAACGGCCAGGTCGAGGCTGTCAATAAAACTCTGAAGGCAAGCCTCAAGAAGAGGCTAGATGAGGCGAAGGGGATCTGGCCAGAACAGCTCCCCCAAGTTCTGTGGGCCTATAGGACCTCACATCGGACTCCCACGGGTCACACTCCTTTCTCCCTAACCTTTGGAAGTGAAGCAATCCTCCCCGTGGAGGTGAAGGTCCTGTCGCACAGGGTCCAGTCCTACGACCAAGACGGGAACCACGAGCTCCTATGCCACTCCTTAGACTTAATGGATGAAAGGCGAGAGGATTCACAACTCCGGCTCGCCCATTATCAATAGAAAATCACTCGCTACTTCAACGCTAAGGTCAAAAGACGTGCCTTTAGCATCGGTGATTTGGTCTTGAGGAGAGTTTTCCTGGCCGGGAAAGATCCCAAAGATGGGGTTTTGGGACCAAGCTGGGAAGGACCATACCAGGTCATCGAAGTCATCAAAGAGGGAACTTATAAGTTAGCTCGACTTGGTGGAGGGGCGGTCCCGCGGACTTGGAACGCTATCCACCTAAAGAAATATTATCAATGAGCCATTTGTAAGGCCTAGAGGGTCACCTTCCATGTATAAATAAAAATCAAATGTTTCTCGTTATTTGCAAGTGTATTTTTAAAAGTAACAACGAAAGACCCTTTCCCAGTTACTTGGGGGGCATATGGTACCTGGATATATCCAGGTCTCCTTAACGACTTAGGTGTTAATTTTTATCTACGGATAAGAGTTATCACAAACTAAGTCCTATCCTGGTCTTAACCAGGTCAGAAAACTTAGAAGTTAACTAAAATTTGTTGACCGTGGTTCTTCTTTAAAGAGCCCGGGATACGGATAAAAGTTGACGCGAACTAAGTTTTTTTCAAAATAAGTTCCTGGTCTTAACCAGGTCATAAAACTTAGAAGTTAACTAAAAAAATTTGACCGTGGTGCTTCTTTAAAGAGCCCGGGATACGGATAAAAGTTGACGCGAACTAAGTTTTTTTTCAAAATAAGTTCCTGGTCTTAACCAGGTCATAAAACTTAGAAGTTAACTAAAATTTGTTGACCGTGGTGCTTCTTTAAAGAGCCCGGGATACGGATAAAAGTTGACGCGAACTAAGTTTTTTTTTTCAAAATAAGTTCCTGGTCTTAACCAGGTCATAAAACTTAGAAGTTAACTAAAATTTGTTGACCGTGGTGCTTCTTTAAAGAGCCCGGGATACGGATAAAAGTTGACGCGAACTAAGTTTTTTCAAAATAAGTTCCTGGTCTTAACCAGGTCATAAAACTTAGAAGTTAACTAAAATTTGTTGACCGTGGTTCTTCTTTAAAGAGCCCGGGATACGGATAAAAGTTGATGCGAACTAAGTTTTTCAAAATAAGTTCCTGGTCTTAACCAGGTCGCAAAACTTAGAAGTGAACTAAAATTTGTTGAACGCGGATCTTCTTTAAAGAGCCCGGGATACGGATAAAGTTAACTCGAACTAAGTTCATAAAAATAAAGAGATGAATAGTGACCAAATGCATAAAAATATATATGTAAAACTGGCTGAGCAAATTGTCTCGAGGCGGAAACGCCTCACATAAAAAAGAGAATTACAATAGAAAGAGTTCAAAATACTTAAACGAAAAGTGTCCTAAGCCTCATCAGTTGGCCCTTTGGAGGTCGCGGTCTCATCCTGCTCCGCCGCGGCAGAGGCCTCTCCAGTCTCCGATGGAGGAACCTCCTTATTCAGGCGGGCTTGAAGCTGCGGCAACAAGAATGCCCAGAGGTCCGGCGGCATGAAAGAAAAGTCCGCGTCCGGATTGTGGGACCAGCAGTGATAGAACAGGTCTTGTAAGGACTGCTCCGATACGACCCGCTCGTCTTTCAGGGCGGCCTGGGCTTCGGCCTTCGCCGCCTCAAGATCTGTCCGCGATGCGGCCAGGGCGTTTTTAAGCTCTTGGTTCTCGGAGCGGATCTTCTCTAGCTCGGACGCGGCCAGGGAGTTTTTAAGCTCTAGGTTCTCGGAGCGGATCTTCTCTAGCTCGGCTTTAGAGGCCGCCAGAGCGTCTCTCGCCTCCTGAGACTCCTGGAGGGCGATCTGGCGATCAGCTTCCAAACCCTCGAGCTGGGCCTTGGTCCTAACAATGCCTCTGTAGGCGGCAGCCATGCCCTACAAGAAAAGAATGATAAATTAACAAACTGGAAGGAAAAAGGCGGCGTGTGAGTGCTAAAGCCTTAAAAGAAGGGGGCACTTTACCGTTAAGGTCATGTCCATCGCAGACTCTACAACTCGGACCGGGCTCGTTGTTTCGATGGCCCGGAGCTCCTTCTCCCGGATATTGTAGAAATGGCTGACGGCGTAGCTAGCCGACTCATACACCGTACCCCGGAATGCTTCGGGCATCTTCTCCAGAGCCCGGGGGTCGACCGGGATACGCACGTCCGGGGCTGCCGCGGCCAGATTCCCGACCTCTATTACCCCGTCCTGGGCGGCCAGTGGAGATCGTTGGGGTGGCGGGTGCATGAGTCCTGTCCTGGCGACAGGGAGGTTCGCCCCCGCGACCTGGGATGGCGGGGCTTTCTCCTTCTCCTTAGCCGGGGATTTGGAGGAAGCCCCAGCCGAGCTCTTGGACTCGCGAAGCCTCTTTAACCTCGGCCCTGCTGGGGGATTCCCACCGAACACAACGCCCCGCAGACTATTCCCGGGCTGAGACATCTCTTCTGCCAAGAACAAAAAACATGGTTATTACAAGGTAGCAATCATGCAGAAATAAAGACAAAAGGTCCAAAGGCAATAAGAAAGAAAATACTAAGGGAGCCCTACCCCCCGAGCTGGAAGAGCCTAGGACGATTATCTCGCGAACTGGCGAAGGTTCTAGGTCCGGTTCTGAATCGGGGCTGGACTCTTCTACGTACTGCCTAATCCCCGGAGCATAGATGCCCCTCTGGAGCGCAGGCCACGTGCGTAAGTTGGTCCCGTACTCCTCAAAAATGACCGACCTAAAGGCTAGGGTATTATCTACTACTACGGTACCCTTAGGCCGACTCTCTTGGTTGTCCAACACGAGCTGGTCAACGCAGTGGAGCAGGAGCGTGTCCAGGTCCGGATTCCTTGAGTGACGATGGACGAGCTGCCTAGGGTTGAACCTAACCAGCCGGGGGTCTGCAGTGGCCCTATCTACGTTCTTAAATAAGTAAGAGTTACCTTGACCGGAAGGACCCGCGGCTGCTCCGGATTGGGCCCTCTCCTCGCTCATCCCCTGGGCGACCTCCAAGGTCCTCTTCCTGTTCATCACCAGAGGAACTTCCTCACCTTCTTCCTCGCCTTCGTCGTCCGCGACCTCCTCCGCGACGATCGGTTTGTTGACCCAAGCTGGGGGAGGCCCCTGGGGCCTTTTCAAATTCAAAGTCTGATTTGGGAAAATCAGCTTGCAGAATACCATCGTCTCGTCCGTCACGAGCACGCGGTAGTCTTTCTCACTGGGGGGCAAGTTCGCCAGTGTATCGTATTGACCCCCGAGGGTCACAGACTTTTCGGTCCTCGCATAGATGGCTGCAAGGTTGGTTGAAATTAGAAGTGGAATAAAGGACGAGCTAAAATAAGATAACCTTTAAAAGGCGAGCTAAATCAAGGATCACTTACGAGGACGGTTGAAATAGTGATGATCGCAGTTTCGGAACCCAGTTGACATAAAAAACTGGTCTTTGAAGTCGTTTGGATGGCTCGGCAGCTCGATCACTGCTGCTGTGTTAGGGAAGCGGGTTAAGTAATAGAACCCGTCGCCTCGCCCCCGCTGGTCCGGGCTGGCTTTGAGGCAAAAGAAATATAGAATATCAGCAGGAGTGGGGACCTCCCACTCATGCTTTTGGCACAAATACCTCAATCCCGCCAGCAGACGGTATGAGTTGGGGGGGAGCTGAAATGGGGCCAACCCCACATAGTTCAGAAAATCAGCAAAATACTGATCAAGGGGGAGGAAGGCCCCTGCCTTGAAGTGTTCCCCGCTCCAGGCCGCGAACGACTCGTCGAGCGGCGTGCAGCTCCGCTCCCCATCCGCAGCAGGCCGAGCGATCACGGAGGCCACCCCCAGGGGAATGTTGTGGTTGAGGAAGATTTTGGTGATCTTTGCCTGGTCGGTTATCTTCGAGACGATTCTCTCCGCCTCGAAAAACGCGTCAGGAGCCACCTCGGCTTGCTTCTCCACCGCCGGCCCAAAGTGAGGAATTGGCGAGCTGGTCACCACCGCCTTTCCTTTATCCTGCTGGGAGGACGAACTTCCCACATTCTTCTGTGGCAGATTTCTCTTTGGAGCCATCTGGTCGCCTATCGAACAAAAGAAAACACTTTAGAAAAGGCGACCCAAGCAGGAGAGTGAAGCAAGTATTATGTACACGAGCTGGGGTAAGCCCAGCCCGTGGAGAGTGGTGCCACGCGTTCCAAGGAACACGCGCCTATGCCCTCAACAGATCCCAGATTACTCGGAATTCGTGTGTCAGAGGTCTCAGGGTAAAAAATTTCCTTGGGGGGAAAGTTTCAACAGGCAAGGCGTGGCAAAACCGCTTTTAAGGCGTATTCCCTAAGCTACCCGGTTTTTGCACCCAGAAATTCCTAAGGATCCTACCCAGAAATTGTTCCTAAGAAAGAACCATGGAACCCATATTCTAAGACGATGTCCCATGGCAAGTGTGCCCTAATCTAAGAAGGGCTATCACCCTCCATACCCGCGCGACCCAGAAAACCTCTGCATGTGGCTACAGTAAAAAATTTTACCTAAGCTACAGTGGCATGCTTTCAAAAATAAACAGGGACAGAAGACTTACAGTATATGGTTAGATGGTGAGCGAGGTTGCTGCGCTGGTAGGAGCTTCGTTGGCACAGTGGTCTCCAAGGTTTTGAAGGAACTCGTACGCTTAAGCTTCGTGAACGGAGAAGATGAGAGCAATGGAAATTAGGGTTTTTGTTCTTCGGAAGGTCAAAGAGAAAAGAAGGAAATTTGAGAGGTTTTGAATGGTAAGGTGGCCCGTGCGTGGGATGACCACCCCTTTTTATACATGGGAAGGATCACGTGTAAAAGGCCCTTGGGAGACCCTCCACTCGAAATGTGAAACGACGGCTGGACAGTAGGCTAGGCCATTTAATGCGGTTCTCGTAGAGTGTACCGTCGCCACCCACGGCGTTCCACGTATTAGACGCCTGCGAAAAGCATGGAATGCGAAGGGTTGTGGGAGAAGTCTAAAAGCCCCTACTGAGGTCTCCCATATCTGACGTCATGGACCACGAGCAGGAGCTTGGGGGGCAGATGTACGCCCTGGTTTTCCCACGGGCTGTTTAGCAGGACGAGCCTCGGACTAAACATGATTTAGTCCGAGGCTCCCACAGGCCAGAGGCTCTATTTCCAGGACGGGCCCTTTCTAGCTCGAGGGGGTCCTGTTTCCAGCTCGCTCTTGTCGCACCAGGAGCTGGGAATAACATCCGGCGACCACTGACGGATAAGCTCGGGTTATGGATTGCTCCGGTAGCGAGCTTCTCAGGAAGCTCTGACCCTATGGGAAGTCAACACGCAAGATAAACGTGCATATTCCTGCCATCACGTGTCCGATATCCCCCTGACTTCTCGGACACGCAGCAGGAACGTGCGTATTCAGACACCCACGGACGAGTTGGGCCGTGCGGCCCATTATCTCCTTCCATACTGATTAGACCACACTTGTGTGTCAGGTTTAGGAATTAATCATGAATATCACAGACTTGATATGACAAATGGTAAGGTCACGGGATGACCTCCCTACCAACTTCCAGGTGCCTTCTCCTATAAATATGGAGACCCTGGGAGTTGATAGGGGTTGGAAAAATAGTCTTTTAAGAATTATATACTTTGTAAACCAATTACCCAGAGAATATCAATAATATTGACTAGTGGAGTAGAAGGATTTTAACCTTCGAACCACTTAAAAACGTGTCTCAAGTCACCTAGTTCTTCCCCCAAAGATTTCATATCTGTGACGGTTCTACTTTTAGTACTAATCTCTTTCTCTTCTTCTCTTAATTATCTGTTGCCGAAGAACCGCGTCAACAGTAATTAATTACGAAATTCATAATTATAAAAGAGTCTGTGTTCTATAATTAATGTGATCTAAATAATTACCCATTACATTAATCTAACTTTACTAAAACGTTTTTTTTTACATAAAGTTGGTTATCTTAAAGGACTATAAAATCTATTGTCTTTATTATAGTGTGAGTTACCAAGTTTTAACTAATTTAATACTTAGTAGTTTACATGCATTTGGTTTCTCCAAAACAATTCATATAAACAAATAGGACAATCCTAGATAATCATGTTTCTAAAATATGTGATTAATGAGAAAGAGTGAGATTTCATGAACGGCACGTAATTGACTAATGCATGATTATGTTATCAATCAAACATCAATGAACATTCATTTAAATAAATAAATAAACAATAAATGATGAACTGAGTACTAATAGGTATTTCTAAGATTTACAACCTTTTGAAAAAATCAGAAATAAAATTGCAATCTTAGCATATGTAGTTTTCAAGACTC
The DNA here is from genome assembly GCF_963169125.1 of Humulus lupulus. NCBI lineage: Eukaryota > Viridiplantae > Streptophyta > Magnoliopsida > Rosales > Cannabaceae > Humulus > Humulus lupulus. The sequence goes on from NC_084793.1 coordinate 53,160,067, forward strand.
TTCAAGAATGCACTTCCTCTCCTTTAGGCTTTCTTGCTAATCTTTAGAAACTTTTGTTATGCTCAACTTATTAATTAGAAACAAAACTTTATAATTAATTTATTGAATTAAAACTAATTTTTAATTAAATAACTATTTTTGTCATCTTTTCAATTTAGTTGAATTTAAATATTTAAAGAATCAAATTCAAATAATTATTTAAACTTAAGATATTAAAATATCTTAATCAACTAAAATATATTTTATTTTCTAATAAAATAAAATAAGATAATTAAATTTTTAAATTCAAATAATTTAAAATTAATTAAATAAAAGATATTTACAAAAAAAAAAATAGGAATTAGGGTTTGGGCACCAAGATGGTGCCCTAGGGCTGGCGACACAAGGTGCCAAGCTCGGGATGGGCAGCTGGGCATGTAGGCGCATCAAGCGTGGCACACATGGGCGCGCACAGGGGGCCAAGCAGGGGTGCACAGGCAGGCTAGGCGTGGCTTTGCGTAGGTGGCCGAGAGGGCTCGGGCTGCTGCCATGGCTAGTGGCTCGGGTCCTCCACTTGTGTACAAATTTTTACAATACATATTTCATAAATAGAAATTTACAAAAATCTTATGCCCTTAATGGCTTACACAAGATCTAAAAAAACAATAAAATTTCTAACTCAATAGCACCATATAATTAATGATCCATCATTTAACCATACATTCAAAAAACATATTCATCCATTCAATATACATATCAACATACATATAAAAAATGCAAGAAACCCACACAATATTTAATATATATATACACGTGTATAGACTGCTCAGGTACCAATTGTTGATATTAAATGATCAAATCAGAGGTGCGCAACAAAATATATGGACCAATTTTAATAAATATATGCCATTCAGGATCATACACATATAAATATTAAATCACATACAAACAAATCAACCCTTATTTACAGCCTTATCTTGAATGCCTTTGTCTCACCTGAGAAAAAGAGGATTGATTTTTTATTTTTTATTTTTATTCATGAGTTCGAATTTGCCTTGTCGTATTGAGAAGTGTAAATATCTTGACTATATTACTTGATGTGTAGATACACTAATAATTACTTTTCGAGTAATGATATGTGCACCCAAAATATACACTCAGACATTACACACAGTGACGTGGCAGTTTAGCCTAGTCAATCACATTTATTAAAATTGGAACCCACTGTTTTAAAAAAAATAGTAACACGTCACAATGTATAATGTTTGTGTGCATATTTTGAGTGCACATATCATTACTACTCTTACTTTTCAACGAGACTCGGAAGAGCCATTCAAGAGAGGAATGCATGCACAAGCCACACAAAGAGGCGAAAAATATTACCTGCTTTTTATTGGGATGGTCAAAAAACTGACATTGACTTCGAAGAGTTAAGGTGCCGCAATCATTCTACAACTTAAAATATGAATCCATGACAATTTATTATCCTAACTAGTATAATACAAATACTAATAGCTTCAAATACCCTTTCATTAGCTTGATCTGTTAAAAAAACAATCAAGTAGACTGAATTAGGTATTACAATATTGTTTGATTAAGAATGTATTTAGAAGTTACTCCTTTAATAATTACATTTAATCAAAGCTCTTACATTTTTTTAAATAATTATAACGCGTAATTACACCAATTCTCATGTTCCTTAAGAATTGGAGTGTAATTGAACTTCTCAACTACTTCTAATTATATGATGATAATGTAATTGCTTAATTAAACATATACATGTAACCAGTTAGTTCCCACTAATTACATCTAAATCCAATTACCATATGATTTTCCAAATACACAAATAAACATTTTCTTCTTCATGATTATAAATGTAAAAGAAAGAAAAAACATACAGAAGCACCATGAATTATTAATTAAAAATAAAAACAAAAACACATCAAGTTAAAATATACTCAGTTTTGGCACTCCCCTATATGTAAGTTGACGGATTCAAACCGGCAAAAGGCAAATAAAGAGTAGTACTAAGTAACATGTTATGGATGAAAAAGCTGGACTGTATATTTTGGTATATTTTGGTTCTTTCATTCTACAGAATCTGTTCTATGCCTAGTTTCTTATTCTAAACAGAAAAGAAAAGAATTAAAGAAAATCACAACATGGCAACCAGCCCTTAAAACGCCGCCCATTCAGACCCCTATAAAAATCTTGCACCAAATTAAGTTCATTTCACCTAAACTTGGATTCAGAATAAGGAGAACTCACTCTTGATCTTCGGTTTGCATTGTCTTAAGCTTCTTTTTGGTACTAGCACTCGCTGAGCTCTTCTTAGGGACAATATCATCAGGAATTGTGTCTTCCATTATCTTTGGTACTGTAAAGGAAAATTCTTCAGGAGAAACAGTACCTTCATAATCAGGGTTCGCCTTGAGAAAGGCCGCTACTTCGTTTCGAGTTCTCACTTTCTTCCCCAAAGGAGTGATGTAGTAAACATCAATTTTGGAGTAGTCTCTTCTAAGCACTAAACTTCTCTTGAATCCAGTTGGTGTTTTTGGAAGGTTAGGCTTGTCAATGACCCAGGTTCTTGTGGCATCATACTCTATATCAGCAAGGTCATCACAAGTAACTTGGGGTTTTCTGCTGCAAGTAAATGGTTCCTCATTGAGTTTGCTTCTGATTTCTTCAAACTCTTCTTGTGAGCTAACCACCCTCCATTTGCGGCAATTGTCACACTGCGCAGCATATACACTTACTGAGCTTTGAAACGCCGGCCGTGATCTCTGCTATGAGAATTTATCAGATGGAGGAGTGAGTTTCAGAGTCCTCATGTTAAAAAACAAAAGCAAAACAATTTCATGACTAAGTATTAACTCAAATGAGATAACCATCAACGCAACAGCATATGCATCTAACCTTAAAATAATCTATGATCCTCAGCTCGGTTAAATTTTCATCCCGAGCTGAGGTGTTTGCTTTGGATTGTATATTGATCAGACTGAATGATGTACCGATCTGTCAGAGCAACATATAATAAAAATAAACATATGTCCGTGTTGCTACAAGTTATCGCGACGAGGAGCAATGCTCGTTTTTTAGTCCTCATGTACACGAGGGTAGAGATAGGGTGTTAAGTCCCGTGGTTTGTTCCACTCAAATTGGAATTGGATTTGGGGTTTAATTTTTTTTTGCAAGAATATAACAAGATTCCTAATGTTTGGGAGAACATAGCATTGGGAAGAAAAGAAAAGAAAAAAAAACACCAAATCTTTATTTCGTCATCAACCAACCTTATCAAACCTTTGATGTGCTTTCATAGTAATAATTTACAGTAAGATTAGTTTGTCTTATGAATCATATATTAACAATCCACAGAACCAAAGATATCAATTCTTAATAAGGGCCAAAAGGGTTTTAATACAATGTTTCAAAGCAATGTCAGCTCTAATTATCAGCGAACCCAGAGAAAAATAATAAACAAATTTTCAGTAATCAATCTTTCTAGATAACCCAAATGAAAAAAAAAATGACGACAGTTAAACCAAATCGTATGAAGCAGTTGCAAAGAGCTCAAATCTGAAGAAAACTACTATATCAGAAAGAAAATTGAAATTGGAAAGTGGGAAAAGATCTCAGAAATGGAACCAGATCTAACTATGTTTTGTTCGTACCTTTGAGGATGTTTTAGGGGTATCTTGTACATCCATTGCCTTTCTTTGTTTTGTTATGTTCTCTTCTCATACGGCTCAGCCAGAGAGAGAGAGAGCGTCAAAACATATCGTAAGAGAATCATCCCTATAAATAGTCAAAGTTTGGAGCTTCACACGTGTAAAGAAGTATAAGTTTCTATTTTTTTTTATATGTGTATATATAGCTCCTTAAGTAGCAACATTATTTTGCCAAAAACTTAGGTGGGTTTTATAATTTCGGTATTTATAACTAATTTTTTTACGTGATAACCTTCGTAATAGTTATAATAAGTATTCTGTCATAATTTTAGGAAATTTCGAATAATAATTATAGTAGACATAGTTATAGTGGATTCAAAAATAATTTTATTATTTTCAGAACTTAAAAAATAAAAACTCTCAATGAAAACTTAATTGGTACATTTATTTTAAAAAATAAAAAAAATCATTTTTGAAAACTGAACCAAAATTCTTCAATAAAAGAGAAAATGATAATTTGTTGTTTTCTTTCTATTTCAAAACTTTTAAATTTAAAAAACACCAAACCATTCAAGATTTCAAAAACTTATTATTTATTTTTAAATTCAATATTTTCAAATCATTTGATTTGAAAATAATTTTCTAAAATTATATTTTTGAATTAACTACCAATCAGCTACTTACAGTTCTGAAATCAAAATTCAAATAGTGTGTTTTACAACCGTATAAAAAAATCATGCACGCATACAACTGACTATTTGAAAACTGATTTCAATACTATAAATTATTCAAAATTTCTCAAAAATTGGCGGGATGCCTTATATAACTATAATATACGTCAACATGTAAAAAAAATATTATAATTTTTCCAAGTGCCAAAAATAAAAAATGTTCCTCTAATAGAGACAAAAGTGATGTTCATACCTAAAAAAATTCTTATATTTATATATATGCTAGACACAAGCAACATGCAATATGCACGTTTACTTAGTTTTATTTATAGAATTTATTAATTATTTTTATTAAATTTATATTAATGTTATATGAATTTTGAAATAAATATCTTATTTTAATTAAATAATTTATTTATTTTGTTTAAGTTTATGTTTGTTCTAGTTTATGAATTTGAGAGTGACAACAAGAGATTATATATTATATGTTTAATGTAATATTAAATATTATAAGTGGATTTTAAATTTAAGTTTCTTTCTAGTTTTTTTTTTTAAAAAAAAAAAAATTGTTGCTAATTTGCAGTAGATTATATTATATGTTTAATATAATATTATTCTAATAAGTGAGTTTAAGTTTAATTAAATGTTTATTTAAGTTTAAAACTTATGATTTTATTATTTTTAAATAATTATCATTGTAAAACATCTCAAAAATATCATATTTTAATTTGTTTAATTATTTATTATTTAAAAATAATTATCATTATAAAATATCTAAAAAATATCTTTTTTTTTAATTTTTTTTAATTATTAATTATTTTTAAATAATTATCATTGTAAAATATCTCAAAAATATCATATTTTAATTTTTTTAATTATTTATTTTATTTTATTTAAGTTTAAGGGTTTAGAAACTCCTGTTAAATATAAGAATATTCCGTTAAATATAAGAATATTCCGTTAAAGTTAACCTTAAAAAAAATAAAAAACCGTTAAAACCAAAAGTTTCCGTTATCTACACACTTATTATATAGAAGAGATATAATGTGGGTGAGTATTTAATGGTTACCTTAAATATATACACATCGATAGTCATGTTAATTATAGTAATTATTGTTATTGAATGGTTGTGATTAATTTAAAAATTAACTAAAAATATTTCATGAGTGACCTGTAACCTAATGCTATATTATTTATTTAAAATATTTTGTTTTCTTATAAAACACTAATTAAGATTTATTTTATTTTTAAAATAAATTTAATTATAATTAGTTTTAAAAAAAAATAGGTTTTTTAATCATAATTTTTTTTTACTAAAGTTCCTAGTATAAATTTTCTAACACAAATGAGTGATCAAAGTGTTATCTTTTTTATAAATAGAAAGTTAAAAAATCATCAATATTAAGACGGAAGAAGAACATGCTCACTTAATGAGACACTAGGTTGTAAAGCAACTACAAACCAAGTCGATTGGCCAAGCTGCAATACCAATTTTTTTTTTTAAATAAATTTATGAGCACTCTTAAAAAAAAGTAATTACTTTGATCTCAAGCTTCCAAAGTTCACAATTGAAACATATTGTAATAATGCAATCAAACTGATAAAGAAGAAGTGCACCACATGTAGTGATTATGACAACTTTTTTTCTCTTTTCTACTCTGTCCGATTGTACTACAGTTTTAGGTTTGAGTTTTTACATAGAGGCACTATTATGAATAGTTGCTCATATTAGCTAAGGCTGCCTTAGATTGTAAGGCAGATGCTTCTTGGATTGGGGATATCCCATGTTGCACATTCAGCTCTTCGTACTGATATACAACTCAAATTTTTTACAAAATCATAAGAAGAAAAAAATAATCCCAGATTTTTAATGAACACTCACAGCCAAATTAATTTGAAAATATTCATTCATTTTTCTTCAAGTAGCAATAATCCAAGAAAATAGATGCAGGTCAAAGCAAATGAAGGACAAAATAAAATAAACTTTGGGGAACACATAAATTTAACTTGGTTAACTTGGCCCCGTGACCAAGAATACAATTATAATAATATAGATTTTTTTATTTTTAATAGAGAAATTAGTATTTATTTTATAGTGTAAGAGTTAAATATTTAAAATAAAACAATAAGAATTTAAATAGGACTAAAATATAAATATAAAATAATTGACGATTCTTATTTTGTTGACGTCATTTTTCGTCAACTTAATGAATAGCACTAAACAACTTTACAGAAAAAACATAAGAAATTACAAGTTTTTTACGTAATTCAACAGTTAAAATCTGCCTAGTCCACTAGTCAATAATATTGATCTTAATACTCTCTCAAAGTTTTTTCAGAAAGCAATTTGGCAGAGTATTCTCAGTACAATTTGTGTGCGAGTACAAATGAAATTCCTCAGGCTATTTATAGACCTAGTTGACAGAATATCTTCCCATTATTTTGGGAAGTTACAATCAATCATTCTAATTTGAAATAAATGCAAATAAATACATTAATTACATAATATCCTATAATAATTAGGATTTAATATCTGATAACATCAAATCCCTGAGGAATATGGATTTCCTAATAGTTGTCGCGTGCAAAATTTGTCGTTGAGCTCGATTGTAAGGCTGATGCACTTTTCGAGATTGGTCCAAACTTCGAGCTCGTCACTCTAGTCAACCTCCTTCTCATCTAGCAACTTTGTTGGCCTCACTCTTCGGAGAAGACTCGTGCCTTCGAGCCTGTAACGCCCTGGTTAGCCAAGACTGTCACACTGTGTATTTAAAATAGTGCTTAACCAGCTAAACGGGTCTTTAGGCCATAAACGTGCATCTAAATGTAATTAATGGGCCAGGGTTAAAATCTCGGTCAAAAGGAATTAATATTTTATTAAAAACGTTAAATTGTAATCAACTACACCGCCAAATACCATTATTTCCCATAAAATACTTCATTCATCAACTAATCCCGAAATATGTAAAATTACCAAAATACCCTTTGGCTCACCCCGAGCCGGGTATTTGTCCCTGGTGTGACTTTTCTGCTAAATTGCTCGAAATGATCGACTCATGCCGAATATAATGAATACCAACATTATAATGTGGTCCTAGGCACACAACACTTTAAAATTATAATTATACCCTCAACGGGTCAAAATTACAAAAAAATGCTCATTTTTAACAAAAACGAGTCTTTGAGCACATTTAATACACATAAACATGCACAAACTGTCATATCATAATATAACTCATATAATTCACATAATCACATATATTTCATTATAGTTACATGATTTCAAAATAATTCTAATTATGCCCTCCCAGCACACTAATCAACATACTAATCCTTATTAGGAGTTTTGGGACGCTACAACTATCACACCTAATAGAAATTTCGTCCTCAAAATTTACCTGAACAACTCGGGATACTGATCCTGCATTTCTGACTCTAGCTCCCAAGTCGCTGCATTGACCTTGTTGTTCCTCCATAATACATTAACCAACGGAATAATCTTGTTTCACAAGACTTTATTTTTCTTATCCAGAATTTTAACCGGTTTCTAAGACAAATCTGTTTGTAAATTCAGGTCATCATAACTCATCATGTGTGTAGTATCTGATATATATCTCTGAAGCATCGATACATGAAACATGTTATGTGCTCCTAAAAAAGCTGGGGGCAGAGCCAGTCTGTAGGCTACCTGCGCAATCCTTGCAAGGATCTCAAAAGAGCCTACAAACCTGGGGCTCAACTTGCCCTTTTTTGCAAATCGTTTCACTCATTTCAATGATGAAACTCGAAGAAAAATGTGTTCCCCAACTTGAAACTCCACATTCCTACGCTTAGGATCAGTGTAGCTTCTCTGTCTATTTTGTGAGGCGAGCATTCGAGCTCTAGTCTTCTCAATGGCCTCACAAGTCCTCTGCTCCACTTCGGGACCCAAGTATTTCCTCTCACCCATTTCATCCCAATGAATGGGTGATCTACACTTCCTACCATACAACATTTCGACACTGTAAATTATTCAGAATTTTCACAAAATTTGCAGGATACTTTAAATATCTACAACATACACTGCCATAAAAAATTCGCGCTGAAAACTATTCACGGTTCGGGAATACATAAGAGCCCCACCGGCGTGGCTTTTTTTGGAGCCCCTACAACAGATTCTCTCTCTATATATATATACGAAGCTTTTACGGTAGGGGCATTATTTTTGCTGCTACCATAGGGGTGTTTTCTATTCTCAGTACTTGGAGAAATTATAACCCAATTTTTTTGCATGAATGCATATGTGATAGTTATAGTAGGTATCCCGCCAATTTTCGAGAAATTATAAATAATAGTGTCGAAATCAGAGTTCAAATAGTTTGTTTTTTACGCGTATAAAAAAAATTAAGCACGCGTCAGTTTGGACTTTAATTTCGAGACCGTAAGTTATTCAAAATTTCTCAAAAATTGGTGGGATGCCTATTATAACTATAATGTACACCATCATGCAAAAAAAAATTGGGTTATAATATCTCCAGGTGCCAAAAATTAAAAAAATGCTCCTACGATAAGGGAAAAAGTGATGCTTCTACCTAAAAAAATTCATATATATATATATCGAAGAGTTTTCAATGGTTACATAACCATGATGGTTACATTTTTACTTACCTACTATAATAGGTTGTAACAAGTTATCAATTAAACAGTTTCTATTTTGAGAATTAAATTATATATTTATTAATATAATAATTATGTAATTAATATTTAATTAATTTTTTTTTACAAGTTGTTACACCCAAATTTCGAGAATGAATAAACAACCTCGAAATGTTGGCTCGAAAAGAGTAAGCTCAAAAATAACAAGTGTTGGCTATACACTTGTATAAATTGACAGGAATCCAGGCTTGATTAGTTATTAACACTCGAGCATGGGTGACCTTTTTCAAACTTAGGTTGCAGGCTCGAAGGCACTAGTCTTCTCCGAAGAGTAAGGTCGGAAAAGTCGCTAGATGAGAAGGAGGTTGACTAGAGTGACGAGCTCGAAGTCTGGACCGGTCTTAAAAAGTGCATCGGCCTTACAATCGAGCTCAGCGACGCGTTTTGCACCCGACAACTGTTAGGAAATCCCTATTCCTTAGGGATTTGATGTTATGGGATATTATGTAATTAATGTATTTATTTGGATTTATTTCAAATTAGAATGATTGATTTTTACTTCCCAAAATAAGGGGAAGATATTCTGACAACCAGGTTTATAAATAACCTGGGGAATTTCATTTGTACTCACACAAAAATTGTATTGAGAATACTCTGCAAAATTTCTTTCTAAAAAGTTTTGAGAGAGTATTAAGATCAATAATATTGACTCGTGGACTAGGCAAATTTTAACTGCTGAACCACGTAAAAAGCCAATGGTTTCTTATGTTTTTTTCTATAACGTTGTTTAGTGCTCTTCATAATTAAGTTGACAAAAAATGACGTTAACAGTTTGGTGCTTTCATTGAGAGAATTAAGCAAATCTCTTTATTGTTTAATCAGAAACCTTCTGCATTACTTCAATGGCCGCCACGAACAATCCAAGAACTGGTGGACGGCCATTGCCACAGAACCCTGAGGAACGAACTCCTCAGAATAAGAGCTACCTGCGAAGGCCTGGGAAGAAACCTATGGCAAATCAGGGCTGGGATGAAGGAAGCGCATCATCCGACTCTAGAGGGCCACCTGCTCCAACCCCCAGGCCCGATGAGGATCTTCATTATAATCCCGAGAGGTACGTGTCCATTGTGGAATTAGAGAATCGCCAACTACACCAATAGCTGGCCAAAGCCACACGGCGTAATGAGGAATTGGCTAGGCAAGCCGCCGAGGCACAAGCACCTCCTCGGAGGACCAGAGGGTGTCTTCATGGGAGTACGGCCGCTAGAAGGGCCGAATAAAGGGCCCAGCAGGCCCAGCTAAGGCCTGGGGTTAATACCGGCAACGGTCGACCTGAGAGAAATACTCAAAATGTTGTTGCTGGAAATCCTACGGTGAGTGTAACTACTGGAATGGGGAATAACCAAGCTCCCTCTGTAGCTCGGAACAATAACCCCGAGCCTGTTAAGAATAACCTAGAGCCAGTCTGAGACCTTCCAGGCCCAACAACAGAAGGCCCCCGCCATCACCAATAAAGCTTCCTCCATCACCAATAAGACACCCATCTCTAGTTCGGGAGGCACCCCAGCCAGCTTCTAATGGGAACCAGACGGGGGAATGAGCGCCTCAAATATCATCTCGGAGTGGTAGCCGAGACAGGAACCACAGGGCTCGACCTAGACATGGGGGTGAACGAGAAGCTCCCCGAGGATATAGGGCATCTCAGCCAGCAGGAAGTCACATGTCGAGGTCACAAACGACTGGAGCGAGGAGGCCAGTAAAAGATCCACCTCAAAACCATCAAGCCACACAACCAGAGAGAAATGTTAGTTTCATGAATGGAAGTTTGAACCTCAGTAGGTCGGTGAGTGTATATAATATTGAGCCCAAGAATACTGGGAATTACGAGAACAAACCTGATCTTCGAGATCATTTGAATCAAAATTGGGGGCAGGCTAACCCTTCAAACCTGGATTTACGGGCACATTTGAATAGCCGAAAAGAGCCCATATAGCCAGTATATGGGAATCAGTATCACCATATACTGGGGCAGGGAGCTGGATTTTTCACAAACAATAACCAGCTGCCTCAAGTGCAAGCTCAACCTTCGGTGAACTTGGTCCAAGAAGGAATTAACTAGCTTGAAGGAGCATTCAGACTCCTTCAAGATGAAAGGAATAAGGACAAGGCGGATGAATTCGATGAGGAGCTTTAGCCTTTTGCTCTGCACATTTCAAACACTCTGTTTCCTTACAGATTTAAGATACCCCGTATGGCTCCTTTTGACGGGAATTCAGACCCGTACAATAACACAATAATGCATGCTAGCAACGTCGGTTACGATCTCAAGCGCATGATATTCCCAACCACGTTGATGGAACCAGCAAAAAAATGGTTTGACAATTTCCGAAGGCATTTGATCTTGTCTCGGGAACAGTTAGCTAAAGAGTTCAAGAAACAATTCAAATTCATGGTAGGCGTCTGACCCGAAGTCTCGACCTTGACTAATGTTAGACAGCAACCGGGAGAGTCATTAAAGAGTTACCTGGCAAGGTTTAACATAGAGGTGGCACGGGCCCGTAATGTCGATGACAATGGTCATGTTATGGTAGTTCGAGTTGGGATATTGCCAGGAAGTCCCCTTTGTGATGATATGCAAAGGAAACCTATAAGGACAATGACTGAGTTCAATAAAAGAGCAAAGAGGTTCTTCAATGTAGAAGAAGCGAGGTCAGCATTAAAACTGACCCCTCAGCCTGTTATAACTACAACGACGAATGTCAAGTTAGCCTCGACCTCGGCTACCCCCTCAACATCGCAGTCCTCAGGAGACAACCCTTCAAAAAGAAAGAAAAATGAAGCGAACAACTCAGAGGTGGACGGGGGGAAGAAGAAAAAAGGGGATAAATATTTCTCCATTTACACGGTTTATACTGAGCTTGCGAAAACTCAGGAAAATATCTTTATCGTAAACGAAAATCAGGTACCGTTTAAACGACTTGACCCAATGCGAAATCATAAATAACAAAGAGACACCAATAAGTACTGCAGATTCCATGGAGACATCGGGCATGCCACCGATGAGTGCAGAAAAATGAAGAACGAGATCGAAAGTCTGATCTCAAGAGGATATTTTGGGCAATACATAAGAAACAGAAATCCGACCCAAGTGTCGGCTAGACAGAGGACAGCTCCTGTACAGCCTGCCCAGCAATATGTAGCCTTGCGAGCGAGGGAAGATGATTTATTCAACTTTACGATTTGGCTTTGAAGCGTCAAATAACGATGTTGAGTATGAAGCACTATTAACAGTTCTCTGGATAGCTTCCGAGCTCAAGTGTAATGCCCCAAAATCCCTAATAAGGTTTAGGACCTTGATTAGGAGGCCGGGAGGGCCATAATTGATTTATTATGCCATTAAATGATTATATGCATGTTTATGTGAATTATATTATTATATGATGATAAATGCATGCATATGGGTCCACATTTTATTATAAGAGCATTTTGGTAATTTGGCCTGTTAAGAGCGTAATTGTATATTTTCATGCATGTTGGTGAATTATGAATAATACCGCATTATAATGTGGATTTGTTCGTGCCATTCGGCATGAGACAATCTTTGAATGCAAGTTATCGGTCTGGTCATAACGGGGTTAATTTCGGGGCTTGGGGTGATTCTCGGGGTAATTTGAGGATTAGAACATTACGGGAATTAAAGGGTAATGGGATATGATTTATTAGCATGTGAGAATATTGGAAATAACTGGAATAGGAGGGTGTTAATTATGATTAACGAGATAGGCAGGAAAGGATGATTTTGCCCTTGGTGGCCTTAAGAGGATTTTAAATTACCTAGGGGAATTTTAGTCTTTTGACCCTAAAGGATATATATCAGCCATGAAAGTTGTAGAAGGCTGTAGAAAATAGAGCATCTCCTTCACCTTCTCCCGATCATCATTTCCCTTCATTTCTCTTTGAATTTTGAAGCACCTTTTGAGGAGCCAAGCTAGGGAATCAAGTCTTGATAAGCTAGGTTACATTCTACCATTGAAGAGGGTGTGATTCTGAGATTGAGGTGAGTTTTTAGCCATTAAAACTCAAGTTCTTGCCCTGTTTTTCATTTGAGTTTCAATTGGGTTTTCAAGCTTGATAATGAGAATTGATGGGAGTTTTTGACAAGGGTTGCTTTGGCTATGATGCCTAGGACTTGTGTATATGGTTTTTGGGTTCATTTAGGAGTTTAATTGAGGTTTGGAAGCTTATTTTGAAGGTTGGAAATGGAGGAATCGAATGAGGGAAAAACCATGGCTGATCAGCCTGGTCCTAGCGCTACAGCGCTAGCCAGGGGGCCTTCAACTCTGCCAATAGCACTGGGGTGCTAGGGGGTAGCGCTGTAGCGCTACCTTGATTTTCCAAATTCCTGTTTTAGGCACTTTTGAGGGTTTTTGGCTTGGGGTTTCAATTCCTAAGGCTCGAGATCGAATCTACTCACTGTTTGGGTACGATTCGGGTTTCCGAAAGTGAGGTTTAGGTCAAGAACCTTTCATTGCTCATTTTCATTAATTGGAAGTTATATTTGGTTATGACTAGGTGACCGCTAAGGGATTAAAGGAACGATCGTTCTCAAGGGTCGTTCAATTGTTAGTTCTCGCTCGAGCCAGAGGTAAGAAAACTGTACCCCATTTGTGACATGCAAGGTTATTATTGAGGCATGTTGAGCGTCTAAGTGTGGACATTGATTGCATATCAAATTCTTAGGAAATCTTGCTCACTTGTGAATGGCACTAACTTATTAGTTAGAATCGGCAATGGTGTCAGTATTAACTGTGAAGCTATGACTTACTAGTCAAGTTCGGCAGTAGTATCGAGCACTGGTCGTATGGTATTGGCTTATGAGTCAAGAACGGTCTTAGCGTGTTTAACGCAAGCTGATAAAGATTAGATCTAATCGACATAAGCATTGAATGACTCATCATGAGCATTAGTGCCTGATCGACCTTAAGTTCGATGAAAACCAAAAACACTTGTCTAATCTAAAGGCTAGTTACTTAGAGCCAGAGCCGGAAAGGCTAAGGTGACCTACACGTCACATGGCTAGGAGGGTATAGGACCTCGGAGATAGACTTATCAGTTATCTACACAGAGATGGACTTATCAGTCACCTAATCGAGATAGGCTTATCAGTCATCTGACTGAGATAGACTAATCAGTCATCTAATCGAGATAGACTTATCAGTTATCAGACCGAGATAGACTTATCAGTCATCTGACCGAGATAGATTTATCAGTCATCTGACCGAGATAGACTTATCAGTCATCTGACCGAGATAGACTTATCAGTCATCTGACTGAGATAGACTTATTAATCATCTGACCGAGAAAGACTTATCAGTCATTTGACCAAGACAGAATTATTAGTCATCTGACCGAGATAGACTTATCAGTCATCTATTTAGAGAGTGACTTATTAGTCAATTGTTCAAAGAATGACTTATTAGTCATCTACTTCAGAGAGACTTATTAGTCATCTACCTCAAAGCAAGAGACTTATTAGTCATCTACTCAGAGCGCAGGACTCCACAAACATTTATTTGTACCTGCTTGCATGCATGAGTAGGGTTATTACTACTAGGCATGCCTATTATGACTTAGTAACACATTGTTACTTGTTCATGAGCATATTAAGTTTTCTTGCTGGGCTTCGGCTCACGAGTGCTATGTGGTGCAGGTAAAGGCAAAAGAAAGCTGGGCCATCCTTGAGTTAGAGAACTTAGGTGACGATGTGTACATATGCAGCTGCTCGACTGCTACGGCCGAGGGTTAAAAGAGGAACTAGGGTTAAACCCTATTTTGCAGCTTAGGTCGGCTGGTTGTAAATATTTTTGTTGTAATTAACCTTTAAATTATATTTTTGGGATCCCAGTGTATATGGTAAACGTTTTAGTGAAATGTTATATCTTAACCAAAAAATTTAACCCTAAACCGCTAATCATACTTAGTTACACGATTATGGCCAAATGACTCGATTAGCGGGTTTAGCACTGTTTAAAATGCTCACCGTAACAGTCCCTGGAGTTTAGGGCGTTACATCAAGGAAAAGGCCATTCACTGCTATAGTGATTCCCAATTGGTCGTTAACCATGTCCCAGGAAAATATCAGGCTCGTGGCATTAAAATGGCAGCCTATTTGGAGAAAGCTAAAGCGACGTTTGGGAAATTTGAATTCTATGCCATAGAACAAGTTCCGCGAAAGCAAAACTCAAATGCAGACACATTGACTAGGCTCGCCACGACAAAAGAGGCTGACACACTCAACGTGGTGCCAATTGAGTTCTTACCGATCCCAAGTATAACCGAGCCAGAGGAAGAAGATGTCAACATGATTGACTCACAACCTACCTGAATGACCCACATAATTGACTACCTTGAAACCGGAAGTCTCCCAGCAAACCAGAACGAGGCTAGAAAACTTATGTACAAAATACCAAGATACACCATCTTAGAATGAAGGTTGTACAGAAGAGGGTATTCCATGCCACTATTAAGGTGTGTAACTCTGCCCGAGGCAAGGTAGATTTTAGAAGAAATCCATGAAGGATTTTGTGGAGACCACATTGAGGGGCATAGTCTGTCGAAAAGAGTGATTAGGCAAGGATACTTCTGGCCTATAGTTAAAGCAAGCTCGTTCGAATATGTTAAGCGTTGTGACAAATTTCAACGGTTCACTTCGATACCGCAAGCTCTACCCACCAAGCTTACCATGATGAGCTCTCCATGGCCATTCGCGGTATGGGGAATTGGCCTCATAGGCTCCTTGCCAGCTAGAAAATGAGGAGTAAAATATGGTGTAGACATAGTTGATTATTTCACAAAGTGGACCGAAGCTGAACCTCTAGCTACTATCACCTCAAAAAAAAGTTCTGGATTTCGTAGTGAAGAATATAATCTGTAGGTACGGGATGCCCAAGAAGATCGTATCAGATAACGGGACCCAATTTGACAGCGAACTGTTCACACATTTCTGTGAAAAGAATAGGATAATTAAAAAAATTTCCTCTGCGGCCCTTCCATAGGAAAATGGCCAAGTCAAAGCAGTGAATAAAACTCTAAAGAGTTTTATTAAGAAAAGGCTAGAAGAAGCTAAAGGAAGATAGCCAGAGGAACTACCATAAGTCCTATGGGTGTACAAAACAATAGCACGGACCTCAATGGGACATACCCCATTCTCTCTGGCTTATGGTTGCGAGGATATGTTACCTATTGAGGTCACAATCCCAACAATAAGACGCGAGGCATACGACTAGACCTCAAACCAATACCAACTCAAAGAAATTTTAAACCTAATTGAAGAAAGAAGAGATAAAGCCCAGCTAAGAAATGCTGCATACCAGCAGAGGGCTACAAGATATTTAAACAAGAGGATTTAAGACAAGAAATTTTGATTGGGAGAGCTGGTGCTCAGACGCGTGTTTTTGGCCACACGAGACCCATCTGCAGGGGTGCTCGGGCCTAATTTAGAAGGGCCTTACCAAATCGAGTCCATCATTCGACCAAGTGTTTATAAACTAGCGAGGTTGAATGGAGATTTGGTCCAGCGAGCTTGGAATGGTGAACATCTATGACCTTATTATCAGTAATGTAGGAACAATGTCTATTCTTTAACCCAATAAAGCACTGGATTTTATTCAAATTTTGTATTTTTATTGTTATACTTTTTGCAAGCTCCCAAAATTCAATAACCTTAGATTACAATCATAGGATATTAAGGGGGCATAAGTGGTATACAATCGTACCATGAGCTCGAAAACATACCATCAGAAAAAATAAACTCAAATATCAGTGTATGGATTATTAATCCAACACGGATTAAACAAGTCTGGAACAAACCAGCAAACCCTAATCGACACAATCAAAAGTTGGAATTCTAGATAAACCAACAAAAATCATAAGTCGAGACAGGGCTGAAATTTTTTTGCAAATAAGTTTCAATCTCGCAACCTTGAGACCATACTTGAGGATGAGGAAAAGTTACTATGGAAGAACAAAATATAACTAAACTAACGAGGTCACACACCACTAAGTATTTTTTAATTAAAATATGTGGTACAAGTAATATTCAACCTTGACAATAACGAAGTCGGAAAAAGGGCAATTGAATGAACTATGCATGAATACATCGAAATTCGAGCTTAAACCCAACAAGTATTTGTATAGATAAACAAATTCAAACTTTATGCACAATATGCGTAAATGTTTCGAGCAAGAAATGTAAGCATGTGATAAGGTAAAACGCATCCATGGTAGACAATATGTGTAAATACTTCGAGCAAGGAATGTAAGCACAAAAATAAAAACTACCATTGATATATAAGCAAGAACTATAAGTAAATGTTTCAATTGTCTTTGCCCAAAGGGCATAAAAATAATTACAAAAAATAGTAAGGGACACAACCCTATTCAAAACAGTTCATTGTTGGTCAACTGATGGAGATTTGGCCTCCTCGCCTTTCTCATCCTTGCCTCCGCCATCCATGATTGTAGACGTGACGTCCTCCTCGGCCAATCGAGCCTTCCACTTGGAGAAGAACTCTTCTTCCTTATCATGGAGGAACGAGGTGTCCATCTTGGGGTTCAGAGGCCACATTGTAATGCCCCGAATTCTTCGATGTGGTTTAATGGCGAGATTTGTAGGCGGGGAAGGCCATACTTGTTTAATTATGCCATTAAATGATATTATGCATGTGTGCGTGAATTATATTATTATATGATGTTAAATGTATGCATGTGGATCCACATTTTTAATTACAGGGGTGTGATGGTAATTTGGCCCGTTGAGGGTAAAATTGTATATTTGTATGCATGTTGGTGATATATGTTGAGACCACATTATAAAGTGCGTTTGTTCGAGCCATTCGACATGAGACGATCTTGGAATGTTGATTAGCAGTTTAGTCACAACAGGTTTAAGATCGGGGCTCGGGTTGAGTCTCGGGGTGATTTTAATGATTAGAGCGTTACCGGGTATTAGAGGGTAACGGGATGTGAATTATTGGTGTTTGAGATTATCGAGAGTAGCGGGAATTGGAGAGCATTAATTATGATTAACGAGATAGGTGGAAAATGCCAGATATGCCCTTGGGAGCCTTTATAAACTTTAAATTGACCTAGGGGTAAAATGGTCATTTCACCCCTAGGATAGATATAAGCCATTTTTGGCTGAGGTTGAGGTAGAAAAACAGAGCACGTTTGAGAGCTTTCCCGTACTATCCTCCTCTTAGTTTTCTTTGTGATTTTTGAATCAATCTTGAGGATTCAAGCTAGGGAAGCAAGCCTTGGGAGTTTGGGAGTGTGTTCCTCCATTGAAGGGCTTCATAAGCTGAGCTTTGGGTAAGGTTCTAACCATAGAATTCCCTGGTTTGCTCTATTCTAGCTTTGTGTTTGCAGCTGTGATTTCTAGGTTGAGACTTTGGTTTTGATGGGAGTTTTGGCTAGGGTTCCTATGGTTGGGATGTTTGGGATATGTTAGGATGGTTTTTGGGTTCGTTTGGCATCAAAAATGGGTTTTGGAAGCTTTGGAATCAGGTGGGAATCGAAGGAGATGAAGAAGGGCGTTTCAGGGCATTTCAGGGCTGGAGGTAGCGCTATAGCGCCCACCTTAGGGCACTACAGTGCTACTCAAGAGGCAGATGGGCATGTTGGGGGTTCTAAGTATAGCGCTGGGGTGCTAGGGGTTGAGCGCTGTAGCGCTACTTTGTTCCTTCAAAGTCTCGTTTTGAGTGTTTTTAAGGGTTTTTGACTTGGGGTTTCAATCCTTAAGGCCCGGGATCAAATCTACTCACCGTGTGGGCATGTTTCGAGGTCCCGAGAGTGGTGCTTAGGTTAAGACCCTATCATTATTGATTCTCATTAATTGAGGTTATAATTGGTTGTGATTAGGTGACTGCTAAGGAAGCAAAGGTCGATCGTTCTCAGGAGTCGTTCTTATTATTATTTCTCGCTCGAACCAGAGGTAAGAGAACTGCACCCCATATGTGACATGCATGATGATTATTGAGGCATGTTGATTGTGTAAATGTGGACATGGATTGATTATCGAATGCTTAGGAAATCTTGCTCACTTGTGTATGGTACTGACTCATTAGTCAGATTTGGCAAAGGTGATAGTATCAACTGTGAAGCTGCGACTTATTAGTCAGGTTCGGCAATGGTACTGGGCACTGGTCACATAGTGCTGACTCATTAGTCAGGGCGGCCTTAGCGTGTTCCACGCAAGCCAACAAAGATTAGATCTAATCGACTTTCTTCATTGAATGACTCAAAGAGCATTAATGCCGGACCGACCTCAAGTTTGATGAATATAATAAACGCTTGTGTGGCTTACCCATCAGTCACTCATCTGTTAAGTTAGAGACTTACCCATCAGTCTCTCATCTGTTCAAGGCTAGTGGCTTACCTAGCAGTCACTCTTCTGATTAAATTGGTGACTTGCTTGTCAGTCACTCAGTATGGTTTTCTAGAACCTCAAGTGATATTCACTCATCTGTTTAAGAGTTGTAAACTCTGTGTGATTATAATGATAATCATTTGATATTGTGTTATATACAACACTGTGTTTTCTTGCTGGGCTTTGGCTCATGGGTGCTATGTGGTGCAGGTAAAGGGAAAGAAAAGCTCACCCAGCCTTGAGTGGAGAGCTTAGGTGGTGATGTGTACATATGCGGCCGCTTGACCACCACGGTCAAGGAGTTCTCAGAGGAACTAGGGGGTTTACCCTATTTTTTCCGCTTAGGTTGGCGGGTTTGTAATTTTGGAACAGTAATGACCTTTTTGAGTTGTAAATAACTTGTAAATGTTCTTGTGGGCCCATGAACAGTTTTATGTATCAAATAAAACATATCCTTTCCTTTTTGTTGGTTTTCACCTTAACTTGTTAATGACACTTAGAACATGTTTTTGACCAAAGGACTCAGGTAGCCAGTCAAATTCCCGGTTCACCGTTCACCGTAACGGTTCTGGGGTAACCAGGGCGTTACAACATCATATACATGGCCCGGTCGGTAGCCCAATCCTTCTTGGCCTTGAACTCCTCGAGCATGCATTTCTTTTTTTATCCTCGAGAATCTCGAAGGCAGAGTTCTTTTCCTCTTTTAGGCGCTCAGTCTCTGCTTTGGCAGCACTAGACTCTGCCTTCAAGCGATCGATCTTGGCCTTAGCGGTGTCAAAATTGGTCGTCTTATTGTCAATCTTCACCTTTAAGTGGTTGACATTAGCCTCGAAAGAGGTGAGTTTGGCCTGGATAACTTTGAGGGCATTCTCGGACTTGGCTTGGGCCTCTCGAACCACTTGAAGTGAAGCCTCAGCTCGGGCTCGAGCCTCCTTGGTTTTGGCCTGGGCTCCCTTGGCCTCCTTCAAATCATCCTCAACATGGATTCGAGCCTGGTTTGTGTCATAAACTAGTGTCTCGGCCACCGCCATTTTTGAGGAGAAAAAAGAGCTTTGGCGTAGGATACCAAGAAGGGTCTGAAACACAAGGTTTTACAATAGTTATAAAATTAACAGGAAACCAAGAAAGTAAAAGTCCAATGAAACTGACTTACTGAAACCCTGAGCTCCATAGTTTGGTCAATGAGGCATGTGGGGTTTTCCCCCCTCAAAAATCGCCACACATTGGCGTCAAGGTTGCTACAAGATTGGCCTGCCTGAGACAACAAGTCCAAGAACATATAGCCCCAAGGGTCCCCGCCACATTTGCCAAAGGATATTCCTACACATGTGATGAGGCCACAAACTGTCAGATCACGGTTGAGGTAGGAGCACCCACAAGTTTGGGAGCCAAAGGAGCCACATCCTCTTTTCCTTTGTCTTCAGCAGGGACTAGGTGAGGGGGAGAAGGAGGATACTTATTCACTTGATGAGGTGGCAAGGTAGCTAGAGGATCGATGGTGATTGCCTTGGAGGTCACGAGAGTAGTGCCATCGGCCACATCCGTAGAGTCCAGAGCCTGGGGCTTGGTCTCGTCGTGGCAGCCATGTAGGTCAAACATGTACCCATCGCTCCACGCTCTCTGTAGTCATGGTTGGTCAACCTTTCCTTTTCCCTTACCTACACCATAGAGTACCCGTGAGCCGAAGCCCAACAAGAAAACTCAACATATAACATAACAATCCACAACACATAGAAAAACATCCAACGGACTAAACACATAGCGGCCTACGCGCTTTACCAGGCCCTGGGTTCACGATCTTCACCGAGCGGGTCGATTCAGCACCCTAGGATGGTCTCACCCTAGCGGCCTGCACTCAACATGCTCAACGCTGATCCCGAACCCTTGCCGTATTCGGCTTCTTGCCGTTCTCGGCCTTCGTCGTCCCCAACATTCGTCGTTCATTCACAAACATGCATAACATAGCATAATATTCACAGATATCCACAATTACATTAAGCATAAAAAATAGGTTCATGCCCTACTCTACGAGTACAACAGTTTTCTTACATGTGTCGGAAGCTGATAAGCCAATGCGATCCCGAGCACAGTCCCCTAATCTGAGCTTCGTTGAAAACCTAGTCACAACACATTCATAATAACCATCCATCATGCCTTAAACCAATTAATAACTAAGGAATATTAATCTAGCCTCCAGGACCTTGGATTCCACTAAACCGGGTAGTAGAATCCTTCCCAAGCCTAAACATTTGGATTCCCGAGCTTAAAATCCTTAAATAGCCAACATCTCACATTTGAGTCGCGGTCTAGCACCTTAAGGGTCACGGCGCACCCAAGCCAGAGGCAAAACCCACCTCTATTGAAGGACACGAGCCGCGGCACCCCAAACCCTGCACCGTGGTGCCTAGGCGATTTTCCGAGGCCCCCTGGCCTAAATGTTCAAGCGGGCCGCGGCGCCTGATAAACATGGTCACGACTCGAGCCTCAAAACCTAGAAATACAACCATTTTTAGACTTCTAAATCTCCTGCATATCAATCCAAACCTTTGATAATGCCAGAATTAAACCCCAAATCGCTTATACCATGCATAGAGCAGCACATAGCCTCAAAGAAATTGAACATAACCCCATTAAAACCCAAATCCAATCACCCAAGTTCCCAACCCCCAAAACTCTAACAAAAACAGAAAAATTTACAAGAAAGCTTATTCTAATCCTTCAGTTGCCACAAGCATTAAATTTCTCCAAGCTTCAGCCTTAAATTCAAAGCCTCAACCTCTAGAATTTCCAAAAATTGCTAAGTCCCCAAGAGAAGGAGAGGAAGAACCGAGAGAGAGAGAGAGAGCTAGAGGGATTAACTATTTTGCTTCCTTTTGGTTTCCAGAATGGTATAGTGGCTAAGTGTAACCCCAGCTGCCTAAGTCCCAAAATGCCTAAAATTCCCTTAAGCCTATCCCCAATCCTTTAATGCCACCAAGGGCAATCCCATCATTTGCCACATCCCGCTAAGTCCTCGAGTGTTCCTATAAATCCCCACTTAGCCCTGACATGCCCAAATAATTGCTAAATTACTACCAGTTACCTGATAATTCTCGAACACATATTATATTCCCAAAATACCCCTAGGCTCCTCCCGAGCCGGGTATTTGACCCCGTTGTGACTATTTAGCTAAACTGCTCCCTAGGACCATCTCGGATCGTGCATCACAAATATATCGCCACTCACTCGTGGTATCAATCACAATATACACATATATCACATTTATGCCCTCAACGGGCTAAAATTACAAATATGTCCCTAATAGCCAGATGGGGCCCACATGCATATTTAATTCACCTAACACGTGCATTTCTAATCACATAATCATTAAATTCGCATATTAGCATAATTAAATAAATTATTGCCCTCTTGGCACGCTAATCAAGGCCAAGATCGCCTTATTAGTAAATTTGGGACGCTACAAAAGTGGTCGCCAATCACTTCTTAAAGGCAGTCACCAATAAGATTGCCTCTTAAGGTAGTTGCCAATAGTCGGGACCAATGTGAAGACAAGCTGATTATAAAATATCATTTTTCTAAGATAGCCTATGAGGAATAATCGCCAATGTATATGTTCAAAGACTTCCCAAGTCGTTCATCAACGCTTAAAGCAATCGTCATTAGGGAGGATCCACTAAATCCCATTTCATAAAATCGTTGAAGGCGAGATTGTCATAAACGAGGAAAAATAGGTGAAGTCACCATAAACGGAGAAAAATAGGCGAGGTCGTTGTTAGGATTGGTAAGATACATCATGAGAATGGTTTTGCACAAAGTGGTACAAAACCCTAACGATTTCACATAATGAAGATGTGAAATTTGAAATTTTGTTGCAGTCGTTTAAAAATTATAATTTTGGGTCCAAAGGGATAGTTTGGGGTGTATAAGAGTGCCCAAAAAAAATTGAGAGCATTTAGAGGTGTTTAAGATCACTTTTGAGAAGTTTGACCTGTTTATCTAGCGTTGCATCGCCCCCTTGTAGGTGATGCATCATCTAGGACGTCCATGTGACATCCATACATGTGCGTTTTTTTTTTTTGGGAATTGATCACACTTTTCTTTTTAGCTGTAACCTCTCCCTCTCTCTAACTCTCTAAGATTACTAATTTTCTTGAAGAAATTCATCAAGATTTTCTTGACTTGTTGAATTTCTAGACTTGTAAATCTCATTCTCATTCTACCATTGTTGTAGCCTCAAGCAATTCATAAGGGAAGGCTAGGAATAGACTATTTGGATAACAATCTCAATTGTGCCAACCCTTTGGTTCTCAAATTTGATTTTATTAATTAAATTCATATTCTAAGGTTACATTTACTTCTCCACAAATTCTTCTTTAAGTTTTCTTCTTTGTTTGTTTATATTGTAATTAATTATTGCAATTACAATAATTTGTGAATTGTTTTAATCCTTCTCGACAATAAAAATCTCTAGTTCTCTTCTCCTAAGGTTTTCTATTTCTAATTTCCAAATCTTTGGGGTGTAAGTTTCAAAATCCTCACTATAATGGAAGAAAGCTCTTTAATTTTGGCACTCAAGCACATGTCTCAAGATTTCGTGAGGCTTGATAGATTTGATGACTTTAACTATGTTCGTTGGCAAGACAAAATCAAGTTCCTCCCCACCACAATGAAGGTCCCCTACATCTTGGATAAAGACTCGAAGGCTATGGATCCACCAACGGATGGTGACTCTCAAGACATCATCAAACAAATGAAGAAGCATGATGAAGATGAGCACATATGTCGTGGTCACATCCTCAACGCTCTCTTTGTTTGCCTCTACAGTGTCTACACCAACACCAAGTTGGCAAACGAAATTTGGGAAGCGCTTGGAAACAAGTATAAGGCCGAGGAAGAAGGTATAAAGAATTTCTCATAACTTAATACATAGAATTAAAAAAAATTATAAGAAACTCCCACTCCCTCAAGTGCATGAACTCCAAATCATCGTGAACAAGTTATCTACTTTGAAGATAACCTTGTTGGAACCTTTTTTATAGGTGTTATAATAAGCAATTGGCCTCCATCTTGAAGGGGCTATAGAAAGAAGATTTTCCATAAGAATGTGGAGATATATTTGGAGGAAATTTTAAAGCACCGTAGAATTGAGGAGGAGTCTCGTTCTAGAGACAAATGTGTGGAAGAATCCAATGAAAGAACCTCTAAGGCTAATGCCAATGAGAAACCTTCTCAACTGAAGGCGAAGAATCAAAAGAAGCCCCAATGGAAGAAGGACAACCATCTAAGCCCTAAGAAAAATGAAAGGCAATTCAAAAACACTAAGTGTAATGCCCCAAAATCCCTAATGAGGTTTACGGTTGATTAGTAGGCCGGGAGGGCCATAAATGATTTATTATGCCATTAAATAATTATATGCATGTTTATGTGGATTATATTATTATATGATGACAAATACATGCATGTGGGTCCACTTTTCATTATATGGGTATTCTGTTAATTTGGCCCGTTGAGGGCATAATTGTATATTTTCATGCATGTTGGTGAATTATTGATGAGGCCACATTATAATTTGGATTTGTTCAAGCTATTCGGCATGAGACGATCTTTGAGTACTAGTTAGCAGTTTGGTCATAACGGGGTTTATTTCGAGGCTCGGGGTGAGTCTCAGGGTAATTTGGTGATTAGTGCATTACCGAGAATTAAAGGGTAATGGGATATGCCTTATTATCATTTGAGAATATTGGGAATAACGGGAATTGGAGGACGTTAATTATGATTAGCGGGATTAGAGGAGAAAGGATGATTTTGCCCTTGGTGACAGTTTAGGGTTTACTTAAGCCTAGAGGTATTTTTGTCTTTTGACCTAAGGATATATATTAACCATAGAATTTGTAGGAAGCTTAAGCTAAATAGAGCTCTTCTTCTTCTTCTTCTTCTTCTTCTTCTTCTTCTTCTTCTTCTTCTTCTTCTTCTTATTCTTCTTCTTCTTCTTCTCCCGACCATTTTTTCTCCTTCTTTTCTCTTTGAATTTTTTAACTCCATTTAAGGAATCAAGCTAGGGAATCAAGTCTTGAGGGTTCAAACTTGGAAATTGAAGCCTGAGGTCCTAGGCTAGTGTTCAACCAGTGAAGGGGATTCAATTCTGAGTGGAGGTAAGAATCTCAACCATATTTTCTCTGGTTTTGCTCTGTTTTAGTTGGGTTTTTAATTGATATTTTGGGAGTGAATTTGATAAGGTTTTGAATGGTTTAAAGCTTAGGTTTTGCTGGATGTGTGATGGATAAGTTATGGTAATAATTGGGAACTTTGATTTGTGGAATTGGAAGTGTTTTAGTAGGTTTTTTATATGAGTTCGAAGAGGAAAAACAGGGGTTTTTGGCTGGGTTTTAGGTGGGGCTGCGACTCTGTTCTAGAGCGTCGTAGCCCGAGCTTGATGAAGAAGTAGGGGAGGTGTTGAATGGTCGTAGGGCCGCAACTGGGGAGAGGCTGGCCGTGGCGCGTGCTGAAGGCAGGGAGGCTGGCGTCTCTGTTTGGGAGGCGGGCCGCAGCATGGTGGAGTAGGGATGCGACTCTTAAGGGGCTATTTGGCCAGAATTGTGTTTTCATCATGGGAATCCAACCCTTAGGCCTCGGGATCGTTCCTACTACCCAGTTTAGTAGGATTCAACATCCCGGAGGCTAGGTCTTGGTCTGAGAATGTAACGCCCCACGTCACTATGGCTCCTTCCTGGAATGACGACTGTCTACAAACCAACACGAGTCTTTCCAGCGTGCTTTGTCCTCACTCGCACGCTTCCCAGGAAAACTTCCCAAGAGGTCACCCATCTTGAGATTACTCCAGGTCAAACACGCTTAACTTTGGAGTTCTCAAGTGATGAGCTACCGAAAATAAGATGCATCATGTTGATATAGGTAGTACCCATCAATCCATTTAAGCCATCTTCAACTGTGTAGTCCCATACCTACACAGTCTTAGAATCATCACACTTGACCTTCCCTAGACGATGTGGGATTGCACAGCTTTTTACCTGGTCTTTCCCCCTGCGGATCACAGGATTTTGACTGTCACAGAGAACCTTTTATTATTGATTTTATTGATGGAGTTCCATATTTGGTTATGACTAGGTGACCGCTAAGGATCTAAAAGACTGATCGTTCTCAAGGGTCGTTCTTTTATTAATCCACGCTCGAGCCAGAGGTAAGAAAAATGAACCCAGTATGTGACATGCATGGTTATTAATGAGGCATGTTGAGTGCTCTATATGTGGACATTGATTTCATATTAAATTCTTAGCAATCTTGCTTTTTTGTGAATGGTACAGACTCCATAGTTAGAATCGACAATGGTGTTAGTATTGACTGTGAAGTTGTGACTCATTAGTTAAGTTCGGCAATAGTACTGAACGTTGGTCGTATGGTATTGGCTTATGAGTCAAGAACGGTATTAGTGTGTTTAACGCAAGCCGAAAATATTATATCTAATCGACATAAGCATTGTCGTCATAAGCATGAAATGCTTGACCGACCTTAAGTTTGATGAAAACAAAAGCGCTTGTCTAGTCTAATGGCTAGTTACTTAGAGTCAGGGCCAGAAGGCCCAGGTGACTGCATCGTCACATGGCTAAGGGTGCGAAGCCCAAGTTCGTGACTCACTCATCAGTCGCTTATCTGATTTAAGTTTGTGACTCCATAGTCGCTCATCTGGTTTAAGTTTGTGACTTACTCATCAGTCACTCATATGATTAGGGCTACACGCCCCAGCATGATTATTAGAATCTTGATATTATCTGATTAGGGCTACAAGCCCCAACATGGTTACTAGAATCTTGAAGTGATATTCACTTATCTGTTCAGGGCTATAAGCCCAGTATGATTATCATAATCATCAATTGATATTGTATAGATGCAGTAATGAGTTTTCTTGCTGAGCCTTGGCTCACGGGTACTATGTGGTGCAAGTAAAGGGAAAGAAAAGCTCACCAAGCCTTGAGTGGAGAGCTTAGGTGGTGATGTGTACATATGCGGCCGCTTGACCACCGCGGTCAATGTGTTTCTCAGAGGAACTAGGGGTTAACCCTATATTTTGCCGCTTAGGTCGACGGGTTGTAATTTTTACATTGTAATGATCATTTTGGATTGTAAATAACTTGTAAACAATTTTATGGGCCCATGTAAAGTTTTATGTTTTAAATCAAATATATCATTTCCTTTTGATCGAGATTTTTCACCTTAGTCTATTAATAACACCTAGAAGCATGTTTATAACCAAATAACTCAGTTAGCGAGTTAAGCACAGTTTAAAGCTCACAGTAACGGTCTTTGAGTAATCAAGGTGTTACACTAAGGGTCGTTGGAAGGAACTTATCAGCCTATTCTGAACGGGGAGAACAAGCCATTCTGCAAGGAGATTATGAAATTGCAGAGGTTTGGTTCGACCAAGCTTCTGAGAAATTTCACATATTTTGACCAATTCAAGGTAAAAAAATATGGGTTTGTTCCCTCACCAAAACTAGGAGAAAGTTGAGCCAACAGATCACGATTCAAGATGAAATCATAAGGAAGTGGAATCTCTTTAGGATCTATCCCAAAATTTAGAAATTGACTAATAGGTAAAGATACATGTACTTGATGTCCCGCCCAAGAATGAGAATTAAGAAGCCCTTTTAACATCTCTTCATCTGCAAAGAATTCTTGATGTGAAAACACAAAGACAAAGGGCTGATCTTTGAATTGAAAAAAAAAATGGATTTGCAGGGTGGCAATGGTGGTCACTTGGCAAGGGAGGCAAATTCTGAAAATCCACTAGCTATGGACCAAAGGCCAATGCAACCGAAGACGAGTTGGTTGCAACCTTGAGTGAAGTGAATGTCATCCAATGAAAATTACAAGGGTGGTGATATGATATTTGTGTCACCATTCATGTGACTTATGATAGGTCTCCCTTCAACACCTTTGAGAAGTCCAAGAAAGGACATAAGATCCAAATGAGCAATGAGCATGGGTCCAAGGTAGAAGGCAAAGGCAATGTGGATATCTTCTTCAATTCTAGAAGAATAAAGTACTATTCACTAATGTCTTCTATGTGTCGGACATAAGTGGAAACCTTGTAAGTGGTAGCTTATTGAGTAAAGTGGGCATCAAAGTTTGGTAAACTCATTTTGTCCAAAGGGAACAATTTTGTTGGAAGGGATATATTTGTGATGGGATGATAAAATTGTGTATTCTTGATTTCAATGTCAATAATAATAATATTATATCTTCTTGTTATATGCTTGACTCAAATTCTATTACTTTATGTATAGGTTTTAGTACAATTAAAAAAAAAAAAGGAACAAAAGCAATATTTTCTCTTATTATTTTGAAATTTTGTATAAAAAAAAATCTTTCTATTATTATTTTGTAGTTTTGGATGAAAATATATAGAAAATAAAAAAAAATCATAAATATATATAAGAAAATAGTTTATTTTCCTTATTTATCATTTCTAGTTAATTGGATATTTATTCTTTAAAAAGTTTTTTGTAAATCCCAAAAGTTGTTTGTCATTTGAATTCCAATAATTTGATATGTATGTCTTGTGATCAATACTTGTTCAAATTGTTTGTTCTAAAAAGTTTATCTTCTCTCATTTGGGCATTAATTGTTATATTTCCAACTTCAGGAGTGTTGTCATTTTCATAAAAATATTTTCAATACCTGTGAGGAATTTGGAGTTGAAACATTTATACTTTTGATATTTGTTTATACTATATGTGTTATAACTTGTGGTAAAAAAATCAAAATTGATATAGTTCAGTGCACACACAACTTTGGAATTACATCTGAAGTAGTTTAGATGGTAATTTCTAACTTCTTGTTGATACTTTGAAAATACTTAGATGGTTTTTCTTAGTTTGACCTGATTATTCAACTTGATAATTTTCTTCTCTGCTTGATTAGTAGCTTAGATGGTAATTTCTGACTTCTTGTTGATACTTTGAAAATACTTAGATGGTTGTGATTAGTACTCAAAAATATTATTTTATTAATTTTATTAGTTTAAAATAAATTAAGTTTTAATTAATTTTTTTATTATTTATTGTGTATATATTTTATAATTGGTTTCTGTTCCATATTACATCAAGTTGTATTGTTCATCATCCCACATAACAAACGGAAAAACTTATAGAGAGAGAGACATTAATTTTCTATAAAGCTCTAAAATAAATGCTTTTCTTTTTCTTTCCATAAACTTGTCTTTAGTTTCATTAACTCTCATAATAATGATTTTTTGGTAAACCAGCTGCTTGAACACTCCTATTAGATTCTCAAATACAATAAAGGTAATAATTATTATAAATCTTTAGCAAAGATACGAACGTAAAGTCGATATGTCCGAGTGGTTAAGGAGACAGACTTGAAATCTGTTGGGCTTCGCCCGCGCAGGTTCGAACCCTGCTGTCGACGTTTTAATTTTCTTCTCACCTTTTCAAGACGAAAAAGAGAATTGTTGCTTTTCTAACTCCATACGAGAACAGGGCAGTATTATATAAAATATATAGGTAGCTAAGACTACCCTTTTTTTTTTTTTTTTAGCAATTTACACTTTGGCCTAGTTTGAATAATTTTTAACTAAATAACCTCTTTTATTAATGCATATTTTGTATTACCTATTTTACCATTAAAATAAAATAATAATAAATTAAAACAAAAACCCTACAAACTATCATCTTCTTCCTCTCACCCATCCACCCACACCCGTCCACAACCACCAACTCTCATCCCGCCGCCGCCGCCACCACCACCACCACCACCATCGGCAACCACTGCCCCTTGTCACCGCCACCGCCGGCGAACATTGCTCATCACCGGCTGCCACCAGCTCTCCACAAATTCGGCCACCACCCATTCAAAAGGTTGGTGTATATTTTTATGAAAAATGAGATTTTTGATATTGTTTTTGTATATTTAAAATGCAAAATGATTGGTTTAGTATATTGAAAGTATAAGTAAGGATTTAGGTTTATGTTTATCCAAAAAATAGTTGTTGATGACGTGGCAAGAATTTTCGACACATGGCAGAGATGCTGCTCGCCTATCGACCAGAGATATTTCTATATGTGGAGTTAAAGTTTTATATACGACCAGCCTGGTCGTTGTAAATGTGGAAAGTTTTCCTTTGTGAACTTTATTTCACCAGTGAAGCTCTATGCTACGAGGCATCCTACATGCTACTTAGTGCATGTACAAGGGGACGAGGATATCACACGGCGTTGAAGGAGTTGGGCTAAGAGAGCCACCCTCACTATGCGAGGGCCCTTGGCCACCCGCCAAATCAAACGCCACCCTCGCTATGCGAGAGTCCTCGGATGGCCATCAGCGTACTTTGAATCGAACCCCTCAGGCATCGGACCTCACCTCGCCTGCACGCGAGAGAAGAAGACCAGCCTCGCTATGCGAGGCACCCTCGCTATGCGAGGCACCCTCGCTATGCGAGGGTGTGTCCTTGTCGCGACGCCCATACCCCGAGCCATGCCCACACCCGAGGGAAGAAGGCCAGCCTCGCTACGCGAGGAACCCTCGCTATGCGAGGGTGTGGCCTTGTCGCGGCACCCGTACCCCGAGCCATGCCTACACCCGAGGGAAGAGGGCCAGCCTCGATACGCGAGGAACCCTCGCTATGCGAGGGTGTGGCTTTGTTGCGGGGTCCATGTTGCGAGCCTCGTGTCCATGTAACTGGCATAAGCTGGCCCCGACCCCTGGTGCCTTGACTTCTCAGAACACGCGTAGGTTGAAGCCTCCTTGACATAGGCACGGGATCACTTGGAGGAACATTGTTGATATGCCAAACGAACATGGAGCATTGAACGGGGATCGATGAGGACGACCGAGTACGGAACACATGCGCTGACACGGGGCGTACGGTTATGGAAAGAACAGAGGCACGACCCTATGATCTGCGTCTGAGGAGTAGTGGCGGTACGGACCTGTACGAAGAGTAGTGGTACCACTTGGAGACCCCCGACCATACGCCAGAGCCGACAGTACTATGTCCTAGGCCACGACTCTGACACCATCAGGGTAGACACCACTACGCCCTGAGCCACTACACTATCAGAGTACCTGTGTACGTCCCTGTGGTCTGGGACTTGTTTGTATCTGGGGCCAATAGAGCCCCCCCTATAAATAGGCTCCAACCCCTCAGGCTAAGGGGTTGGAAAACTGAATGTATGAAAGAGACTTAAGAAATATATGTTTCTGGTTTTCATTGTGACCTGAGTTTCCTTCTGTTGATTAGAGTTCTTCCTATCTAATTCAAAGCTTTCTATAGTATAGAGATTAAAGTTTTCTAACCATCAATCGTTGACGAGTTCTTACCGTCAACAGTCGTATACTCCGTTTATTTATGAATAAATATGTACAATTGTAATGATATCCGAGAATATCTCCTCATTATAACCTGAAGATCCGTTTATTAAGGAAAGATATGACTAATTGACTCATGTAACCCTCCTTGAGCCTATAAATATACAAGAAATAGCTCAAGGGGGGATCTTTTGATCTTTTTCCGAAGTACATTACTATTATCCATCGTTTGTATTGTTTTCTCCTTCTAAGGTGTGACGCCCCACGTCACTATGGCTGCTTTCTGGAATGACGTCTAGCCCTACAAACCAAGACAAGTCTTTCCAGCGTGCTTTGTCCTCACTCGCACACTTTCTGGGAAAACTTCCCAGGAGGTCACCCATCCCTAGATTACTCCAGGCCAAGCACGCTTAACCATGGAGTTCTCAAGTGATGGGCTACCGAAAAGAAGATGCACCTTCCTGATATAGGTAGTACCCATCAATCCATTTAAGCCCTCTTCAACTGTGTAGTCTCATACCTACACAGTCTTAGAATCATTACACTTGACCTTCCCCAGGCGGTGTGGGATTGCACAGCTTACCCGGTCTTTCCCCTTACGGATCACGGGATTTTGACTGTCACATAAGGTCTGTGAAACTCAGGAACCCTAGTTTTTTTATCACACCTTTGAAGCTCAATATCAAGTGGACGTAGGTCATTACCAATCACTGGGGCCAAACCACTATAATTCTTTGTGTCCCTTACTTTCCATTAGATTGTTTTCTCAAGCTTTGTACTATTTTTCTGTCATTTTCTTGACTCCGTGTTGTTGACCAAAACGAGGGTCAACATTCTGGTGCTATCATTGAGAGCCTGACAAAATGGCAAAAACTACCAAGAAGACTGGACAGGCTGCCGCTGCACCATCCCAGCCTCCTCCCCCAAATGTGGCTGAAGACAAACCTCATTTGGAGTTTGATGAGGAGGAGATGGATTCTGAGACCCTGAAGACAACACTTGGGGGTGTTGCAAGATGAGTTGGCTAATCTGAGAGCCAATCAAGAGAATGCTGCCGAGATAATGGCGTCGCAGCAAAGGGAGATAGAGCGTCAGCGCCAGGAGCTGAGCGAGCGGTAGGCGGAGATGGACCATCGGCAGAGGGATGCCATGGCAGCCCTTGAAGCAGCCATCCAGCTGACTAGGAACCAGGCTGTGCCAGCCTCCCAGCCAGATCAGCCACCAAACGGGCCACCTCAAAGGGGCCCCAATCCTAGTCCTCCGCTCCAACCAATAAGCCCTCAGAGGCCGGAGCAGCCACCTATGCCTCAGGATGATGTCCCACCTAGGGATCCTAAGACGCAGCCTCTGTCTCAGGCTGGTCGAGGCAATCCCCCGCGCCCGAGGCAGAATAGGGCCAGGCAACAGCCCCGCAGCCCTAGATGCCCAGGGGATGAAGAGTCGTATCCACCGAGCAGGGGGCAGCGTCCTTCTACCAACAAAAGGAACTCAGAGACAGGCTTTGCGGTCAGGGGCCCCCCACGGTATGACAATGCACGGGGACCCATCGACCAGCGCAGGCCTCCCCCTAACGCTTGGGAAATGCCAGCCCAAGGAGGCAATAGAGGGAATAGTCGGTCGCACCATAGCCAGCCACGGTTCAGAGATGGCCACGACTACAATGAAGCCGGCTCAGGCAGAGGAAGTGCTGGTCGGAGGAATGAAGAGAGAGGTGGAGGCAGGAGCCCCCCACCTAGAGAAGACCGACCAGCAGGTCATAACGCTGAGGGGCAGCCCAGTCAAAATAACATCTTTAGTCGGCTCAGAGCCAGCGAGCAGCGGCGAAGAGACGATGATTTGAGGGATGTACTCAACGACCGCCGAGAAAGGCACAATGAGTACATTCCCCCGACACTAGCAATCCCAGAAGTCGTTCAGGCTCAAATCGATGCCCTGAACCAGGCTGTGCAGCAACTGGTCGGGGGGCGGACATCACACATTGAGTACGATCGGAGGAGATGCACCCCTTTCGTACAGAGGATTGCTGTGGCAGAAACCCCCAGTAAGTTCAAGATGCTGACACTGCCAAATTTCGACGGGTATGGAGACCCAGTATCTCATGTCAACAAGTTTGAGATACAAATGGACATTCAGAAAGTCTCTGAAGATGCTCGCTGCAGGATCTTCCCAGCGACACTTTCTGATGCCGCTCAAGAGTGGTTCTTTAAGTTCCCTCCTGCAAGTATAGTATTCTGGGAGATGTTCGTGAAGGAGTTTTACGGACAGTTCTATGCGGGTCGAGTGCACCCCACTGAGGCGAACCAACTAGTCGAGATATGCCAGAAAGAGGGAGAGCCCTTGAAGGAATACGTTCAGCGCTTCATGCGAGCTGGAGCTAGAGCTGGAGCCAAGACTGTGGGTGATGAAGGCAAGATGATGGCCCTAACTGCTAGGGTTTGGCGTCATTCTCCCCTCTGGAGTTGCCTCAGAAAGCATGGGGTTAAAAGTACCCAGGAGTTTTTAGATCGAGCTGATCGTTACATCAAGCTCGAGGACGTGATTACCAATGAAGGGAAATCGCCAGCAAAATACAAGGGGACCAAGGAAGAACCCGCCAAAGCCGCCAACGGGTCGAAGCCCAATGGCAACGACAAAGGCAATGGGAATGGCAAGGGTAAGAATGGTGGAAAGCGGGCGAGCAACGAACCCTCGTCCTCCGAGAGTAAGTGCCCCAAAGGTAATCGGTATGAACCGAGATTCACCAATTACATTGCCCTTGTTGAAAGCCGAGCCGAGGTCTACCAGGCGACCAACTCGAGTGTGCCATACAAACAACCCGCACCCATAAGAAAAGATATCTCCAAGAGAGATTCAATAAAGTTCTGTCATTTTCATAACGACTACGGGCACGACACTAATGAGTGTAACCAGTTGAAGGACGAAATTGAGTTCCTGATAAGACAGGGCCATTTAAGAAGATATGTACGAACCGCGGGAGGTTCTCAGCGAGAGGCTCAAGGTGGCAACGAGTCGGCACCTGCACGCCAACACTCGCCACCTTTACAGCCAGCTCTCGTGGCAGGTACCCTACTCACCATCTGCGGAGGCCCACATCTTGCAGGAGATAGTGGGAAAGCGAGGGAACAATATGCTCGAACCCTACGCCACGACCAGGACATCGAGATGATGAGTGCCGAGGATCGAGCACCAAAAAAGGCTCAAACAGAGGAGGAACTGATCACCTTCTCTGACGACGACGCCCAGCACGTGTGATTCCCACACTCCGATCCGCTGGTCGTGGACGTACAGATCGCGAACATGATGGTGAAAAGGGTGTTGGTCGATACAGGAAGTTTGGTCAACATCCTATATAAGTCCTCGCTGGAAAGGATGAAGTTTTCCGTGAAAGACCTGGAGCCATGCAACCAAACCATTTATGGTTTTTTCGGAGAGGGCTCACCCCAGTAAGGTCGATTAGACTCCCAGTCACAACAGGCACTGCACCTGCTAACAGGACATTACTCACTACTTTTATAGTAGTTGATTATCCTTCAGCGTACAACGCTGTGATAGGGAGACCAATTCTGGTCGACCTGCGAGCCGTCACTTCTATATGGCACCTCGCAATGAAATTCCCAATGGACGCAGGGGTAGGATGCGTGTTGGGAAACCAGAGGGAAGCGAGGGAGTGCTAAAACGCATCGATCACCAAGGCAAAGAAGGGTGTATCGAGAAATGCCACTGGAAATGAGTTGCAAATGGAAATTGATGTTCAAGCCTGCTCAAATGATAATCTCACCAAATAGGGTGTTGCCCAAAGTGAGGATAGAGACTTAAATCCTCACTTTGGGGATTTTGAAGAAGAAGTGGGACCCATCGAGGACCTTGAAGATGTCCAACTCGATGTGGAAAATTCGACCAGAGTTGTGAAAGTCGGTAAACACTTTGAGACAACAACAAAACAAGCACTGGTGGAGTTCTTAAGGAGGAACCAGGATGTCTTTGCCTGGTCGCACAAAGACATGGTCGGGATAGATCCTGCAGTCATCAGCCATGTCCTGAACATCGACAAAAGCTTTCCACCAGTGCAACAAAAAAGAAGGTTGCTCGACAAAGATAGATCAAAGGCCTTGAAGGAGGAAATTGAGAAGCTGAAGGAGAATGGGTTCATCAGGGTGGCGTTTCATCCATCGTGGGTCTCTAATCCCGTACTAGTGCCCAAGACGAATGGCAAGTGGTGTACGTGTGTAGATTTTACAGACCTAAATAAAGCCTGCCCCAAAGACTGTTTACCACTCCCGAGGATCAACCAGCTGGTCGATGCCACTGCAGGGCATGAGATCCTCTCATTCATGGATGCATACTCCAGGTATAATCAAATCAGTATACATTCCCCTGATGAGGATCACACTAGCTTTCGAACTGATACAGGGCTCTACTGTTACAAGGTGATACCCTTTGGTTTGAAAAACGCTGGTGCGACTTACCAGAGACTCGTCAACCACATGTTTAAGGAGCTGATCGGCACAAACATGGAGGTTTACGTCGACGACATGCTGGTTAAGTCGAAGAAAGCAGAAGGGCATGTAAGGGATTTGTAGGAATGCTTCAACATCCTGAATAAATATAGGATGAAGTTAAATCCCCTTAAATGCTCCTTCGGAGTAGGATCAGGGAATTTCTTGGGATTTATAGTTAACTCAAGAGGAATTGAAGCTAATCCCGAGAAAATAAAAGTCCTGATCAAGATGAAGTCACCAGTAAAGATTAAGGATGTCCAAAGCCTGACCGGGAGAATTGCTGCTCTCAGTAGATTCATTTTGAAATCGACGGACAAGTGCGTCCCATTTTTCAATCTACTCAAAGGCAATAAGAAATTTGAATGGAAAGATGAGTGCGAATAGGCCTTTCAAGCACTAAAAACGCATATGGTGCAACCACCCTGTTGGTTTTTATTGATCAAATCAGAGATTATGCGCAGCGGAACAACAATCAAATAGTTAGATTAATCCCATAAGATTTCTAGATCTACTTCTTCACACTCATATATATATTGAATTAAGGACAAGAATAGAAAAATTACCTCAGGTCCTTCCTTGCTGCTATCTTTTCGTATGGCTGAATCCTTGAGATCTCACACCAAGATCTTCCAAAATGTTCTCAGGCACACAAAGAACGAGTGTGGGCTCGCTATACAAATAATAAGCAATAACTATTTATCAGATGTTCTCAACACATGAGATCTGATAAAGTTTGGACCTAGGTTTTGTGAAGAACAATGACATTTGTTTTTGTCACTGTTCTCTTTTCTCTGAGAGAATCCTAGATATTTTTCTATCCCTGAAAAATTTTCGTTCTGTGAAAACTGATATCCCATATTTAATAATATCCAATATATTAAAATATTTGTTATTTTAAACAAATTCAAAATAATTGATCAGTTATCAGATTTTTGTTTAAATAATAATATTTTAATCATATTAAAATATCTCATTATTTATTTAATATTTAAATAACTAAAATTTTTGAATCAAGAGACTAAGTCCATCTCTTATGCGTGTAGCACAATGCCTGTGCACTGTGCCACACGTGTACCACATGCCTGTGATGGCATGTGATTTTTTCCAATTTTTATTATTATTTAAATACCAAAAATCTCAAAAATAAATTAATTCAAAATTAATTATATTTTTGTTAAATCAAATAATTAATTAATTCTTAATTAATTAATTACACATAATTAAACAATAATTATGTTTGATATATAGAAAAATATTTTTACTTATCACATAAGTCATTTTTGCCCATTTTTTGTATTTGCCTTTGACAGTGATTGTTTGAGCCATTTTTTGGACCATGGACCTATAACATTAAGCTCCAATAAATTGAAACTAAATAATTAAACTCTTTAATTATAATAGTTAATTTATTAATTCTGATATTACTCGACTATAAATTCAGAATTGCACTCTTTATGTCATAGATATACTTTTACAGAAATCTTTTTCTTAAGTCGTCCATTGATATAACCATCTTACAATAGTTCAACCCTCTAATTAATTAGTTCATAAATTAGAATGGGAGAATTACCATTTAACCTTTCTAATTTACTTCTTATTCCTTAAGTACCATTAATTCACTAGTGAATAATTAATCTATAATCTAATTATAGATTTGAGCTCAAAATTATTCAGTTCCAGAATTAACCCTTAAGGGAACTAATATATGATCCGTTAAGAAAGATTAGATTCAGTATTGTTGATACATGTTCCCAGCCATCCATGATATTAAATCTCCAAAACAAAAGTCATTAGCCTCATTCTTTGAAGAGACCTTAATGAATGAATCAAAAGATTTAATAAACATGAACAGGAGTTCATGAACACTCAGGATTTAGGTTGATCTATAAATGATCATCAGTTATGATATGAATTACAAGTATTTATTGTTAAATGGTTTTTGGATAAAGACTTTAATTCATATCGGTCCATGTCATATATAATCATATTATATAAAACACCTTTACCGAGATGTCTTACCACATCAATAATCCGAATCTAGATTATTTGTATCATTATAATACTCAGTAAACCGTACTTACAACTCCAATTAAAGAATTTCATAACTTTAATTTGTTGTTGTTGACTATTTTTATTCATTCATGCGATCTTAATTCTCTCGTACTAATACAAGATCACATCCTCAATAATGAATATGGAATTTTTCTGATATTTACAAAATTATTCAAACAATAATTTAACAATCTAAATATGACAATAATAATAAACCATTGTATTTATTTATTCCTAGAAAAAACAAATGTCTTTACATGCTTTTAGGACACACTCCTAACACACCCATCATGTCAAAGCCGGTCGACAAGGAGACTTTGTTCATCTACCTAGCAATCACGGACTACACTGCTAGTGTTGTTCTAGTAAGAGAAGAAGAAGGTGTGCAAAAGGCTGTCTATTATGTAAGCAAAAGGTTGATCGGAGCAGAGTTGAGGTATCCCCCCATTGAAAAGTTAACCTATTGTTTGGTTTTGGCCTCTAGGAAGCTGGGGCCTTACTTCCAAGCCCATCCAATTACGGTATTGACCGACCAGCCTCTTCGACAAAGTCCTGCAAAAGCCAGAGGTTGCAGGAAGATTACTAAAGTGGGCAGTCGAACTAGGGCAGTTCGACATATCTTACTTGCCGTGAGCAGCGATAAAAGGACAAGCCTTGGCTGACTTCATCGCTGAATTCATAGAGCTCGCGGGTGGTGAGCAGACTAAAGAGCCCAGCAAGCCTGAGTGTCAAATCCAAGCACCCTCATGGAAATTGTTTACAGACGGTTCATCC
This sequence comes from Humulus lupulus, assembly GCF_963169125.1. NCBI lineage: Eukaryota > Viridiplantae > Streptophyta > Magnoliopsida > Rosales > Cannabaceae > Humulus > Humulus lupulus. The sequence goes on from NC_084793.1 coordinate 53,199,117, forward strand.
AACTGTTGGTTTTTATTGATCAAATCAGAGATTATACGTAGCAGAACAACAATCAAACTGTTAGATTAATCCCATAAGATTTATAGATCTACTTGTTCACATGCATATATATATATATATTGAATCAATGACATGAATAGAAAAATTACCTCAGGTCCTTCCTTGCTGCTATCTTTTCGTATGGCTAAATCCTCGAGATCTCACACCAAGATCTTCCAAAATGTTCTCAGGCACACAAAGAACGAGTGTGGGCTCGCTATACAAATAATAGGCAATAAACTATTTATCAGATGTTCTCAACACATGAGATCTGATAAAGTTTTGGACCTAGGTTTTGTGAAGAACAATGACTTTTGTTTATGTCACTGTTCTCTTTCTCTGAGAGAGATTCCTAGATATTTTTCTATCCCTGAAAAGTTACGTTCTATGAAAAACTGATATCCTATATTTAATATATCTTATCTATTAAAATATTTGTTATTTTAAACAAATTTAAAATAACTGATCAGTTATCAGATTTTTGTTTAAATAAAAATATTTTAATCATATTAAAATATCTCATTATTTATTTAATATTTAATATTTAAATAACTAAAATTGTGGAATCAAGAGACTGCGTACACTCTCTTATGCGTGTAGCACAGTGCCTGTGCACTGTGCCACACGTGTACCACATGCCTGTGATGGCATGTGATTTTTCTCCAATTTTTATTATTATTTAAATACCAAAAATCCCAAAAATAAATTAATTCAAAATTAATTATATTTTTGTTAAATCAAATAATTAATTAATTCTTAATTAATTAATTACACATAATTAAACAATAATTATGTTTGATACATAGAAAAATATTTTACTTATCACATAAGTCCTTTTTGCCCATTTTTTGTGTTTACCTTTGTCAGTGTTTGTTTGAGCCATTTTGGGGACCATGGACCTATAATATTAAGCTCCAATAAATAAACTAAATAATTAAACTCTTTAATTATAATAGTTAATTTATTAATTATGATATTACTCCACTATAAATTCAGAATTGCACTCTTTATGTCATAGATATACTTTTACAGAAATCTTATCTTAAGTCGTTCATTGATATAACCATCTTACAATAGTTCAACCCTCTAATTAATTAGTTCATAAATTAGAATGGAAGAATTACCATTTAACCTTTCTAATTTACTTCTTATTCCTTAAGTACCATTAATTCACTAGTGAATAATTAATCTATAATCTAATTATAGATTTGAGCTCATAATCATTCAGTTCCAGAATTAACCCTTAAGGGAACTAATATACGATCTGTTAGGAAAGATTAGATTCTATATTGTTGATACATGTTTCCAGCCATCCATGATATTAAATCTCCAAAACAAAAGTCATTAGCCTCATTCTTTGAAGAGACCTTAAAGAATGAATCAAAAGATTTAATAAACATGAACAGGAGTTCATGAACACTCAGGATTTAGGTTGATCTATAAATGATCATCAGTTATGATATGAATTACAAGTATTTATTATTAAATGGTTTTTGGATAAAGACTTTAATTCATATCGGTCCATGTCATATATAATCATATTATATAAAGCACCTTTACCGAGATGTCTTTCCACATCAATAATCTGAATCTAGATTATTTGTATCATTATGATACTCAGTAAACCGTACTTACAACTCCAATTAAAGAATTCCATAACTTTAATTTGTTGTTGTTGACTATTTTTATTCATTCATGCGATCTTAATTCTCTCGTACTAATACAAGATCACATCCTCAATAATGAATATGGAATTTTTCTGATATTTACAAAATTATTCAAACAATAATTTAACAATCTAAATATGACAATAATAATAAAACATTGTATTTATTTATTCACAGAAAAACAAATTTCTTTACATGCTTTTAGGACACACTCCTAACAAAATACCACGCAGGAGCAGGAGTGATATTGATAACTCCGGAAGGGCATCGATTTTACTATGCATTCAGATTTGACTTCACTGCTTCTAACAATGAAGCTGAATATGAAGCACTACTCGTTGGATTGCGGTTAGCCAAGGATATGAACATAAAAGTGCTTGACATCTATAGTGATTCACAACTGGTGGTTAATCAAGTCTTGGGAGAGTACCAAATGCGAGGTTTGAAGATGGTCGCCTATCTGAATAAAGCAAAGGATCTGTTAGCCCAGTTCGACAGATACACTCTCCAGCAAGTACCTCGCGATCAGAATTCCAACGCGGACGCTTTGGAAAAGTTGGCAAGTGCAAAGGATGCTGATACTCTAAACATAGTGCCAGTCGAGCGCCTATGGGCACCAAGCATCCAAGCAGCAGAAACCACTTTGGTCATCCAGATGGAAGATACATGGATGGCACCATATGTAGAGTATCTATCAAGCGGCGTGCTACCAACGGACATAAACAAAGCCAAGACCCTACAGCGACAAGCTGCTTATATCCTGGTCGATGGGATCATGTACCGAAGGGGATACTCACTGCCACTTCTTAGATGTATTACCAAGGAAAAAGCCAAAGAATTGATGAAAGAGGTGCACGAAGGTTTTTGCGGGGACCACGCTGGGGGGCAAAGTCTGTCAAAAAAGATCCTAAGGTAGGGCTATTTCTGGCCAACCATGAATGAACACTCAATGGAGTTCGTGCGAAGATGTGACAAGTGTCTGAGATTTTTTAAAATCCCACGAGCAGCTCCCAACGAGTTAAAGCAGATGCAGAGTCTATGGCCCTTCGTAGTTTGGGGAATAGATCTAATCGGATCTTTGCCTACAGGAAAAGGTGGTGTAAAGTATGCAGTGGTTGCCGTCGACTACTTCACCAAATGGGTCGAGGCTGAGCCACTCGCAACCATAACGACCAAGAAAGTGCTTGACTGCGTAATCAAGAACATCATTTGTCGCTATGGATTACCAAGGAAGATAGTCTCGGATAACGGCACCCAGTTTGACAGTGATCTATTCACGGACTTCTGCAAACGGCATGATATTATCAAAAGCTTTTCTTCAGTCGCTCATCCCCAAGCGAATGGGAAAGTCAAAGCAGTTAACAAAATGCTGAAGGATACCCTGAAGAAAAGACTTGAAGAAGCTAAGGGAGCATGGCCAGAACAGTTGCCTGAAGTTCTTTGGTCGTATAGAACTTCCCACCGAACAGCAACATGTCATACCCCATTTTCCTTGGCATACGGGTATGAAGCTATGTTGCCTGTCGAGTTAGATCCACTCTCGCACCTCAGATTAGCATACGACCAAGACTCTAACAGCCAGCTATTGATGGAATCCCCGGACTCAATTGATCAGAAGTATGAACAAGCTCAGCTCCGAGTAGCTGCGTACCAGCAAAAGGTCGCCCGATATTTCAACTCTAAAGTGCGAGAAAGGAAATTCAGTGTTGGAGACCTTGTACTCCAAAGAGTTTTCCTAAACACCCGCGACCAAGCTGCTAGAGTACTCGGGCCTAATTGGGAAGGGCCATACCAGATTGATGAGGTCCTTCACCTAGGCACTTATAAACTTGCACGCTTAAACGAAGATCTCGTTCCTCGCTATTGGAATGGAGAATACCTGCGCAAGTATTACCAATGAACAATTCTTCTTAAAGAATTGGCTTGTATAAATTTTACTTTTTACAAGTTTTGAAAAAGTGTAAGATCTTATTGATCACTCGTACAGACATATTTAGTCCATTTATTACAAGAAATAAAAGGGAGTGTGCTCAGCCAGTCATTTCTTGCCAACTATTGTATTTATTACAAGTATTTTCTCATTACGTGTGTTGTTTTGCAGTATTATAATTCTAATCATATTGCTACGAGCAGTAATGTTCGAACAGGTTCTGGTCAAGGCAAGTGACCAAGGACCTAAAGCTCCTCGATCACTTGGGGGGCATATAAGGTACAAGTAAGCAAAGCATATCATTAAAAGGTATGTAAACACATGAGAAAAATAAGTGTAAGCATGCTAGGGCGCTTAGAGTATTTTTCAAAATTTTGTTATTTTGTTAAATCAAACCAAAGTGTTATGCTAAGTTCGGTCATGCGAATATATGTTATAATAATATGCCAATATATTATAATGTCAAAACGAATCCTTTTACACCACGAGCAGTCGCTGCTCGGATGTAATTGTTCAAATAAAAGTAAAAGCTACCCATGCAGCAACAAAAAATTATATTGTCCTTACATCACGACCCGTAGGTCGTGTAGTTAAAAAGATGAAATATAAGCAAAAAAGACTAAGGAGCTCAAGGATCTTGAGGAGCCGGAAGATCTTGGGGAGGGTTCTGATCGACGATGCCTGCAGCCTCGTTGTCTGCCCCATCCATCCCAGCAGCCAGCGAGATTTCGGGGGAAGCAGGAACCCTTGACCTTTCTTCCTCGGCCAGCTGAGCAGCGCAGCGAGCAAGCTCGGCATCTCTCGCATTCTCGGGAAGGTAGTCGAAGTTGGCACCCTGGTTATACTTCCAGAAATCATAGAAGCATCAAAGAGTGGCACTCTTGTACCTTTCCAAGTTGCTGGCGTTGGCTTTCTCCAACTCCTCAATTCAGCCCTCCAGGGTAGTGTTCTCCTGCCTGCTCGCAGCCAAGTCCACCTCGAGTTGTTGGGCCGCGTGGAAATTGAAGCGGTTAGACTCCTTAAATTGGTCCCTCTGCTCACGAGCTTTTTCCAGAGACCTCTGCTTCTCCTCCAAATCCTTAGCCAGTTTAGCCTTTTCCTCAAGCACCACTGCCAGTTGTTCAGCATATTTTGCCTCGGCAGCTTTAAGTTCATCCTCGTGCCGTTGCTCCAAAGTTTTGGCCTGCTCAGTGACAGCACCCAAGCGGATACGGCCGACAGTGAGGGTCAGCATGGCCTGCAGTCGGAGTAGAAGTTAGACTAACTATAAAATAAAGAAGACCCATTTCCGCAGAAAAATATGACTTACATTTGTGAACTTGTTCAGGGCGCGGTTCAGGATCAGGTCAACATCCATCGCCTCTGTCGCAGCCATTGCCTCTCGACAGCAGTCGTGCTTCACAATCTTAGCGACCCTCTCCTTGACCAATTTAAAGGTGTGACCAATTATGGTTGAAGCAGGATCGGCCTGCTAGGTTTGGTCGGTCGGGGCCGTGGGAGGTGGAGTCGATCCAGCTGGAGCAGGAGGAATCTGCTGCTCACGAGGAGAGGATGGAGTTGTGGTGGCGGAGGGCCTATCCTCTGGAGAGCCTGCATTGCGAGGCTTCTTCGCCTGAAGCGCTTTGTTGCTTTCCTTGTGGTGCCTCTTGCTTGTCTTCTTTTTGCTCGGGGGATCCGTGGCAGCCTCAGGAGTGTTGTAAATATCGAACACATTTACAGAGTCCATGTCTGAAAAAGAAGCAAAATATCGAACAATGAGATAGCATAAATGACTAAGTGTATAACATCAGGAAAAGAAATAAAGAAAGATTGCAAAGTCAAATACCCGAGCTATTATTACTGGTCGCTATCCTATAGACTCTACTAGTCTTATACTCACTCTCTGACAAGAAAAAGTTTGGGCCTAAATTTGGAGCATATTTAAAATTGCCGTCCCGATCGAATAGGTGACAGGGAATTGGCAAGCTATCTAAAAGCGAAATAACTGTACCATTATCATCTGAAGACTCGTCTGAGTGTTTGACAGGCTTGGTGGCCTTCTTTTGTCCTTTCCTCAAGGGGACGGAGGGCCTCTCTGCTGGAGGAGTGCCAACAGGTTCCTTGATCGTGACCCCGGTCGGCCTCCTTCGTGGAGGTGATGTTGGCGGTTGCTGCTCGGGTTCCTCCTCGGCTGTGGCACTCCCTGTAGTTGACTCCCTCATATCCTAATGAGGGGCCAAGAGGCCAACCAGCCTAATATTTTCCTCTGTGACCAGATGTTTGATGCTTTTTTCTATGTCAATCATGCTGGTCAAGAGGGTAGACCTCAACTCCATATCTGGAGTTGGGTCTGGTCGCAGCCATGGGCTTGGAAAGCATTAAAAGTTTAAGATATGGTGAAGGAGAACACTAAATAAAGGATAACAGCCAGTGGTACGAAAGTTTTACCTCCTTGAGCGAAGGCCAGGTTGTCTGCGTTCATGTCAGTTGTGAGGAAGTACTCCTGGTAGTACCTCCCCACATTTGATAAATGGGTGGTGTCAGTCAGGAAGGTGCGCCTGGTTTCCTGATGACAGAAGTGAAATAATGTCGTGCCTTCTTGGTTGGGGTTAGACTTGAGGTCGAACAAGTAGTTGACCTCATGAGGAGTCGGCACGGGCCATTTCTTGTGGATGTACAGGATATAGAGTGCAGCAAGCATCCTATATCCCTTTGGGGTTATTTGAAAAGGGGAAACTCCGAAATAGTTGGCCACCCCCTGAAAAAATGAGTGAAGAAGCAAGGTAGCCCCTGCCTCGATGTGAAACCTCGACCAGGCGCTGAAGGCGCCTCCAGGCAGGTTCGCCCTTTGGTCTTGGTTAGGTCTGACTAAGGTCACCCCCGTGAGACTGTACTTCCTGATATAATTGGCGATCATCCTGATCGTCACTCTGCTCTCAGGAACTAAATGTCACTCAACATCTGGTTGAATGGCATGTCGTGGTCGAGCGTGTCTTTGGATGTTGGGATTGGGAGCATTTTCAACTCGACCACTGGTCGAGGGAGTTTCAGCTCGAGGAGCAGGCTGATATGAAGGAGTGGGGGTTTTCTTTTTCTGAGCTTTGGTTTTGGCACGAGCCATACTTTGAACAGGGACAAGTGAAGTGTTTGGATTGACACGAGAGAATGGGATGTCAGGTATCAATGAAGATGGTTGCTCTTCGTCCTCAAGCAGTTGAGCCAATAGGTCGGCGTCCATAGGTCTTTCTCCTCCCCACGGATCTTGCATGTAAACTGCGAACAGAGAAAGGAGGAGATAAGACGCACAGCCTGGGAGCTTATGTTGAAAGTTGGAATAACGTTACTCGGGTCTACGACCAGCAACATTCTAACGGAAACACTAAGTTCTATGCGAGCAGTTTGAAAAACAGATCAAAAAGCGGAAATAAAAAGTTTTTGGAAAAAAAGCTTTTTCGACTCCGAAGGGGTGGGAAAAACCCAGTTTTTAAGCTAGCCTAAAGATTGAATTTTTACTTCAATTTTACGCCCTAAACTTACGATCTTGACTATCAAACTAACTCCTAACTCCTACAGATCAAAACTACACTACCCTATCAAGCATCAATCAACATTCCCACAATCCTCATGCATTTCTATCTAAGAACACAAAAAATTTCAGAACTCAAAACAGTCGTATAGTAGTATGCATGACATGTCAAAGGGATTAAAAGTTGAAGAAATTTACCTAGATGAAGGTTGGAGGTTCTAAAATGAAGCGACTTTGGACGTGCGAATGGAGGATCCTTAGAACAGTGACGGAAGATCTTCGAAACTTTTGAGCTCTGAGATGGAGTTCTTGAAGGTTCTTGGCAAGAAAATGGCTAGTAAAAAGTTAAAAGGTAAATTTGGGGATTATTTATAATGGCTGAGATATGTTGAAAAGGGGTAATCATGAGTTACATTTTTCAAGGCATGGGGGAGTGTAATAGCCGCCAGAGGGATTACTTGGAAACCGAAAAGGCATGATTGGACGTGATTAGATCACAGTTTTCGAGAACGCACGAGGGTCTCTGGCAGATTTCGTGTGGCATACGAAAAGTTAGTTTCCTAAGTTTACTTATTGATGGTCGCAATAAATAAACTTGGGGGCAAATGTTTATCCAAAAAATAGATGTTGATGACGTGGCAAGAATTTTCAACACGTGGCCGACACGTAGTAGAGATGCTGCTCGCCTATCGACCAGAGATATTTCCATATGTGGAGTTAAAGTTGTAGATACGACCAGCCTGGTCGTATACTCCGTTTATTTATGAATAAATCTATACAGTTGTAATGATATCCGAGAATATCTCCTCATTATAACCTGAAGATCCGTTTATTAAGGAAAGATATGACTAATTGACTCATGTAACCTTCCTTGAGCATATAAATATACAAGAAATAGCTCAAGGGGGGATCTTTTTCCGAAGTACATTACTATTATCCATCGTTTGTATTGTTTTCTCCTTCTAAGGTCTGTGAAACTCAGGAACCCTAGTTCTTTGATCATACCTTTGAAGCTCAATATTAATAATAGTATCAAGTGGACGTAGGTCATTACCAATCACTGGGGCCGAACCACTATAATTCTTTGTGTCCTTTACTTTCCATTAGATTGTTTTCTCAAGCTTTGTACTATTTTCCTGTCGTTTTCTTGACTCCGTGTCGTTGACCAAAACGAGGGTCAACAGTTTATTTTTGGAGTTTTATGGAGGTTAAAGCTTGAACATCTGAAAAACTTAATAGTGGTTTTGGCCATTTTCGAGATAGAGAAACCCATAATTTTTTGATAGCTTGACTAATTTTTTGACAAGGAGTCTGATAATTTAGACCAACGGTCTAAATTTTAGACCAGTAATAGTATTTTTTTGACCACCTGTCTAAATTTTAGACCATCTGTTGAATTTAGACAAGTAGTCTAATTTTTAGACAAACTGTCGTATATTTTCAACCACCTGTCAAATTTTTAGACAGGTTGTTGAATTATCAGACAAGTTGTCTAATTTGTATACAGGTTATCGAATTTCTAGATTTTTAACTTGATTTTCATTTTTTTATATAACTTTTCAATCAAAGTAATACCAATAATTTATATTTGTTTATTGTATTATTTTTTTTTCAGATGTCATTCAAAAATATTGTAATATTATGTGACGGATTGTGGAAAAGGAATGAAGACTCATGGAAATAGATTTCAAATGGCTCACAGTCAAGATCAAGTTTGGTACAAACTAATAACCTAACTTATGAGGAGTTAGTTGAACACATTTATGAAGTTACAGAAATCGATCGCAACCTCTTCGATATAAAATTAACTTACAAGATAACGACAATGGTGGAGATTGAACCAATTGTAATAAAAAAAATAGTAGAGACATTGTTAGTTTATTTACATGGAAATTGCAAGATAACGACAATGATCGCAACATTCTTGTACATGTTGAGAGTTTGCCATTGATAAGATTCCATGTGCTCACGGCGTCATTGCGGCAATGTATCGTGGAGTATATGTATATAGTCTATGCTCAAAATACACGACTAAATTTTGGAGGATGGCTTATGCATAATCTATTTACCCTTTACCACCTGAAATAGAACGATATCCTCCAAAAGAGGTTAAGTCTTAAGTTGTTATCAAACCAGTGAAGTTAATTCCCCCAGGGAGACCAAAGAATAAATGAATTCCTTCGAGATGAGAGTTTCCAAAGGAGAAGACTAATTCTGCACCTGAATCATCATCAAAGAAAGTAAAGGGTAAGGTTTCTAATGTTGATGGGGAAAAAAAGCAACGGAAGTGTTCCAACTGTGGATGTTATGGACAAAACAAAACCACATGCAGTAAATGATTATTTTCATATTTATTTTGGACTTGGTTTGATATGTAATGTTTTGATAATATTGTGTGATTTCATATTTTGGACTTGGTTTGATATGTAATGTTTTAACTTGGTTGTCTGAATATTGAAACTGGTTGTTGATAGTTTTAGACTACATATCGAAATTTTTAACTGGTGGTCGAAAATTTTAGACAGATTGTCGAAACATAACACAACCTGTCGAAATATACAAACAGGTGGTCAAAATTTTTAGATAGGTTGTTGAATTATAAGACAACATGTCGATATATATAGACAGCTGGTCAAAAATGTTTAGACAAGTTGTCGAAACTCACGACTAATTGTCAAAAATATATAATTAAGATCCAATTCTACCTAATAAAATTTTGCTCTAATACTATGAAGATAATCATCATATCAGTACCTCAATAGCATATCTACCACCCAATCATTGATCATCATAGTAGTTTGATTGAAATATGTACCACTCAATCTGTAATCATCAAAATCTCATAAAGATTAAGTTTTGTTTAACTTTATAAAATGTTAATTGGGATATTATAATTAATATTTATCATTATATAGTTATTGGAGCCTTTTTGTACATTTCAAACTTTTTGGACAACCTGTGAAAATGTTTAGACATGCTGTCGAAATTTGAGACAAGTTGTCAAAACTCACGACTAATTGTCAAAAAGGTATAATTAAGATCCAATTCTACATGATAAAGTGTTGTTCTAATACTATGAAGATAATCATCATAATATTACCTCAATATGATATCTATCACCCAATCCTTGATCATCATAGTAGTTTGAATGAAATTTGTACTACTCAATCTGTAATCATCATAATCTCATAAAGATTAAGTTTTGTTTAACTTTATAAAATTTTAATTAGGATATTATAATTAATATATATATATATATATCGTTATATAGTTATTGGAGCCTTTTTGTACATTTCAAACTTTTTGGACAATCTATGAAAATGTTTAGACATGTTGTCGAAATTTGAGATTACATGTCGAAATATTTAGACAGGTTGCCGAAACTCACGAATAATTTTCAGAAAGGTATAATTAAGATCCAATTCTACATGATAAAGTGTTGTTCTAATACTATAAAGATAATCATCATAGTAGTTGTAACACCCTACTACCTTAGAGCCGTTACTAAGTGAGTTTAAAATGATCAATTAACTCACTAAACGAGATTTTAAAATATAAGTGTGATTAAACGAAAGTCAAGGTTGTAATCTTTGAAAATACTCTATTTCATTGAAAATTTCAAGTGTCTTACATTTGGGATCCCAAAATATGGTTTATAAAATATTTACAATTCAAATAGATTTACAGATAATTAACCATCAAAATCACAGTTTAATACAACCATTTCTCAAAATGCCCCCAACCAAAGCAGTTGGGCAGGCCAAACATGTACGCACCGCTTCATGCTCTCCGTACTCATGGCTGGTTGACTTTTTCTTTGCCCTTACCTGCAACACAGAGCTCCCGTGAGCCGAAGCCCAGCAAGAAAACTCATACAGCACATAACATATGCATATTATATAATCAACATATCAGATAATCCACTGATAAACAGATAGTTCATCAGACTAAACAAATACGGCCATGCCGTTCCAGAAGTGTTACCAAAGCTTGGGGTCTCGGTTCTCACCATAAGGATATCCCATGTATCCATTGGGGTTTCACCCTAACAATAAGCACTCCACGTGCTACGTGTTATTCCCGGCCCCACTGCCGTTCTCGGCCTTCGCCATTCTCGTCCCTTTGCCGTTCTCGGCTCCTTGCCGTTCCCGGCTCCTTGCCGTTATTCTACTATAATCACATATAGCATAACTCAAACAACATTCAAGCATATAATAATTCAATCAAGGGCTACGCCCTAACATGTAAATCAATCTAGGGTCGTGCCCTGCAACAACACTATGGCCCATGCCCTGCTCTACGGGTACTACAGTTTTCTTACCTGTATCCCGAGCTTCACAATGCACCAAAGTCACGAGCACGGTCCTCTATCCCGAAGTTCTCCGAAAACCTAGTCACAACACATATAGAACACTCTTTAATACTAATCAATCCAAAACCACATCCCGGGACCAATCCTATACTCTCGGGACCTCCAATTTCCCAAAACAATGTAACAGAAACATCCCCCGAGCCCCCGGGGCAAAAGCCCAAAAATGCAACATTTCCCTGCTCAGAAAATAGCCTAGCACCGCGACACTACCCTTTGAGGGCCGCGGTGCCCAGAAACTTCCCTGCTCCTGATGCAATCGTGCGTTGCGGCGCCAAAGAACAGGGTCACGACGCTCCTACGCGAACACAGAATTCTGGGTTTTCCCCTGCATTTTCCCCGAGCCAAAACACCTCCAATTCAACCCAAACACATACCTAAACCCCAACACCAATTTAAAACCTCAAATGAACCATCTAACAACCTATAAACACCAACAACAAGCTCAAACACACAATCACACCCAAAATCCACACTTTGGTTTCAAACTTCAGAAACTTAAACCATAGCTTTTAAAACTTAAACCAAAGCTTGAAAAATGTAAACCATGCTTCCAAATTCTTAAACCACATCAGATACAAAAATTCAAAGATGTTTAAAACTCTTACCTCAATCAAGAATTCAACTTGGAGCTGCTTTCCCAATCAAATTCCAAGCTCAATCACAAACTCAAGTTGAACCTAACCTCAATTCATCCCAAGAATTCACCAAACAAAACACACAACTCAATTCTCAATTCCATGATATTCTTAACTGAATTCTACAACATATACATAGAATTTACTTACCTCAATATGTTGAATAATCCTCTGAGTTTCCTAGCTTTAATCCTCTTCTTGATCCCAAGAGACTTGCCCTTCCTCCCTTCCTTCTTGCCCTTAGTTTTCCCTTTTCTCCTCTAGGTTTTCTTCCAATTTCATCAAAATCAGAATAGGACTAGGTATAAAACATGAATGATCCCTTTTTCCCTTAGCTGAAGGTTTCTATATCCTGCCAAAAGACCATTTTACCCCTCCATGTAATTCCCTTCCTAACTAAACCTCAAGGGCATTTTTGACATCTCACTTTCCTTACAAATCTACCATTTTCTCATCTAAAATTGTTACTCTCAATAGTTACCAATGGTCACTCAAGTTACTCAATTACCATCAACCATTAACTCACAAACTCAAATTATAAAATTCCCAAAATACCCCTAGGCTCCTCCCGAGCCGGGTATTTAATCTCGTTGTGACTTTTAAACTAATTAGCTCCCTAGGACCGTCTCGGCTCATGCATCACAATAATATCACCACTCACACGTGGTATTAATCATATAATACAATTATCACACTTATGCCCTCAGCAAGCTAAGATTACCAATTTACCCCTAACAAGAAAACGGGGCCCACATGCATATTTATTCCACCTAAACATGCATTCTAATCACACATTCATTTAAATTCATATATTAACATGTTAATTCACTTATTGCCCTCCAGGCACACTAATCAAGGTCTTAAATCTTATTAGAAAATTGGGGATGTTACAGTAGTACCTCAATAGAATATCTACCACCCAATCCTTGATCATCATAATAGTTTGATAAAGATTAGAATCCATTAGATCCATTAATCATAATAGTTGATCATCATAGTAGTTTGAATGAAATATTTACCACTCATTAAGAGTAAGTTTTGTGTAAGTTTATAAAATGTTAATTAAGATATATGATGTTTTATTATGTTATTGGAGCCTTTTTGGACATTTCAAACATTTCAGACAACTTGCCGAAATTTCAGATAGCCTGTCAAAGTTTTAGACAGGTTGTCGAAATTTCAGACGAGGTGTCAAATGTTTTAGACGGATTTTCGAAATTTCAGACGAGGTTTCAAAATTTGTAGACAGGCTATCGATATTTCAAACGAGTTTGGTTTTGGGATTGAGTTTTCTTAGGAGCAAAAATGTATTTTTGGATTTGGGACTAAGTCGGGCTTTGGGCTAAACACTCTAGCAAATTCACATTCATCCCCTCTCACTCTCACTTTTGGTCACTCTAAAGAACACACTTAAGCAAATTCTTGAAGGTCTTTTGAAGTTAGTGGAATTTCTTGAGAGAAGGTGGGATTTGTTGATGTTAGGAGCTGCTGATGACACTCAATCATCTTATAGTTCGACGAGTTATTATTAATTTTGAGAGGTTCTGTATCATTTTCGACATACAATCTAAAATTTAGAATACTTGTATCAATATTTCAACAGGCTGTCCAAAATTTCGACTGCCTGTCTAATGATTTTGACAGGCAGCTTGATATTTAGACTGCCTATTTCAAAATTTCGACAGGTTGTCTGAAATTTCGACTGTCTGACTAATAATTTTGATTGACGGCCTAAAATTATGAAAATGTCCAAAAAAAAGTCCTATAATTAAAGCTGAATAAAGTGCATATTGTCATTATTGGATTATAATTAATATTTTTCAAATAAAATTTTGTTAATCAACCATCATTTGATAATTAAGGATTGAGTGGTGGATATCCTAGTAAAACTACAAAGAAATGTCATGATATAATTTCAACCATCCAAAGTAGTAGGTTTGACTATTTTAGGATTATTTTGAAGCATCAAAATCACATATGTACAAAATAAGATTGCATTGAACTGTAGAGCATTATATGAAAAATACAAATCTCTACTTTGGGACATTCATTGCATTAATCTTAGACCACATGTGCACTTACGTGCACTTAACCAGAGAAAGAAATATTTTTCAGTAATGAAATTGGATATGAGTAAGACATATGATCGAGTTGAATGGTCTTTCTTAGAGATGGTCATGCTCAAACTTGATTTTTCCACACCTTGGGTTAATTTGTTGATGAATTGTGTTCGTTTTGTTCCCTATTCACTTAATATTAATGGCGAGGTCAAGCATGTGTGCTTTCATATTCAACTCTTTCTTATCTACAAAATAGTGACTAACACAAAAAACTTCTTCAACAATACTTGTTGCATTTGAGCTTGGTGTACTACTAACATGACTTGTTTCATTACAATGATCATCATGACATACATAAGGAAGTGGACCATGGTTTTCTTCAACAGTGTGAGGTGCAGAACTAGAATAAGAAACATTACATATGTATGCACCATCAAAGTAATCATCAAAAGTTCTATTTTCATGACATGGGACATTCAAATTTACCTCAACAAGACCATCATCAATATTGTTTCTTTTCCCCCTCTTCTACATCACCGTATTTGTCATCATCGTCATCATCATCTAAATCAACATCGTTGTCATCGTTTAAACCAGCATCATCAAAATCATCATCACTAGAAAGGTCTGTAATAGAATAAATTGTTGCAGTAGCATCAATATTAGTAACAAGTTTATCCTTAGTGAGTGGACTTTCCATCTTCTTTATCAAACCCACACATAATGGAATCAGATCACGCTCTTGCCATTTAAAGAAACTAACAACGTCTCTACTATTCTTTAATGCAATCAGTTCAATTTCCACCATCGTCGTTACCTTGTAAGTTAATTCTACATCAAAGAGGTTGCAAATGATTTCTGTAACTTCATAAATATGTTCAACTAACTCCTCAAAAGTGAGGTTAGTTTGTACCAAACTTGATCTTGATCGTGAGCCATTTGAAATCCATTTCCATGAGTCTTTTCTCTTTTTCCATAATCCATCACATAATATTACAACATTTTTCGATGACATCTGAATAAAAAATATGACAAACAAACAAATATAAATGATTAGTATTACTTAAATTAAAATATTATATAAGAAAATAAAATCTGAAAATTCGACGCCCTGTCTGAAAATTCGACAGTCTGTCTAAAATTTCGGCAAGTGTTCGAAATAAATGACATGTCTAAAAATTCGACATGTGGTCTAAAATTTAGTCTGGTGGTCGAAAATATACTACGATTGTTCTGAAATTTATACAGCTAGTCTGAAATATCAGACAACCTGTCGAAAAATTAGACAAGTTGTCGAAAAATTCTGGGTTTCTCTATCCCTGAAAATTGCTGAAACTACCATTAATTTTTTTAGATTTTCAAGCTTTAAGCTCCATAAAACTCCAAAAATAAATCAAATTCCTTACTAATACTTTCAATCTACTAAAAAAATCACTTTACACTTTTAATCTACAAAAACAACATCAAACCTTATCAAAACTTATTTTTAATAAAAACTCATATAAACTAACTTTGTTGGCCAGATTTGTGGAGAGGCATGGTAGCGGCTGTGAAGGGCAGTGGTCCCGGCGACTATCCCAGGTGGTGGTGGTGGCGGTGGTGGCGGCGGGATGGGGGAGGGTGGTTGTGGGTGGGTGGGTGAGATGAGTGAGGAAGAAGAAGATAGTTTTAGAGTTTTTTTGTTTTAATTTAATATTATATTATTCTAAGGGCAAAAAAAATAATAATAAAGTTTCATTAATAAAAAATATCATTTAACTAAAAACTATATAAAGTAGATCACAGTGTAAAATGCATCATAAAAATAGCTCATTTCTACCAATTTCTTTTTTTCTTTTTAATCTGAAACTAGGTCATATATTACATATAGGTTGAACCCACAATTGAGATCATATGGGACTATCAATGATGTGATTTTGTGATTATAACAACATTTAAGTATTCAAATTACAAAGCTGCACATGTAACTGTTTTTATTTTATTTGAAATAATAATATTAATGTTTGATAGGCCACTGCCATGTGAATTGTGGCTTTATATATTATCTTATTCCACACATTAATTGAACAGCAACGACACATGATAATATCCAAGTAATGCCTCTATCAGCTGGTCCTATACTCTATTAAGAGTTTAGACCAGTATAGTCTTTATTAAATAATCTCATCTCATCAAATTAGGACCACTTTTCATAAATGTTTGATCATCTAATAACTACTATGAATGACGATGCCCGCAATTGGTGTTTGGTTTTGAATTGCCTTCATGGCTTCATCTTTCTTCCTTAATTTAAGTAGTGTCAAAAACTCATTTAGAGAAATTGATTGTCCTAGAAATATAACACAGGACATTATAACTGAGACAAAGTATCATAAATTTGAGAAAATGCAACAATAAAAAATTCAAATTCCTAAGCACTACTACAGCTCAGTGACACCCTATGAATTTGCATAATGGAGATTCCCTCATTCTCAGAACCAAACCCCTCTTAAACCAGTAGTTTCAAAGCCAGAAACCCATCAATCCAAGTCCAAGATGGTATTTTTTAATATATAGTTGGGGATCCCACCTAATTTTTTTTCTTTCTATGTATTAGTATTTTAAGACTTTGTAATAGATATATATATTCTGGCTCTAATCATCTCTGTCTCCACACTAGAATATGACCCCTGACCCTGAGTATATATATTGCCATCTTTTAATACCCATCTGTCTTTTTTCCTCTGTTCCATAAAAGAATACTATTTATATAGAAAAAAAAATATTTTGGTACCCCAGATGAACCATATTGAGTGAGATTGTGTGAACTGTGAGGAGAGAACCACTAAAACAGGAAAGAGAAGCTGTCATTTTACTGAGCTCAGAGAAATACCCCCTATCCTAAGTTTTAAACCAATGCTTTTGGCATCTTTCTTGATACATCAAATCCAGCTAGACCCACCCAAAATTAAATGGTATTATTCTCTACCTAATCATTTTACCTCTATTTATTATTAAAACAAAAGTTTAAGCACATATATACAAATTGTTTTTGTCAACTTTTTCATGTCTTAATTTCTTGGCCTTTTCTATAATTGTGTACATTTTTGCGTTTCTTTAATGTAGGCGCTGATTGCTTCTAGTAGCTTTGCTTGTATACATATTATATATATATATAAAAAGATATATTTATATTAAGATAAACAAATAAAACCTTATTCTTGTAAGATCTAGATCTTTATGAATTATGGGAATATAAACAATTTATAACATCTTATTGCCGTAAATGTGTAGATATAGAAGATTCATTTTTCCTTTAATTAGGATATTTTTGTGTTTTGTTTTGAGACTTTAAGGGACAAAAATATAGTATTAACTCTGATTAAAATACTAGTGTCAACGGGGATTTAAAAATATATTTCTTTTTCTTCACCAAACTCCCCTTATTATAAGCCTAGCCTCTCACAAACAATAATTTCATGAACTATAATCTCATGTGGGAATATGTTAATATTGGATTATACACTAATAATGAAAATAAGAGTGAAGTAAATAGAGTGAGTGAGATTATCATTTTATTATAAATAATAAATTATGAGAAGAAAATGGAAATTGTAATATAGATAAACAAAAATCTCAAATCCTATATATAATATAGATAGATAAAGGAGATTGAGAATGATAAACAAAAATCTCAAATATATACAAGGCTTATTAGGATTTTTTTCCCCAAATTATTACCAATCTAAATTGTGCCCTTTAATTTTAACTTATTAAAAATTATCTTTGAATTATTCACGTTACTAAAATGTGAGACTTCTGTCCAATTTCGCTAATGGAATAGTGATGTGGTTGTTTGGGCGCCGATGTGGTATTGTCGCATCAACGCCTCGTTTATAATTTAAATAATAAATAGGATTTTTGCCCCCGAACTATTACCATTACCAAATCGTACCCCCGAATTTTAAAATTTTAAAATTAAACAATCTTTTAAATATTAAAAAAGGAAAAATAATCATTAAACTAAAAATTAATTGAAATTAAAAAAAAAATTGATGATGACAAAAAATTAGATCAGGTGTTGGGCATGCATCTGAGTAATAAGCTTGAAGTTGATTGGGTAGAGACATCGTTGACAAGTTGGGCCCATGCGGGTTCCCCAGCGACATTCAGCTTTAGTGTCACCTGTGTTGTCCTTTAGCATCTCTCTCTTTCCATGTTCATCTCATATCTCTTCTCTCTCTCATTAGTTGAGTGTCCTACAGTATTTGGATGGTGTAAAAGTGTGAGAAAAATAATAGAAAATCTGAGTTTTTTGTTATGTTGTTACTATCATATTAAAATGTGTATGAATTTGAGATATTTAAATTTTGATTTTGTATATGTTGTGATTTTTTTTTTTTTTTTTTTTGAGTTTTTGTTGTGATAAATTGATGAGTGTTGTTTGGTTGGTGCAAATGGTACAAAGTGAGGGAAAGTGAAAGAAAGTAAGAAAAAGTGAAAGAAAATATGAGAAAATTTTAATGTTTAATATAATTTTGTTTTTATCTGTTTGATTTTTTAATTTTGTATGATTTAATTTAATTTAAATAGATTTTTAGTTTAATATTTTTTCTTTTTTCTTTTTAATATTCAAAACATTGTTTAAATTTTAAATATTTAAATTTGAAAGACATGATTTGGTAATGGTAGTAGTTTGGAGAAAATCTTATTTATTCTTTAAATTATACATGTGGCATCAGCACTCCAGTGTTGCCGAATCATTATTCTGTTAGTAAAATTGGATGGAAGTCCCACATTTCAGTAACATGAATAGTTCCGAAAATTTTTTTAACAGGCTAAAAAATTCAGGGGGCACGATTTAGTAGTAGTAATAGTTTAGGAGAAAACCTTTACATAATATTAATTTTTTAAAAACTAGTTGCGAGTAGAGATTCGCTTCCCTCCATAGGGCCCTCTTATGTGTTCCGGCTTCTCGTGAAGAAAACGATTATCCCTATAATCATAGAGAATACACTTTTTTTATTTATATTTTTTAAGTTTTACATGTATATTTCTTAATTTCTCAATTTTGACTCCACAAATATTCATTATGTTCAATAATATTTTTGTTATAGTTTATATTTTGTGCTCGTCAAAACATTTACTTCCAATTACAAATTTTTGCTTAGTTTGCCACTAGCTAGGTAAATTAATTAGCTGATATATATCTAACAAATTATATCTTTACATATAAATAGTGTATATTTAATAGATTCTTAGTTTAACAATTTTTTTCTTTTTGTCAACTTTATCATGATGTGTTAATTTTTACGGCTTCTTTAAATTTAAAAATAATAACTAAATAAAAAAAGAAACTACGGAATTACAAAATTTCATAAATCTATTTCAGTGTTTTAATCATAACTTTCAATCCTATAGTATATGATTTCAATGAATTAGATAATGTTGGAAGGAGAATTGAAACAAAAAAAACTTTGTATGAAATAATATTTTTCAAATTTGTAGCATGTAGGGGTCAAAAATTAGTTGTAAGTACAAAACTATGTCAGTGCATTAGTCACACTACAAAAAAAACGTTCTATACCGAGAACATTTTACCGAGTACACGTTCTCGGTATAGATAATTTAGACCCCCGCTTTTTTTACGCGGTTTTTTCATTTTAGTTTGTGTACCGAGGACCCTATACCGAGAACATGTTCTCGGTATAGGGTCTTTATAATCTTCATCTTCCCCAAACAGAGAGTTCATTCTCTCTGAAACGGCAAACGAAAACCTCCGTTTTCTCCGCCCCTTTTTCTTTTTTTTCTGGATTTCGGCCCCCACAAGCTCTGGTTTTGGTCAAATCTTCCCTTCCAAAGAAAATTTAGGTAGCTATAAGGTCTATTAAGGTATGCATTTACATATATTTCAGTTATATTTGTGTAGAAATTTATGAATTTTTTTTTCCTGTTTTGGTCTTCTATAATAGGATTTTTTTTATTTTTTTTCAGGTTTTGGATTATTTACAAGTGGTTTGACAGGTATTTCGCATTTTCTTTATAATTTTTTGTTTTTTTTTTTATATTTTTTGCATAAATATATTTGGGGTTTTATGTATAATTTGTTTAATATTGTTAATATTTTGTTGTTTGTCATATTATATATATAAATTCTGATTATGTATTTAAAATAGGTAAAAATAATAATTAGTAATGAAAATTAGTTAAAAATTTAGTGATATCCAATTTGGAGGAAATAATGTTGTGTAGTATTTTAGTAAAATACATATATAGTTTTAAGATTTAGTTAGTGTAATCATATGGATAAATAATTAATTTATTAGTATGAAAATTTATTAATTTGATAGTTTATTTTTTAGGTATATAATTTGACTTTTAGTTATAAAAAAATGTTTGTATGAAAATATAATATTTGAGTGTTTGTTTTTTAGATTGGGTTAAATAATTTTAGTGTTAGATTATTAGATTTGGTTAATAAATTTTGATTATTAGAGTGAGTTTTGTTTATTTAATTTGAATTTAGTTGTTGTTGTTAATTTTTTTATTCTTAGTATTGATGAATATTGATGCTTTATTTTTGTTGTTAATTTTTAGTAGAATTATGATATTTTAAATAGAAAATTGAATAATTAATAAAATTTAGAGTAATAATTATAAATTATATAGTCATTTACAATGTATTTGTATTGCTTTGTGTATGTTCTGCGACTGGATATTTTTTTATGTGTTATTTGCAGGTTTTTAAATTTTGGGATATATGAAAATACAGTCGTTATGTTGCCCAATTTTTAATAGAATTAAAAGTACTCAATAAAATTTCTAATTTAAGAAATAGTGAATTGATAAGTAGTATAATATATTTTTAATTATTATTAAATAAAATTAACAATAACATTATGCAACCAAATTTTAATAAAAATAAACATTAATCTTGAAATTTTATTTAAATAAGTAATAAATCTTAAAGTAATTATAACGATTTAAACAAATCTTAAAAAATTTGTGTAAATTTATAAAACTATTCAATAAAACATAAGTAAAATATGTTATTTAATAAATACTGAATTAATATGTAAAAATAAAATTAACAATTATATTACTAGAAAACCAATTTTAAACACAATGTTAATCATTATTAAAATTAAAATTAATATTTGAAGTTAGAAAAAAATAAGTCAAATTTAAATAATTTTAATAATATTTACACTGAAATATATTATAGTTAGATATCATAAAACAACATAATTAACTTCAAAGAGCATAAAACATTAAAAAAAACATATTTAATTTTATTTGCTTTTTTCTTTGGTAATAAGAAATTATTACCAAAGATATGATAGTATTATTATCACCTAGTGATAATATTATATTTTTTTAGTGTTCATCACAAGAAGCCTTAGACCCGTTCAGAGAGGGTGAGTCATTGAAGACTCTTACATTTGCCTCTCTCTGAATTAGGACACACACACAAATTGATTGTAAGTTTGATGATTAGTGTTCCGTGCAGTGCTACATTCATACAATGTCGATCGACAAGAGCTGGATTAATTTGACAGATCGATTATCCGATGAGTATGAGGCTGATGTGATGGATTTTCTCCAGAGAGCTCGGCAGTGCGTTGACTCAAGGGGATTGGTGAAATGTCCGTGTAGGAGGTGTGTCAACGTTGAATTTAAGACGATTGATGTATTAGAAAATCATCTCTTTGTAAATGGTTTTCTACGGAAATATACCAATTGGCATTGGCATGGAGAGGATGAAATAATACCAATGAGGAAAGTGATAGATCAAAATGATGAAGATGAAATGATGGATGTTCTCAATGATCTTATGCAAAATGACAATGACGAATATGAAGAGAATGAGCGCGATCAAGAGATACCTACAACAAACTACAGGGGTGGGCAACATTATAACGATTTGTTTGCTGAGATCGAGGCTCCATTATTCCCCGGGTGTCAAAATTACACATCATTGAATTTCCTAGTGAAGTTAATGCATTTCAAAGTGTTGGGCAAAATTCCCAACAAAATATTTGATGGAATGCTGGAGTTGTTACATGATGCATTTCCAGCCTCAAATAAGCTTCCAAAATCGCATTATGCAGCGAAAAGGTTGTTGCGGAAACTTGGATTGGGCTACGAGTCAATCCATGTCTGCAAGCATGATTGCGCACTGTTTTGGAAAGAACATGCTAGAAAAAGCAAATGTCCTGTTTGTGGGGAGGATCGATGGGTGGACAAGAACACCAAGGGAAAGAAAGTGCCTCATAAAGTGATGCGTTATTTTCCTTTAACCCCTAGGTTAATGCGAAAATATGCATCGAGGCATATTGCTCAACATATGAGATGGCATCACGAGCAATGTATAAAAGAAGATGGTGTATTGCGTCATCCTGCTGGTGTGCATGCATTCCTAGAGAAATCGATGAGTACAACTATTATTGAGTTATGCACTTTCTTGAAGCTCATTTGTGCGAGAACTCTAAAAGTCTCAGATTTAGAAAAAGTCAAAACTTCAATTGTTGAGATTGTTTGCAAGTTAGAAAATATTTTCCCACCTGCTTTTTTCGATATCATGGTCCATCTACTAATACATTTACCGGAAGAAGCAATACTTGGAGGACCGGTTCACATGAGGTGGATGTATCCTTTTGAAAGGTATATGAAAAAATTGAAGAATTATGTCCGTAATAAAGCACGTCCAAAGGGGTCAATAGCAGAAGGATATGTGGTTGATGAGGCATTAACATTTTGCTCCATGTACTTGAAAGGTGTTGAGACAAAGTTCAATCGTCCAGACCGAAATGTAGATGTTGGTCCATCACTTAAAAAGATGTCGGTCTTTCGATCTCAGGGTCGTCCAATTGGTAAGAAATCATTGACAATTTTGGAAGATGAAGTGAAGAAAATAGCGGATTTCTACATTGATAGTGATAATTAAGTGGTAATTTTATAATATGTTGAAGTAATTATTTTTAACAATAAATAATTTTATATAGTCATTTTTAACGGATAAATGTAATTTTAATATCAATTAATTTGACAGATATGGCTGATGTTATTGCTCGATCTCACAGGGGTGATGGTGGAGGATGCGATCCTCCACGTGGACCGTCAGATATCCCAGCTGATTGTGAACGAGGTAATACTTTACACATTGATATACTCCTTAAATTTTAACAATGAATTCATATTAATTTTAAAATATTGAATTTGCACACAATAGCGCATCCAAATAAACGTGGACGCCATAAAGGATTGAACACGCAGGAAAAAAGGAACAGTTGGGGCGTCCTCTCCCTCTCGAGTGGGATGTGCGGGGGAGAACATATAAAGAGATCGGAGAGTACAGCTCAAATTTCTCAAGAGAGCTCAGATTACTTGTTCGACAGTACACAGATCCGGACTGTCCTCAATGGTCAAAAGTATCAAATGCCTCGAAAGAAAGAATACTTGCACATTTGGAAGTAAGTAGTTTATGTATTTTTATGTTAATTCTCATTTTATGTTATATATCATATTTACTAATAAATGTTTGTAAATTAGGATGATTTGTTTGATATTGGGCGTACTAGATATGGAGAAGGGCATATGCCTGGGATCTTGAGAAGCATTGATACTTCGTGTGCTAAAAAGTATTATGACTGGAAGTACGATATTAAAGAGCATTTAACGATTAATGGGCCACAAAATCGTTATGGTGGTTTCACGGATACGCAGTGGCAAAAAGCCATTGAATTTTTCCGACGCCCAGAAATTACGGTATTAATTTCTTGCTAAACTTAACTATCTTAATTAAATATATTATTAACGATAACTTTTTGCAGAAACATTTTGTGGTCAACAAGGAAAATAGGAAGAAACTGAAAGAGCTTAGCTCTGGAGGTTCTCAGTCAATCCCAGCCCTGCGCTATAAAAAAGTTAGTTAATTAATTATTTTTTAGTTTGTTTTTCTTATTTACGTTTAATTATTAATTTTATAAAAATATATGTGCGTGACAGCGCAATTTAGAGACTGGGCAACTTGAGTCCATCCCGGATAGCTGGATGGATACTCACCATAAATCAGGCACAGGGTGGGTGACAGAGACAGCCAAAAATACTTGGGTACGTTAAGTTTTTTTAAACATTTTTCAAAATTTTAATTGTTTCAAAATTTTAATTACATTATACATTGTATCATAGGAGGAATTGCGTGCATATCGCGACACACAGCAGACACAGACAACTGATACTGAGAGTTCCACACCAGTTTTGAGTGCGCCTGAAGATGAAGACATATCTTTGGTACAAACTGTCTTCGGAAAACGACGGGGCCACCAGAAAGGATATGGACGTATCCTTAACATAAGGGACCGAACTCCATTTGATTTTCGTCCTTCACAAACTAGAGATGAAGAGTTTTCTGAGATGAGAGAGCGTCTTCGACAGTTAGAGGAGCATGTCCGGACTCATTGTATCACCCCAGGATCTCAATGTGCCCCACCACCACCCGATGATCCCGATGTTGGAGCACCGACTCAGTAGGACTTATGTATGAAATTTATTACAATGGACTATTACATTATCATGTTTAAGACAACTCTTTATTTTGATTCAGCGAACATACTCTTATGTTTTTATTTATATGTTTAATATAATTGTTTTAATTTTATTCTATTTTTTATATTTAATTCAAAATAAATAAATAAATAAGGGAATAAATATTACAAATATAAAAAAAAATTCTAGTTTAGTCTATACCGAGGACATTGTCCTCGGTATATACCAGTAAGATGACAAATTGGTGTTGGATGTACCGATGACATTTGTCACTCTATACCGAGGACAATGTCCTCGGTAAAACCTATACCGAGAACATTTTTAATGTCGTTGGTAGAAGTTTTGTTTTACCGACGCGGCTATACCGATAACTTTCTACTGACGACATTGTCTCGGTAGAGGCTATACCGAGAACATTTCGGCTTATACCGATGACATTTGTTCTCGGTATAGGCCTTGTTTTTTGTAGTGTCATAACTTTCGATTTAAGAGTTTGATTTTATGAATTAGATACTATTGGAAGATAATTGAAAATTTTATAACTTTGTGTAAAATAATATTTTTTAGATTCACATTATTTTGGGTCAAAAAATTGGTTGTAAGTTACAGGTGTGGTTAAATACTAAATTTCACATTTATTGAAAAAATTAATTATTTGATTTAATTTCATATTAAAATTATGTTTATTTGAAAATTTGATTGAGATATTTACACGTTTATGCATTAAAAGATATTAATTTATTTAGTGTACATTACCTATCCCAATTATATTATATTTTAATTTATTTTAAAATTATTCATATATAATAACTATAAATAATATTGACAATAACCATTATCTCTCTCACTCTCTTCTGGACTAGGCACCTTTTCTCCTCTTTCCATCTTTACGTATGTATTTTTTTTAATCATGCTTCATGGCTTTTCGCTTTAACTAAATATATATTAATTGTATCTTTTTGCTTTACATATGTCTTTTGTAATCATGTTTCATGGCTTTATGTTTTAATTATATTGGAGTAATGTTATGGGCATCCAAAATATACATATAAATATTACACACAAAGATGTGATAGTTTAGTCTAGTTAATCACATTTATTAAAATTAGGATAATCTATTTTAAAAAATAATATCACGTCATTGTGTATAATATTTGAGTACATATTTTGAATGTACATATCATTACTCTTGTATTTATATTGTAGAGCACTATTCTATGATTGAATTGTTTGGGTACTATATTCCCACGAGTCACTATCGTTGCTCTCTCTCAATCATACAATCACTCTGGATCTATCATTTGTCTACTTCTGTAAGAGTATTTTTTCTCCTCCTCCCTTAATTTATATGTCTCATTATGTATAAGTAAATAAATCATAATTTCTTTTTTCTCTAATATTTTGTCATCTATAATGATAATATTGTAGTCATAACGTTCAATCTAGGATTCTGATTTCAGTGTTTTAAATATCTTCTTTTATTATATATATATATATATGATATTATTTATTTATTTAAAATTTATATGATAATTAAAAAATAAAAATAAAATAATAATTTTTCAAATAAAACTATATGAATTATTGTTACATTATACCTTTTTTCACTTAATTAAATAGCTAAAAGGCAATAATATAATTATACACCATTGTTTCTAAATATATAACTATTATTAGGCTAAATAAGTTAAGAGAATAGTAGTAGATTATTAGGTAATTATACAAAGCTAGCTAATAGCCTACTAGCGTGGCACATCTCTAATAGAAGTGATAGCTAAAACCCACCTACCATGTCCGAGTGTATGCAAAATAAGAGAGCCCACTTAAATTAAATTTGTATTGAGATCGATTTTGAAGTTGTTTTGGGTGGAAAGATATTGTTGTTGTACATTGGTACATAATTAATGTTATATATGTTATTTATAAAAGATCAATAATACATGTGAATATTATTATTATTATTATCATCGATGGGAAGAGAGTGACCATTAATTTCAAAGCTCATGTAAATTTTCTCTTTAGTTGACACATCACAACTTGTAGTTATAAGTTGAACCCACGACCACTAATGTAACGTCCTACTAATTAGGGTTTGTTACCACGTGTGTTTAATTTGGTGTTGGATTCGCTAAACGAGTTATTTAGACTAAAACATGTGATTAAGCCACTAAGGATTCAAGTATTAAAAATTTTGGTCAAGAAATAAATATTTCCATTAAAATAAAACTATAGTCTTTACATGGAATCCAAAAATACAAGTTTAAAAGTTTGTTACAACCCAGCGATTAAGAAATAAGTCGGCCTAAGCGACAAAATAGAGTCCAGCCCTAGTTTCCCTGCGATAACTCGGCCATGGCAGTCGAGCGGACTGCATATGTACACATCACCTCTAATGCTCACCAACTCATGGCTGGCCAAGCTTCTCCTTACCCTTACCTGCACCACAAAGCACCTGTGAGCCAAAAGACTCAGCAAGAAAATATATTAACAGAATCAGATAGTCAACAACATATAACAGCATGCTTAATAATAACTGAAACCAAGCATACGCCATGTACAAGTAAGTGACCATAGGGTCACACAAGTGTGTGTCGCACTCCCATTTATTAAAGTGGCAAGCCATTCAAGTGCATGGTGCAATCCCAGGGTGGCCTAGCCATAACGGCCTGCGCTCAACGTGCATAATGCCGACCACGGCTTATAAGTTAAGCCTTGCAAACCCTCAACTCATAAATCAAGCCTTGTAAACCATCGACTTATAAGTCGAGCCTTTTAATTCATCGGCTTATGAGCCGAGCTCCTTTTCAATCAAATATACCCTCGACTAGTAGGCTGAGCTTTTGGTTAGGTGCAGCAGACAGACCCCCGAATTATAAGCCGAGACTCCCATCTAGGAACAGACATACATATAATACAATCATCACACACAGATACAACATATTATAATGTAATTACACAGATATACACATGCACAATTATAATCATGCTCATTAGTTGGGCTCGAGCCCTAATCAGGTTTACATTTAACAGATGGGCCAAGCCCCAATCATATTACATTAATAGCCAGGCCAAGCCCCAATCATGCATCAGGTGAAATTTTCTTACCTCGATCTGCGTGCAACTAGTAGAACGACCCTGAGCGCTAATTTTGACCCGAGCCTGGCGGAAAGCCTAGTCACAACAAGTATACGTTCATCAAGACTTAACCCTAGACCCTAAGTTCCAAACCGAACTCTAACTCTTAAAACCATGGTTCCCAGTTAACGGGGCGCTAAAAATGTCCCCCTGAGTCCTCAAGCCCAAGTCAGATTCCCCAAGCCCCCGGGCCTAGCCCTAAAAATCAGAAAACTAGCATTTTGGGGCCCCTGGCAAGATCGCGCCTGCTCTTGGCGCAGTCGCGCCCACATAAAATTTGGGGCTTCTGGACCATTGACGCGGTCGCACCCCTCGACTCAAGCCCCAAAATTGAATTCCAATTCCCCTTTTTCTGGGACATTAGCGCGGTCGTGCTAGGTCGCCAGAAACTGAAAATATGCCCAGAACATGGTGTTTCTTCCCAAATTGTAAACTTACGATTTCCATCCAATTTCAAACCCTAAATTCAATTATACCCGATGTTTTTAGCAGGATTCCAGCTACAAGAATCTACCACTAGGCCTAGGCAATAAAACCCACCAATCCAAACCATCACAAACACATCAAAAACTAATTTATAGAATTCACCACCCAAAGAGCTCAAGAACACTATTACTACAGAAAACTCATAACAAATCACTAGGAAATGGCTGCTTACCTCATATCTGTGATTCACAATCCTCTTCACCAAACACAACCCCTAGCAACTGCCATTTCCTTTGCTTGTCACTACTTCCTCAATTCTCAAAGAAAAATGCAATTGGTGTCTTGAAATCCTTGAGAGCTTTTGAGAGTTAACCAAAATGAGAGAACAGAGAGTTTGAAACATGAGCGACCCAAAACCTTAAGCTAAGGTTACCCTTCACTCTAGATATAGGGTAATTGACCAATTTACCCCTAGCCAAATCAATGCCCCTTAACCAAGACCAATGGTATTCTAGTCTTTTGGCATAATTCCCACTAATCTCAAATAGGTCTCACACAATCCCAAATAATCCATCAATCCAATAACCATCAACTAATTCTCGTTACTCTATAATTCATGGTAATTTACCAAATGACCAAAATACTCCTAAGCTCACCCGGAGCTGGGTATTTTACCCCATTGTGACTTTTCCGCTAACTAGCTCCCTAGGATCACCTCGTGTCGGGTAACTCAAATATATCCACATAATATTGTGGTCGCAATCACATATCACATATATTTACAATTATACCATCAACGAGTCAAAATTACAAAAATGTCCTTCAAATAAGAAACGAGCTCACACGCATATTTAATACACATAAACATGCAAGTGTAATCATATCATAACATAATTCACATAATAACATGCTCATAACACATACGCATTCCATTAATTCAATTATTACCTCCCGCCCCCCTAATCTAGGCACTAAGCCATATTAGGAAATTTGGGGCGTTGCAACTAATTTTAAACACAAATAATATATATACATTGGTAAATTCTTAGGAAATGGCATCATTTTTGCTCATACGCGTAGAGACATTTTTGTTTTTGGCACACGGAAAAATTATAACTCAATTTTTTTTGTATATATGACGGTGTACATTGTAGGTATAGCATGCATCCTACCAGTTTCCTTGAAATTTAGAATAATTTATAGTGTCGTAATCAGGGTTCACATAGTCAGTTTCAAGCTTGCCTGCTTTTTTTTTTTTTTATATGTGTGTAAAATTGACTATTTGAACCCTGATTTTATGAAAATTGGTGGGATGCCTACTATCTATCATGTAGTTGTCATATAAAAAAAATTAGGTTATAATTTCTCTAGGTATCGAAAATAGAAAACATCCCTACCAAAAGTGACGTTCCTACCTAAGAAGCTCCCTACATGCATATATGATAGAGAAAATACTAGTTTGGTTCTTGTGTTTTTCACAAATACGCGATTGGTCCCTATGTTTTGTTAAATGACAATTCAAACTTTTTATTTAATAAAATAGATTAAAGTAGTACCTAAACTCAATTTTGATCTAAATATTTTCAAATATAATATTTATTTCTTAGCTTCTTGACAACATTTTCTGCTTCTCTGAACACATCACATCACCAACAATCCAATAAATGATCTTATAATTGAAAATATTTTGACTAAAATTAGGTATGCAATACTATTTTGATATATTTTGTAATATAAAGGGTCTGAATTTTCATTTTACAAACTATAGAGGCCAATTGCGTATTCGAAAAAAATACAGGGTCAGACTATAATATTTTCCTATGTGATATATATGAGTTTTTTATTAGGAATATCAACACAATGAATAAGACATAAAAGACTTCCTTTTGTAGCTATGTTGTTAGAGAAATACTAAAGGGCACCATTGGTGCCCAACACTACAAGGAGGTGATATATCGCTATTGGTGCAATCCAATATCGGGTCTCAAACATTTGGATTTAATAAATATTATGAGGTATCGCTAACTAATCATATGTTGTTACCTCATGTAGTGTTGAATACCTTAAGGTGCCAAATAGCAACACTTATTTTGTTATAAAGAATTTGCTTCATGTCTATTTCATGATAAAAAACCACGTTTCAAAATTTATGCTATAGGAATAAATTGCATTGTGGACCCGAAAGTTTCAAATGGAACTTTTTTATGAAAGTTTTCCTGGAGTTCTTTCTTTTTCCCATACATTAAAAAGATATAGTGCAATATTAAAAGAAAATTACAGAACAAGAAATATATCTCTTCTGTATAAAAAGTATGTAGATAACATAAATTTTTTATTTTAACAGTTTATTTTGTTAACTTTAATGGAATATTCTAAATATTTAATGAAATATACATTTAAAACTAACTTAAAAATAGATATTTATCAATTATATTAATATAAATTTAAATATTATAAAATATCATTATTATAATAATATTTAATATAATACTACATATATAATAATTATATTAATATAAATTCAAATTCAAATATTATAAAATATAATTAGGGTAAGTACTCAATGGTTACGTCAATATATATTCAATGATAGTTACATTAATTTTAGTCATTGAATGATTGTGAATAATTTTACATATAACTAAAAATATTTAATAAGCATTAATTAGTGACCTATAACTTGATACTAACTTGATTATACAGTATTTATTTAAAATATTTTTATTTCCTTAAAAAGATAACGATTAAGATTTATCTTATTTTTCTAGAAAAATTATTTATTATAATCTTCCCAAAAATCAAAAAAATTTCATCAAAATAATAGATAAGATTTTTTTACAATTAAAATTTATAACTGTTTCATCAACATACAGAAGTTCCTAATCTAATATTTTTAGCATTTGAATATTTTACCGAAAAAATTAAAAGTAGGATTACTAATCCCAATATTCAATTTTGTCAAAAAAATAAAATAAAATTAGGAATCTAGTTTAAAAAACCATTTTTCATGCCACCGTTGTCCATTATAGAACGTGTCATGCATGGCATATTAATTAAATTTACAACACAAACTTAATAATTAATCTCACAACCACAAACTATACTTGATAGCTAAAATATATTACTAAACAAACATAACAAATTGTTTTTAGATTATTAGAAATTGGTATAATAAATAGGAAGTGCTCTAAGTGATTTATAAATCTTAGTAACTCAATCATTTTATTACTATAAATTTAATGAAATGAACTCATTATTTATGTAAAACAGTAAGTTATTTTACATTTATAAGTGACTGCCTTACATTATTAGGACACATAGAAATACCATACCATGTGGTTCAACTTCTATTTTTTTTAAAAAAAACTATATCATCTTAACCATTAATTTAAATTACATGGTTATTTAAATATTAAAAATTTAAATGAAGACTTAAATGTCAAAAATGAATTAATTAACTTATATGATAATCACGTAATTATTATTTTAATAAATAATTAATTCAATTTTTGCATTTAGAAATAAAATTTTATTTCTAAAATTAAAATCTAACAATATTTTTTTTAACTTTAATCACCTATTAAAACCTTATGTAGTTAGTTACAAAAAATGTAACTATTTGTCCAATATCATTATTATAATAATATATAATACAAAACCAAATATTTAATAATTATATTAATATAAATTTAAATATTATAAAATATTATTATGATAATAATATATAATCCTAATTTTATAATAATATTTAATACATATATCAATATAAATGTAAATATTATAAAATATCATTATAATAATAATATATAATACATAATCTTAATTTTTATTAAAAAAATTATCACTTATATTTGAAAAGATTATCATATTATATATGTATATATATTTTAAAAAAATCATAAATAGTGTTTTGATTTAATTTTTCATTTAATATGTTTATATCATTCTTTTATATATAATATTATTTATTTAAAATTTATATGACAAGAATACAAATTTAATAAATATAATTGTTGACCATCGATTTGGCCAACGACACGGAGTCAAAATTACGACAAAGAAATGAAATGACAATTAAGAATAGAATCAAATGGTAAATAATTGATGCAGATGATTTATAGTGGTTCGGCCCCAATGAATGGCAATAACCTACGTCCACTTAGTGCTATTATTGATGTTAAATCCCAATGTCGTGATCAAAGAACTAAGGTTCTTGAGTTTCACAAGCCTTAGAAGAATTACAACATTTTGGTGGATAATCACACTATACGCTCTTACTCTCTGTATTCAGAAAAATATTCAAAGGTCCCTTCCTTGAGCCTTCTCATGCATATTTATAGGCTCAAGGGGGGTTACATTGGCTAATGAGCCTTAATTATCCTTAATATCAGCGTATTAAAGTAATACATAGGAAATAATAAAATGTAACTATTACAATATTACATATCTTTAAAGGAAATAAACCGCAGCATGCGACCAGTCTAGTCGTATCTAATCGTGAGGCTTGATGAGGCAATAAGGTTCTGGTCAATAGTCGAACAGCACCCCTTCAAAATACTAGAAACTTTCATCGCAGATCCAAGGAACTTCTACTCAGACGTTCGAAACGTTGATGTTCGTACTCTAATTTTCATTCAAGTATGTGTTCCGAACCTTTCAGTTGTTTGAGATGCCATGCAATACCTGTTCCATTTTCGTTTTGTATTCTGAGTTTTTTGAGCATTTTCGACTGTTTGTGAGAAATTACTTCGGGGTAGACGATTATACTGATCTGTGTTTGAGAGGGTAGTAAAATAAGGCTTTATAGGGTAGGAACCAGTTTGGTAGTTAGAATATTTAACTTAGGGCGTGAAATCGAAGTAAAAATTCGATTTATGAGCATGTAGAAAAAACTGAGTTTTTCCCACCCTTTCAGAGTCGAAAAGTTTTTCAAGAAAAACTTTTCACTTCTGCTTTTTAATCCATTTTCCAAACTGTTTGCTTGAAATATAGTGTTTTTTGTCAGAATGCTGCTGGTCGTATAAAAGCTTAACTTTTATACGAGAGCAGCGTTATTCCAACTTTTACACACAAATTTTTTAGGCCATAGATTCTCATCTTCCACTTTTCTGTTTGCAGACTTTCATGCAAGATCCGTGGGGAGGTGAGAGGCCCATCGACGACGACTTGCTGGCCCAATTGCTTGAGGACAAGGAGCAACCGTCGTTGCTGATCCTTGAGATCCTTTTTTCTCATGTCATCCCAAACAATCCATTGACCCCACCTCAAAACATGGGTCGAGTAAAGTTCAAAGCCCAGAAAAAGAAACCTTCCACTCCTTTAAATCAGCCTACTCCTCAAGCTGAAATTCCTTCGACCAGTGGTCGAGAAGGAAATACCCCCGACCCAGAAATCCAAACTCAAGCCCAACTTCGAAACGCTATTCGACCAAATGTCGAATGGTACGTTGCCCCTCCTAGCCGAGTAACGGTTAGGATGATTGCCAATTACATCAGGAAGTATGGACTTCTTGGGGTGACCCTAGTCCAACCCACCAGAGACCAACGGGCGAATCTGCCTGGAGACGCCTTCAGCGCCTGGTCGAGGTATCACATCGAGGCGGGAGCGATCCTGCCTCTCCATCCTTTCTTCCAAGGAGTGGCCAACTATTTTGGGGTCGCTCCTTTCCAAATAACCCCAAATGGGTATAGAATGCTCTCTGTACTCTATATCCTTTACAGTCATAAGAAGTGGCATGTTCCTACGCCACATGAGGTCAACTACTTGTCCGACCTCAAATCCAACCCCAACCAAGAGAACACGGGGTTCTTTCATTTCTGCCACCAGGAAACGACCCGCACTTTCCTGAGTGACACCACCTTCATTTCTAATGCGGGGAAGTACCATCTAGAGTACTTTTTGACTACCGACATGGTCGCCAACAACCTGGCCTTCACTCAAGGAGGTAACATATTTGTTCTCCTGGTCGTTTATATTCTTTTAATTCTTCCTGCATTCCCCTTAGAGATTTAGTGTATTTCAGTTCCATGGCTGTGACCGACTCCCACTCCAGACATGGAAGTCCGATCAGCACTCTTGGCTAACATGACTGACGTAGAGAAGAGCGTCAAACAGCTGGTCACAGAAGCTAACCTGAGGCTGGTCGGGCTTCTAACACCTCACCAGGATGTGAGGGAGTCAACAGCGGAGAGTGCCATCGGCGAGGAGATTCCCGAGCAGCAACCATATGTGTCGCAACCTCAAAGGAGGAGGACGACTAGAGTGACAATCAGGGAACCCTCTAGCACCCCATGAGCTGCTGCTCCCCCTACCTCACTGGGAAAGGGAAAAAAGAAAGCTACCGAACCCTCTGCACCCATCGATGAGTCCTCATATGAGAATAGTACTGTTTTCTCATTCTTAGATAGTTTTCCAATTCCCTGTCACTTATTTGATGGGGACGAAAACTTTAAGTATACTCCAAACTTAGGTTCAGACTTCTTCCAGGCAGTAAGTGAGGGTAGTAGTAGTTCAGTAAGTAATGTAGCGACCAGCAGTTATAGCACATGTATTTTACTTATAATTTCCTTGCTTTCCTTTTTAGCTCCATCCATACATTTTGTCTCACTGCTCGTATTGTTTTCTTTTATGCAGATATGTCGTCTGAAAACGTGTTCGAGCACTACAAGGCCGCTGCTACTTCCTCGAGCAGGAAGAAAGACAGCAAGAGGGTTCGCGGAGAAAGCAGCAAAACTGCTTCAAAGAAGACCCGGATTGAGGGTCCTTCAGCAGCTGCTACTTCAAAGGAAACCATGCCACCTCCTTCTCCACTCGACCAGCCGTCGTCAACTCCACCGTTCGACCAGCACTCTACTCCTTCAGTGCCTTTCGACCAGCTACATCGTACTCAGCCCGAAGACACTTTGGCCAGCACCGTGGTCAGTTCGGCCAGGGACAGAATATACAAACTCTCTAAGCACAAACGCAGTCAAGAGGCCATCATCGGTACCAGCTCCATGGAAATTGACCAAATAATAAACCGAGGGCTGAATGAGATAGTCAGTGTAAGTTGCTTTTCGTTGCTGAGTCATTTTACTCTTAATTTCTGCCATCATCTTATTCCTTTTATCTGGGCGTAGGGATTGCTGACTATGACTGCTGGCTGGCGCCGCGCGGGTGCAATGATCTCCCAGACCAAAGATTTTGACAGCAGGCTTGCTGAGGCAGTGAAGGCGCTCGAGGGGAAGAATGCCGACCTGCTTGAGAAAAATGCAGAACTGGCTAAGTAGAATGAAGAACTGCGCGAGCAGAAAGCCCAGCTGACCGAAGAGTTGCTGGAGAGTCGGGCTGCCCTGAAAAAATCTAATGAAGACAAAATAAAATTCAGGGAGAATGCAAAACTCAACTACCAAGAGGCCAGACAACTCGAGCTTGATCTGATTGCGAGCAGGAAGGAGACGGAGGATCTGGAGGGGCGCATTAAAGAGCTTGAGGAGGCTAATGTCAAAAACATGGAGAAGTATAGGGAAGCCACCCACCTTTGCTTCTACGAGTTCTGGAAGCACAATCAAAAAGTCGACTTTAGCTATCTGTCTGAGCGCTTGAGACGAACTCTAATGTACCAATGCACCATTCGCCTGGAGGAAGAAGAAAGAGCCAAAATTCCTGCTTCCCCAGAGATTTCCCTGGCAACAGGGATTGACGACACGGACAATGAAGCTGACGCTACTGTCGACCAGAGCACTCCTTAAGATCCCCCAGCCTCGTAGTCTTTTACTTTATTATCTTTTGAATACGCGACCTACAGGTTGTGATGTAAAGACAATTGTTTTTTTAATTTTTCTTGCTGCATGGGCAGCTTTACTTTTGACGAACAATTACATTCGAGCAGCTATTGCTCGCGGTGTAAAGGGATTCCTTTTTGATATTATAATATTTGTGTTTTATTATAATATATGTTCGTATAACCGAGCTTAGCATAGTACTTTGGTTTGATTTAACAAAATATAAAATTTTGAAAAATACTCTAAGTACCGTAGCATGCTTTCACTTATTTTACTCATGTGTTTACATACCTTTCGATGTGTTTTGCTTTACTAGATACCTTATCTGCCCCTAAGTGATTGAGGAGCTTTAGGTGCTCAGTCACTTGCCTTGACCAAAACCTATTTGAACATTACTGCTCGTAGAAAATAATTTAAAACGATAATACAGCAAAACAACACACGTAATGAGCAAATACTTGTAATAAATACAATAATTTGGCAAGAATGACTAGCTGCGCATAGTCCCTTATATTTCTCGTAATAAATGGACAAATCATGTCTGTATGAGTGATCACCGAAATGATCTTACACTTATAAGCGATCACTCACACAAAATGACCAACCCTTTTTCATAACTTGTAAAAAGTAAAATTAATACAAGCCAATTCTTTAAGAAGAATTGTTTATTGATAGTACTTGCGCAGGTGTTCTCCATTCCAACATCGAGGAATGAGATCTCCATTTAAGCGAGCAAGTTTATAGGAGCCTGGATGGAGGACTTCTTCAATTTGGTATGGCCCTTCCCAATTAGGTCCGAGTACTCCAGCGGCCGGGTCGCGGGTGTTGAGAAAAACCCTTCTAAGTACCAGGTCTCTAACATTGAACTTCCTCTCATGTACTTTAGAATTGAAATACCGGGCCACCTTTGCTGGTAAGCAGCTACTCGAAGCTGGGTTTGTTCTCGCTTTTCATCAACCAAATCAAGAGATTCCATCAATAGCTGGCTATTAGAGCCTTGATCGTACGTTATTCTTCAATGCGATGGGGGATCTAACTCAACAGACAACATAGCCTCATATCCATAAGCTAGGGAGAATGGGGTATGACCTGTTGCTGTTCAATGGGAAGTTCTATATGACCAAAGGACTTTAGGCAATTTCTCTGGCCATGCCCCCTTTGCTTCCTCAAGTCTTTTCTTCAGAGCACCCTTTAGCATTTTATTGACTGTTTTGACTTGTTTGTTTGCTTGAGGATGAGTGACTGAAGAAAAGCTCTTGATAATTCCATGTCGCTCGCAAAAATTTGTGAACAGATCACTATCAAACTTGGTGTCGTTGTCTAAGACAATCTTCCTCGAACTTCCATAGTGACATACGATGTTTTTTACCACGAAATCCAGCACTTTCTTGGTCGTTATGGTCGCGAGTGGCTCAACTTCAGCCCATTTTGTGAAGTAATCAACGGCAACCACAGCGTACTTGACGCCGCCCTTTCCTGTGGGCAGAGATCCGACTAAATCTATACCCCAGACTGCGAACAGCCACAGACTTTGCATCTATTTTAGCTCATTAGGGGCTGCTCGTGGAATTTTGGAGAACCTCTGGCACTTGTCGCACCTCCGCACGAATTCCATCGAGTCTTCATTCATTGATGGCCAAAATTATTCTTGCCTTAGGATCTTTTTTGATAAGCTCTGCCCCTAGCATGGTCCCCACAAAAGCCTTTGTGGACCTCTTTCATCAATTCTTTGACCTTCTCTTTTGAAATACATCTGAGGAGTGGCATTGAGTATCCCCTTCGGTACATGATTCCATCGATCAGGATATACCTAGCAGCCTGCTGCTGAAGGGTCCTAGCTTTGTTTCTGTCCGGCGGTAAGATGCCCTGTGTTAGGTACTCTATGTATGGTGCCATCCATGTATCTGTCGCTTGAATCACCAAAGATGTCTCTTCTGCTTGGATGCTTGGTGCAGATAGTCGCTCAACTGGCACTATGTTCAGAGTGTCGACATCCTTGGCACTTGCCAGTTTGGCCAAAGCATCAGTGTTTGAATTCTGGTCACGAGGTACCTGCTGGAGAGTGTACTTATCAAACTGTGCCAATAGATCATTTGTTTTATTTAAGTAAGCAACCATTTTTAAGCCTCGGGCCTGATATTCTCCACTGATTAGATTAACCACCAGTTGGGAGTCACTGTAGATATCAAGCGATTCTATGTGCATGTCTTTGGCTAGCCGTAATCCAGTGAGCAGTGCTTCATACTCGGCTTCGTTGTTAGAAGCAGCGAAGTCAAACCTGATTGTGAAGTGAAATCGATGCCCCTTAGGCGTTATCAAAATCACTCCTGCTCCTGCGTGATGTTCATTAGAAGAGTCGTCCGTGTACAACTTCCATGAGGGAGTTTGGTTTTGAGGCTCAGAATCTTCAGGTGCTTCTGGCTGCTTGCTATCTGGAAGCCCAACGAGTTCTGCGACAAAGTCCGCCAGGGCTTGCCCTTTTATCGCTGCTCGTGGAAAATAAGAGATATCAAATTGCCCAAGTTCAACAGCCCATTTCAATAATCTACCTGCGGCTTCTGACTTCTGCAGAACTTGCCGTAGAGGCTGGTCGATCAAAACCGTGATTGGGTGAGCTTGGAAGTAGGGCCGAAGCTTTCTGGAGGCTAAGATTAAGCAATAGGGTAATTTTCAATAGGTGGATATCGCAGCTCCGCTCCTATTAATCTATTGCTTATGTAATAAACTGCCTTCTGCACGCCTATCTCTTCTCTTACTAGGACAACACTAGCGGCATGTTTTGTGATCGCTAAGTAGATGAACAAAGTTTCTTTATCAACCGGCTTTGATAGGATCGGTGGTTGCGACATGTGCGTCTTCAATGCTTGAAAAGCCTGCTTGCATTCCTCCGTCCATTCAAATTTCTTGTTGCCTCTAAGTAGATTAAAAAATGGGACGCATTTGTCCGTAGATTTGGAAATAAATCTACTGAGAGCAGCAATTCTTCCGGTCAAGCTCTGAACATCCTTGATCTTTGCTAGCGATTTCATATCGACCAAGGCTTTGATTTTCTCAGGATTGGCCTCAATCCCTCGCGAATTTACTATAAATCCCAAGAATTTCCCTGATCCAACTCCAAATGAGCACTTAAGGGGATTCAGATTCATCTGATACTTGTTCAAGACGTTGAAGCATTCTTGCAAGCACCCTATATGCCCTTCTACCTTCTTCGACTTAACCAGCATGTCATCAACATACACTTCCATGTTTGTGTTGGTCAGCTCCTTAAACATGTGGTTGACCAGTCGCTGGTAAGTCGTACCAGCGTTTTTCAAACTGAACGACATTACTTTGTAACAGTAAAGCCCTGTGTCAGTCTGAAAGCTAGTGTGATCCTTATCAGGAGGATGCATACTAATCTGGTTATACTCGGAGTATGCATCCATGAATGAGAGAATCTCGTGCCCACAGTGGCATCGACCAATTGGTTGATTCTAGGGAGTGGGAAACAATCTTTAGGGCAGGCTTTATTAAGGTCTGTGAAATCCACGCATGTTCGCCACTTGCCATTTGACTTGGGAACAAGTACGGGATTAGAGACCCATGATGGATAAAATCCTACCCTGATGAATCCATTCTCCTTCAGCTTCTCGACTTCTTCCTTTAGAGCTTTTGATCTATCTTTGTCGAGCAGCCTTCTTTTTTGCTGTACTGGTGGAAAACTCTTGTCTATGTTCAGGACATGGCTAATGACTACAAGGTCTATTCCAACCATGTATTTGTGCGACCAGGCAAAGACTTCCTGGTTTTCCCTTAAAAATTCCACTTGTGCTTGCTTCGTTGTTGTCTCTAAGCTTTTACCGACTTTCACAACTCTGGTCGGATTTTCTTCATCGAGTTGGACCTCTTCAAGGTCCTCGATGGGTCCTATCTCTTCATCAAAATCCCCAAAGCGAGGATCTAAATATCTGTCCTCACTTTGGGCAACGCCCTATTTGGTGACATTATCACCTGATTGGGCTTGTACATCAATTGCCATTTGCAACTCTTTTTCGGCAACCTCCCTCGATACACCTTTCTTCGCCTTAGATATCGAGGCATTATAGCATTCCCTCGCATTTCCCAACATGCATCCTATCCCTGCGTCAGTTGGGAATTTCATGGCAAGGTGCCATATCAAGGTAACGGCTTGCAGGTCGACCAGAATTGGCCTGCTAATTACAACATTATATACCGAAGGACAATCAACTACTATGAAACTAGTGAGTAATGTCCTATTAGCAGGTGTAGTTCCTGTTGTAACTGGGAGCCTAATCGACCCAGTTGGGGCGAGCCCTTTGCCAGAAAAACCATAAATGGTTTGGTCGCATGGCTCCAATTCCTTGACGGACAATTTCATTCTTTCCAATGAAGACTTGTATAGGATGTTGACTGAGCTTCCTGTGTCAACCAACACCGTCTTAACCATCATGTTGGTAACTTGAACGTCAATGACCAGCAGATTGGAGTGTGGGAATCGTACGTGCTGGGCATCGTCCTCAGAGAAGGTTATTAATTCCTCCTCTGTTCGGGACTTCTTTGGTGCTCGATCCTCCACACTCATCATCTCGATGTCCTGGTCATGGCGTAGAGTTCGAGCGTATCATTCCCTTGCCTTCCCACCGTCCCCTGCAAGGTGTGGGCCGCCACAGATGGTGAGTAACGTGCCTACCACAGGAGCTGGCTATAAAGGTGGCGAGCGTCGGCGTGCTCGTTGCCACCTTGAGTCTCTCGCTCAGACCCTCCTGCGGCTCGCACATATCTCCTTAGATGTCTCTGCCTGATCATGAACTCAATCTCGTCCTTCAACTGGTTGCACTCATTGGTATCATGTCCGTAGTCGTTGTGAAAATGACAGAATTTTGTGGTATCCCACTTGGAGACATCCTTCCTTATAGGTGCGGGTCGCTTATAAGGAACATTAGAGCTGGTCACCTGGTAGAGCTCTGCTCGACTTTCGACAAGGGTCGTGTAGTTGGTGAATCTCGGCTCATATTTATTGCCTTTGGGGCGTTTATTCTCAGATGTTATTGGCTCATTGCTCGCCCATTTTCCACCATTTCTGCCATTTCAATTCCCGTTGCCCTTGCCGTTGCCATTGGGCTTCTCCGACCCATTGGCGGCCTTGGTGGGTTCTTCCTTCGACCCCTTGTCCTTCGTGGGAAATTTCCCCTCGTTGGCAATCGTGTCCTCGAGCTTGGTATATCAATCAGCTCGATCCAAAAACTCTTGGGTACTATTTACCCCATTCTTTCTTAGGGTACTCCAGAGAGGAGAATGGCGTCTAACCCCAGTAGTTAGGGCCATTATTTTTCCCTCGTCCTCCACTGTCTTGGCTCCAGCTGCTGCTCGCATGAAGCGCTGGACATACTCCTTTAAGGGCTCTCCCTCCTTCCGGCGTATCTCGACCAGCTGGTTGGCCTCAGTGGGGTGTACGCGACCCGCATAAAATTGTCCGTAAAATTCCTTCACGAATATCTCCCAGGATACTATGCTAGCAGGAGGGAACTTAAAGAACCACTCCTGGGTGGTGTCAGACAGTGTTGCGGGGAAGATCCTGCAGCGAGTATCGCCTGACACTTTCTGTATATCCATTTGTATCTCAAATTTGTTGACATGAGATACTGGGTCTCCGTACCCATCAAAGTTTGGCAATACTGGCATTTTTAGTTTACTGGGGGTTTCTGCCACAGCGATTCTTTGCACAAACAGAGTGCCTCTCCTCCGATCGTACTCTATATGGGACGTTCGACTCCCAACTAGCTTCTGTACTGCCTGGTTTAGAGCCGCGTCTGGGATCGCTGGGGCGATCGGTGCCGAAGGAGCGTACTCGTCGTGCCTCTCACGACGGCCGTTGAGTACGTCCCTCAAATCATCATCCATGCACCTCTGCTCGCTAACTCCTAGCTGATCAAAGATGTTATTTTGTCGGGGTTGCCCCCAAACGTTATGGCTCGTCGGCCTATTTTCTCTAGGTGGGGGGTTTCCGTCTAAACCTCTTTCTTCATTCCTCCGACCAACATTACCCCTGCCTGAATCGGCCTCATTATAGCCATGATCGTCTCTGAACTGTGACCTGCTATGGCGTGACTGGCTGTTGACATTGTTTCCTCCTCGGGCTGGCATCTCCCGAGCGTCAGGGGGAGGCCTGCGCTGGTCATTGGGTCCCCGTGCATTACCATGCCGTGGGGGACCCCTGACCACAGAGCCCGACTCATTATGACTTCTGTTGGCAAAAGGACGTTGCCCTCTGCTCAGTGGATTTGACTCTTCGTCCCTTGGGCGTCTAGGACTGCGGGGTGGCTGCCCGGTCCTATTCTGCCTCTGGCACTGGGGATTGCCGCGACCAGCCTGAGATGGCGGCTGCTGCTCAGGATCCCGCATTGGGATATCATCCTGAGGCACAAGTGGCTGCTCCGGCCTTTGAGGGCTTGCTGGCTGGAGAGAAGGACTGGGATTGGGAGCCC
This sequence comes from Humulus lupulus, assembly GCF_963169125.1. NCBI lineage: Eukaryota > Viridiplantae > Streptophyta > Magnoliopsida > Rosales > Cannabaceae > Humulus > Humulus lupulus. The sequence goes on from NC_084793.1 coordinate 53,241,661, forward strand.
GCTGAGGTGGCGCACTCGGTGGCTAGTCCGGCTGAGAGGCCAGCACAGCCTGCCCTCGAGCCAATTGAATGGCTGCTTCAAGAGCGGTCATGGCCTCTCTTTGCCGAAGGTCCATGTCTGCCTACCTCTCATCCAGCTCTTAGCACTGACGATCAATCTCCCTCTGCTGTAGCGCCATGGTTTCCACACCACTCTCCTGGTTGGCCTTCAGATTGGCCAACTCGTCCTGCAACACCCCCCAGTGTTGCCCTCAACGTTTCCGAATCCAACTCCTCCTCTTCAAACTCTAAATGCAGTTCATTCTCCGCCACATTTGGAGGAGGAGGTTGAGATGATGCAGCGTCAACGGCCTGTCCAGCTCTCTTGAATGTCTTTTCCATTTGACTTTCTTAAAGCTTTTAATCAAACTCCCAATGAAAGCACCAGAATGTTGACCCTCAATTTGGCCAACGACACGGAGTGACAATTACGACAAAGAAATGAAATGACAATTAAGAATGGAATCAAATGGTAAAGAATTGATGCAGATGATTTATAGTGGTTCGACCCCAATGTATGGTAATAACCTACGTCCACTTAGTGCTATTATTGATGTTGAATCTCAATGTCGTGATCAAAGAACTAGGGTTCTTGGGTTTCATAAGCCTTAGGAGAATTACAACCTTTTGGTGGATAATCACACTATACGCTCTTACTCTCTGTATTCAGAAAAATATTCAAAGGTCCCTTCCTTGAGCCTTCTCATGCATATTTATAGGCTCAAGGGGGGTTATATGGTCCAATGAGCCTTAATTATCCTTAATATCAGCGTATTAAGGTAATAAATAGGAAATAATAAAATGTAACTATTACAAGATTACATATCTTTAAAGGAAATAAGCCGCAGCATGCGACCAATCTGGTCGTATCTATTCGTGAGGCTTGATGAGGCAATAAGGTTCTGGTCGATAGTCGAACAGCACCCCTTCAAAATGACGCTGCCATGTGTCAGCCACGTGCGAGAAGTCCTTGCCACGTCAACAGCAGCCATTTTTGGGTAAACAATAATTAATAAATTATATAAATAAAACTAAGCAAACGAACGTGTATTGTACATTACTTGTATCTAGTATATATATAAAGAGATATAAAAGAGGAAAATATTTTTTCATTGGAGCTTAAGCACAAAAAATAAAAGAGAGAAAAATGGGAAGAAAATATAGAGCAATAAAGAGTTTAAATAATGAAATATCACTACAACAAAATTTGTAAAGAATTTATAACAATTAAGAATTTTTTTTCTAGAAAGATTAAAACTTAAATATAGTATAATTTTTTTTAAATTACAATAATTATAAATATGTAAAAAAAATCTTATTAAATTTGTGGGAAATATTTTCTTCTATTTTTTTCCATTTTATTTTTCATTATAAAAATATTCCTAAGTGAAATCCAAGGTCCAAACAAAGCCTATACAAATTAGGAAAACATTTCCCTTGAACTTCCTTTTTTTTTTTTTTTTTTTTCTTTTTCTCACCAAAATCTATGTATTTATTTTGTTTAAAAAAGTCTCTCTCTGTATATATACAAAAACATTGAAGTAGTTTATTTTGTTTGGACAAAACTAATTTATTTCGTAATGTAAGGATAAAACTAAAGAAGTTTTTCATTAAAATGAAAAATACTAAAGAGGTTCTCAAGAAAAAATCTTTTGGGACTAGTTCAAGTTAAAAAAATATCCATTTTATTATATTAAGATCAGGAATGCATGTGGGTTATATAACAATTCTTAAATCGCGAAAAATTATTCATAAAATACTAAATATCAAATTACTAATACTTACTAGGTGGATCATTTCACTATATTATGCTTTAAGGACACATTTGGTATGTCGTATTATATTGTATTGCTAGATCCTGAATCTAAACCCTGGCTACAGATTCCTGCCCCGCCCCCGACCCCAGCCTCTACCCTGGCCCCGACTTCGGTCCTAGACCTGGACCTACCCTTGGTCCTTACTATAATACAAATTAATTTAAAAAATATTATAATACGAGCTAACACATATCATTTTTTATGTATTTAATACTACGGTTGATACTGTATTAAAATTTATAATTGTAATAATTAATACAATACAAAATTCAATCAAACATAGTGTACTACTTATTTTGTGAGAAAAAAACTCAATTATATTCAATGTTAAGTTAAAAAAATAAAGTACTAATTTCGACTAAATTACAAACGGTACGTAAAATGGTTTTTTTTAGGAAAATATCATTATTGATGTAGTGTAACTAGATGAATATTGTGAGCTTAACTACATCGACACTAGCTAGGATTAGGAATATAAAATTAATTAGGTTTGATCTCAAATAAAATCGAATCGTGGGCTCCACAAAGATGCATGGGAGTTGGATACGCCGGATTATAGGTGACGTGGCGTTCCAAATAAGAATCCTGCTTGCATGGCTTGGATCAGAGTTGTTGGCTGCTCTATTATTTGTTTATTTCTCCCATTTTTATAAAAATTAAATATTAATTTTTTTCTTAATTAGAATTACAATAAATAAAAACAAATTATTCTTTTTCTTTTCCAATAATATGATTATCTTATTGTACGTCACACTTCCTCTGTTCTGTCCAATTACACATTTTTCTCCGGGGAGCAGTTAAGAACGGCATCTCTTCTCCCTCACTGTCCGTCAGAATAAAAAACCCCAAACGTCACAGTCAGACACTCATTAGCTGCCACGTGTCATCAAGCACAATTTTCTTTCATTTTATTTTTTTATATTAAAATACTTCTGAACCAGACATAACAACACCATACATCATTCTTTCATGCCAAAGTTGCTCTTTGAAAATTCTCTCAAACTTTTCATGGTGATTTTTGAAGAAAAAGGAGAAGAACTAAGAGCTTCTTTGTGACCCAAACCCATTCTCCCACAATGTTTAAACTCCTCAACCGGAACCTTCGTCTTCTGTACTCACGTTTCCGATGGCGGATTCGCCGCCGGTCAAAACCCAAAGTCATTATCAGGAGGTTCGGAAAATCGAGCTCCAAACCTCACGACCGAGCCCAAACGGAACCAACCAGGGTTTCTGGCTCAGTGGCATCGGCTGCGGTACACCCAAATGGTCATTTAGGTGAATCGACGACGACTATAACGTCTGTACGGGTTGCGACGTTTAACGCTGCCCTGTTTTCTATGGCTCCAGCGGTACCCAAGATGGCAAACTTCGACGACGAAAACGGCGACGTTTTAAAGACTAGGAGCCTCAATTTACGAACCAAGTCAGCTAATGACCGACCTAAGAGTATTCTCAAGCAATCTCCATTACATCCCAATTCCATAAATATTACTAATAATAGCTCTGAAAATCTCTCTAAGCAACAGAAGTTCACGAAATCGAAATTGAGGGTTTCGATTAATTTGCCAGATAATGAGATTTCGTTACTGCGAAATAGGAAATTAAGCTTCGCGGAAGATGAGAGTGAGAGAGAGAAAGAGGGTTCTTCTTCCATCACTAGATTTCTCAGAGGGAAAGCTCCATTGAGATCGAGTGTGAGCTTTTCCGGCAGTATTGACCAGGGTGGAGATGGAGATGATGCGTTCAGAAGCAGAAGGACTGTGCTGGAAGTTTTGAAAGAGCTAGACGCTGATATATTAGCTCTGCAAGATGTGAAAGCAGAGGAAGAAAAAGCCATGAAACCCTTGTCAGATTTAGCTTCGGCTTTGGGTATGAGCTACGTTTTCGCCGAGAGTTGGGCGCCGGAATACGGCAACGCCATCTTGTCAAAGTGGCCCATTAAGCACTGGAAGGTTCAGAAGATTTTCGACGACACTGATTTCAGGTATTGAATAATACTATTCATTATTTATTTTAGTGTTTATTTCCTTTTTGCATTACTTTTTTTTCTTTGAAAAGAAGCAAATTAATAATTTTTCCTTCTTTTATTTTCTTATCCATTGAATGATGATGATTCTTTTATTATTGCCTGAATGAAGTGGTGAAATGGGTAGAACTTCGAGGAAATTTCTTCTTCATTTCAGTGCTGAAATGATCAATATATTGTTAAATAAAGTTGGTCACTTTTCTTGTAAAGAAGGCTTTAATAGTTTTCATCATTATGTTTTGTAGATAAACGTTAAAAGCTCAAGGAATTTAAGAATAGACATAATTAAATTGCTAACGTTATTCCAAAAAAATATTAAAAAATTGTTTTACTTTTATTTAAAAAAAAAAACTACTTTAAAATGCATTTCTATACATTAGCTGACTTTCTGAATTTTTCATTCTGTTCTTTCTCTTATCTTTCCCCTTGATTTTTGTGTCTTAACTTAGAAGATTATTACTTACTCTAAAAGGTTAACGTACTATATTTTTTCGTCATATCCTCTTGTCTGGATTGTATTTACGCTATGTCAAAATAAAAAACCAATGTGAGTGAGGACTAGGGACCAAGGACATGGGCCACTACCAAATAACAGCTGTATGAATTGACCAAAAGCTGTTGACTCCCATACCACTCGAATCTAACCTTTTATTTCTCATCATGGATTATCTTGTTTAATAATACGGTGATCTACTTTGAGTTGATATTTATGATTAAAGAAGGATAAAAAAATTTGGGTCATAAATTTAGTTAATATTAAATGATAGATTAATGTTATAAGCTACCTTAAGTGTATGATATTTCATGAAGTGGCATTTTTGTGTGTTGAATAAAGTCTCATTTATTATAATTTAATAAATAGTGTTAGTACCTTATACTAAATAAATATATCAACACATATAATGTTAAGCATTTTAAGGTGTTTTATAGTAACTTCATACAATATTATTAGTCTATACATACTACAAGAAAAAAAAAAGATTTTTTCCGCACATTTTTATCAGATAATGGAAAATTTTCTTTATTTTGTATGGGACTTAGAGAAAAATAAAGTAAAAAAAGACAAATAAAAGAATGGTGGTGACAATGAATAAGAAAGAACAAAGTATGTGTTTAATTTTCTACTTTGGTTTTTATCATATATATTCAGGAATGTTCTGAAGGCCACAATTGATGTTCCTCAAGTTGGAGAAATTAACTTCCACTGTACCCACCTTGATCACCTAGATGAAAATTGGCGCATGAAGCAGATAAACGCCATAATTCAATCCAATAACGAGCCCCACATCTTAGTTGGAGGCCTCAACTCCCTTGAAGAGACAGATTACTCACAAGAAAGATGGTCTGACATTGTAAAGGTTCGTATATATATGTGTGTATTTATATAGCTCTCTATCCCCTCATGATCTTTATGTCTAAGGATTACACGAAATTGCAGTACTATGAAGAGCTAGGAAAGCCCACGCCAAAGGTCGAAGTAATGAAATATTTAAAGAGTAAAGAGTACACAGATGCTAAGGATTACGCTGGAGAATGTGAGTCAGTTGTGATGATAGCCAAAGGCCAAAGTACGTACTAGTTATCTATTTGTCTGTTTAAATTTCAGAAGTCTAGTTTTATTCTTTTTGTTTTAGTTGTCTTAAACTATTACTACAAAATTGGTATTTAATTTCCGTCACTTTTTAAGCTGGTTTTTTTTTTTATTGTTTTTTGTGATTTTAACAAGCAACGTCTATTTAATTGACGAAAAAACATTTATTAAAAAACGACGAGAGAAGAAGGTCTTTCTCGTTGCTTTTGTAAAACAAGCGAGGAAAAATCGCAAGAACTGCAAAAGGCCTCTCTTATTTCTTGTTTTAAGAAAGCCACATGAGAGGCTCTTAATATATTATCATACCTTGATCCTTGCCCAGAAAGGTGGATACATTTTTTTCATGTCATTTGTTTGTGAAACGGGACGTACTTTCGAAATTTTATTTTTAATATAAAAAGTGACGATAAAACTTAATTTTGTGGTAGCGACCATATAACTTATTGAGCTACTAATGTATTGAACATTGGAATATGCAGGTGTACAAGGGACATGTAAGTATGGAACTCGAGTAGATTACATATTGGGTTCTCCAAACTCTTGTTACCAGTTTGTCCCTGGATCATACTCGGTCTTTTCATCCAAGGGTACTTCTGATCACCACATAGTGAGAGTTGACATAACAAAAGTAGATAACATTGGTCAAGAAAATGTCAACAGAAAGAAACGCCATACTAAGAAGAAAGTTGTAAAGATAACAGGATCTTCTCAATCAAAAGGTATATGGAAAACACATACGTTAGACTGATAGATTTTAATTTGTTTGTTTTTAGAAATTATAAAAAAAATATTAATTATAATTTATAGGGCCTAGTTTGTGTATTTTTTTTAAAGTGAGAAGAGCATCTGATTTTGAAGCTGCTCTTGGCTCCTACGTTGTAAATTGTCTACTGGAATTCATGAGTGCTAGCAGCAATAGCATGATCTATATATTACTCTCATTTTCACGATTTTCTCCTAAAATTTGAATTATAAACAATAAAATCTTCCAGTTTGGTAAAGTTTTTAGAAATTTAAAAATTACTTTCTGAATTTTTTTTTGCAATTGGTTATTAAAGAATTTATGATGTAGGTAAATCTAAAATTTAAAATTGATATAAATTATAATCCAACTTTATATTTCGGCTTATGAAAGAATCTATAATTATTTATATATTTATTTATTATATAAATTATTTGAAATAAATAATATAATCATAAAAAATTAATTTAAAAAAATTATTATTCTAATTTTTTACATCAACAAATTAGTCTAATTATAGAGTTTATCAAATATTATAATATTATTTTTGTATTCGACAACTATATTTGGCTAAACTTATTTTAAGGTGTTCTTAGCTTTTTTAATTAAAAAAGTACTTTTAAGAGTATTTAGGTAAAAAATAAATTTATTTTTTTTAATTCAAAAGATCTTTTTAAACAAGCTAGAATCCCTTAATTTTTCTCTAAAGACCTTTTGATAAGTTATTGTTAAATTAGAATAATTTTTATTATTTCTAATTTACTCGTAGAATATAACTTTTTGATTGATTATCCAAACATTTAAAAAAAAACTTTTCATAAGAAAAAAAATATTTATATCATAGTTATTTACACGAAAAATATAAGTGAAACTCTTCCTTGTCTTGTGTTTTTAGATATAAGCAAAACTAAAAACTTTAATGTTTCTTTATGTTTTGTTAAGCGATCCGCTAATCGTGTTGCTCACCATTTGGCACGAGCCTCATGCTTGAATGCTGGTTGTAGTAATTCGTTAGCTTCGGCGCCGAATAATTTAATTGATGTACTTTTGCTTGATATGGCTTAATGAAATTGCTGATTACCATTAAAAAAAAAAAACTTTCCCAAATGGAATGAATATTTTTCAATTATAATTTACTAAGCACACAATTATAAGCAAAAGTATGTCATCATAAGATGAGTATTTACTGTCGTAATTTAGGTTACTATTTCAATGTATAATGAAATAAAAAAGAAGGAAAATAATACTATCATCACTCATCCCTTATTCATGGTGTATTACAAAAAGAAATTAAAGGCTCCAAACAGGACTTGTATTTATATTTCTAGTAAAGTTTAATTGAGCATTAGTATTGTTATTGTAAACTATAATATTATGAATTAAGCAATAAAATTACAAAAATAAGGCTTACTTAATTGTGGAAGACGGTAGAAGAGTTGTCAAAAAATAAGGTCACAAGTAAATATTGGAAAAAAGAAAATTCGAGGCATACTGTAACGACCCAAAATTGCTAATAGGGCTTAGTGCCTTGATTAGCGTGCTGGGAGGGCATAATTGGATATATGTATGTTTAATTAGTTAAATGCGTGACTATGTGGCATGCATGATTAATATGATTATGTGAGTATGTTATTTGCATGTTTATGAGTATTAAATATGCATGTGGACCCTTTATTGTTCATAAGGACATATTTGTAATTTTGGCTCATTAAGGGCATAAATGTGATTATATGTGATAAATGGTTGAGACCACATTATTATGTAGATATATTTACAGTATATGGCTCGAGACGATCCTAGTGAGCAGATTAGCGAACTAGTCACAACGGGGTTTAAATACTCGGCTCGGGGGAGCCTGTGGGTATTTTGGGAATTTAGAGAATATTTTGGGATTTATTGAGTAATGAATAAGTATTTGGTAATTAGTTGAACGTGATATGATTAATTGGTAAATGGTAGGAACACTTGAGGAATTAATGGGGAATTGGGATAAATGACTATTATGTCCTTAGAAGCAATAGGAAGGGCTGTGATAATTAAGGGGTATTTTAGTCTTTGTTGAATAAAGGTTGGGTTTAGCTGAGGATCTAGGATTGATCGCAACTCATTAAAAGCACTAGAATGTCCTAAACTTTCTCTCTTTCCTCTTGTACGAATTCTTTCTCTCTCTCCTATACTTGAAGCTGAAGAGAAATTGAAGGAGAAAAGCTCGGGTTAAGCTGGGGAAATGCTGGATTTGAAGCCTAAGAAGTCAGGAATTTAAAGCTGGTAGAGGGCAGAAAGTTTTTGAGGATTCAAGCAACAATTGAGGTAAAGTCTTGTCTCTGTTTTGCTAAAAATGTAGATCATTAGGTTGGAATTGAACTGAATATTGGGTGATGAATTACCACTGAATTGAGGTAGTAGCTTCAGTATGATTCTTGAGGTTTTATGCTTAAGATATGTGATTAAGAGTCCTAGAATTACATGGAGCTTGATTTTTGGTTAGGGTGTTTGTTAAAGTTGAATTTTGAGGTTTTGGTTGGGAAGGATGCTGAGATAACCCAGAAAATTCTAGGTTCGTGGGGGCGCCCTGCGACCCAGCTCATGGGTGCCGCAACCCGCATGCCCAGAATGCCATGGGAGGGCTTTCCGATTTGAGGGCGCGCCGCGACCCTCAGGGCCAGGTCGCGACCCACCTAGGGAACCTTGGCCTAGGTTAGTTTTTAGGCTTGGGAAGGTTCGGGGGTTCGAACCTAAGTGCTCGGGACGATTTCTACTACCCGGTTTAGTAGAATTCAAGGTCCCGAAGGCTAGTTTTTGTTTCCTAAACATTTATTTGGGTTATGAATTGATGATCACCCATTGACACTGTGACTAGGTTTATTACTAAGGCTCAGGACTGAGGATCGTTCTCGGGACCGTCCTTTCAATTCTCTGCTCGGGATTTGAGATAAGAAAACTGCACCCTTGTGGTTGTGAATGGGACTGAGGTTCCCAATAATTGGATACATGTACTATGTAATTGTACAATTGTTATGTTATATGAGAATGAATGACCTAAGGGTGCCGGGGCTGATGATAAGCATACTAAAAGTAGCTCGGCCTAAGCGAGCCGGGGTCAGCTGGATAAACAGAGGGCTCGGACTAAGTGTGCCAACCCTGAGCATTTGTGTAATTGATTATGATATATATTTGAGATGAAGTGTTTACCACTGTTTAATTTTATACTTGAATTATGTTAAATAATTGAACTGGTTGAGTTAAGATTGATTGAATATTACTGTTGCTTTATGTGCTTGTTGTTTATGGTTTTCTTGCTGGGCCTTGGCTCACGGGTGTTATGTGGTGTAGGTAAAGGCAAATGGAAGCTGGACCAACCATGAATTGGAGAGCTCTGGGGGAAAAGTGTACATAGTTAGCTGCTCGACCGCCACGGCCGAGGGATAGTTATAGGGACAGAGCTCTAAAACTTGTATTTTGCCATTAGTCTAGATTTTATTGTAATAACTTTTGAGGATTGTAAATTACCACTTATACCCTGTTCTTGGGAGACATCATGATGGAGAAGTCATACGAACTCCAGAGGTCCTGGGACAAAATAACCTCCCTTAAGGAGAAACTCCAAGGCCCTCGAGAATAGCTTGTTTGAGCCCAGGCTACCCTCGAAGCCGAGCAGAAACTCTCTCGAGAGCTTGAAGAAGCTGTCCAAAAGGCCACCAAGGATATGCAACGGGCCAAAGAGGAAATGGAAACAGCCACAGAGAGTATGCAGCGAGCCCAAGAGGAGGCTAAGAATGCCACAGCCGAGGTCGCCCGAGTGGTCCTTGAAAACTCCCAACTTTAAGAGCAGGCTAAGGAGGCTATCGACCGAGCTTAACTAGAGGAGAGAAAAGCCCTCCAAGCCATGGAGATGAACAGGTCCTCTTGGTGTCAGGTGGACAAACTGAAGAAGGAGGTTGAGACAATCGTCTAGGATGCCTTCTACGTGGCCTGGTATCACAACCAAGACATGAGCATGGATTTCACTAAAGAGCTCTAGAAGTATAGACTCCTCTTTTAAGAGTGTCTTCGAGCGACTCAGGCTGCGGAAGTGGCTTCAGTTGCCAAGGCGACCTAAGTGGTTCAAACGGCTGAGGTGACCCCATCTACCAAGGCCATCCAGCCAACTAAGGCAACTCCGGCTACTAAAACAGCCCAGGTTGTGGTCCACCCGGCAGAGGGCGCCCCGAGTATAGACTCGATCATCGACCTGGTGGAAGAGGTCCCTAAGGATTGTTCATAATTTTAAAATTTAGGCCTGTGTGCCATAACTTATTGGGGTATAGACAAACCATGCTCGAGCCCCCGAGCACAGTTGTAATTACTTTCCCATTTAAGAATTATGCAGCTTGCCTTATTTTTTTATTTGGTTTGGTTCTATGAATTCAACATAACCTAATTGCTACGAGAATAAGCACTCAAACTATTTTAAACACTTGGTTCTATAAATTCAACGTAACATACTGCCATGAGAACAAGAACTCAAACCTTTTTTAAAAACACTTGGTTCTATAAATTCAACGTAACATACTGCCATGAGAACAAGAACTCAAACCTTTTTTAAACACTTGGTTCTATAAATTCAACGTAGCAAGATTGCCATAAGAACAAGAACTCAAACCTTTTTTAAACACTTGGTTCTATAAATTCAACGTAGCAAGATTGCCATAAGAACAAGAACTCACACCGTTTTAAACACTTGGTTCTATAAATTCAATGTAACATGAATGCCACGAGAACAAGAACTCCAAATGTTTTATAGGTGATTCTAGTGTTTAGTGTCTCTTGTAGGCTCATCATCCTAGAAGTAACTTTAATGCGAAGTTTACCATTGGCCTAACACAGCCAACCGACTCAAGGACCTTGACCTAACTCGGAGTCCTCCCGTGTCCCCACAATCCAAAGATTCGGGCTTTCAGGAGTCCTTGCACATGAAATCGCCTGCCCCTCGAGTGCATATCTCATCGCTTTCGGATTGTCTCACACCTCCTCGGGCTCGACATCGTTGGGAGGTGGTGTTAATGAGTTGTACAAGCACAAATAGCTTGGGCATCCGTCCCTATCTCGAAGATTAGGATTTGGTTATTACTCCTTGGGTGCGCGCTGTCCTCGGGAGGTAACATGAATTTCTAAGTTCGCGCTATTAGACTTTTATGGTGGGTTTTCTCTAGGTTTCCTATGGGATCAGGTGACATTAGGGGTGTTTTGCTCATCGACTAGCCAAGCTCCCCATGTCACGGATCTCCCGGACTTGAGTTCAGGCCCCTCGAGCGCAATGTCCACGGGAGGTGTCCCAAGTCTCCCCTGTGACCAAGTACGGGGTACTCGGCCTTCCGTTCGCATCTCGAGATAAATAGACTTGTTCAGAACTCCTCGGGCTCAGTGTCAACGAGAAGTGACCAAAGTTTATTCTCGCGCTACTAGGATTGTCTAATTTCTAGGTGTTAATCCTATTCTTCTTAGTCTCCTAGGTTAGATTCAATTAGTTTCTTGGATTTTTTCTATACCCGGGGTGACGACGCTAGGCTTATTCCGCTTGACAAGCTTAGTTTCCTCGAACGTTCCCAAACCCCATGCCCCCCAAGTGATCGGAGACTTGTCCGCGAACACTTGTCCAGGCGAGCGAGTGTTATTGCATAACATTAATACGGTAAAGGAAACCAAAAGATATAAGCATGCAATAAATTTCTTACCGTGTTTTACATACACGGTTTCCATTAAGTGTGCCTGAAGGCTACAAAGGGTATTACAGAAACAAATAATGTTTGCTGCTCATATCATTAGTAATACCGACGAAGATGTTCAGCATTCCAGGCATGAGGAATCAACTCCCCACTTAGTCGGGTTAGCTTGTATGTTCCCGGACACACAATGCTCTTAACTTGGTATGGGTCTTCCCATTTAGGTCCCAGCACTCCTGCACCAAGGTCCCAGGTGGCTAAGAAAACTCTTTGCAACACCAGATCTTCGACCCCAAACTTTCTATCCTTCACTTTGGAGTTAAAATACTTGGCTACCTTCTGCTGGTAGGATGCTACTCGAAGCTGAGAAGCTTCGCGCATGTAACATCCTGGTTACCCCAGAACAGTTACGGTGAACGGTGAACCAGAAATTTAACTCGCTACCCGAGTTCTTTGGTTAAAAATGTGCTTCTAAGTGTTATTAACAGGCTAAGGTGGAAAACCAATAAAAAATAAAGGATATATTTTATTAACGCATAAAACTATTCATGGGCCCATAAAAAACTTTTACAAGTTATTTACAACTCAAAATGGTCATTACTGTTTCAAATTTACAAACCCGCTGACCTAAGCGGCAAAAATAGGGTAAACCCCCTAGTTCCTCTGAGATTTCCTTGGCCGTGGTGGTTAAGCGACCGCATATGTACACAACACCACCTAAGCTCTCCACTCAAGGCTGGGTGAGCTTTTCTTTCCCTTTACCTGCACTACATAGCACCCATGAGCCAAGGCCCAGCAAAAAAACACAATATAGCATGAATATAATATCAACAATGATCATAATAATCATTCAGGACTTCCAGTCCAAAACAGATGAGTGACAGTCGCAAAAGTCACTAAGGTGGGTTCCGTTCCCTCTAGCCATGTTACAATAGGGTCACCAGGGCTTTACAAATAAGTGAACCTTTCACTAGCTTATAAGATAGGTGCTCGATGAACTAGTCACCAATATAACCTATCACGTGACCATAGAGTCATAACCATGGGATTCCGCTCCCTAGCCATGTGACAAGCTGTCACCTAGGCCATTGGCCCTGGCTCTAAGTAACTAGTCCTAGGCTAGTCAAGCACTTATAATTTTCATCGACCTTAGGGTCGGTCTAGCATTAATGCTCTAGAGTCATTCAATGCTGATATCGATTAGATCTAATCTTTTAATCGGCCCTGTGTTCAGGACGCTTATGCCGTTTCTGACTCACAGGTCAGTAATACGCGACCAGTGCCGTCCCTGACTAATCAATGACATACACAGGTAAGCAATCTCTGCTAAGCATTTAATATGCAATCAATGTCCACATTTAGCAACCAACATGCATCAACAACAATCATGCATGTCATCTACACAGGGTGCAGTTTTCTTACCTCTGATTCGAGTGAGAATGAATAAAAGAACGACCCTTGAGAACGATCTGACTTATAGTCCTTTAGTGGTCACCTATTCATAACCAAATATGGGACACCATCAATAAAATGAACAACAAGGGTTCCCAAACCAAGATCTAGCCTCTAGGACATCAATCCCCACTAATCCGGGTAGTGGGAACAATCCCGAGGCCTAAAACCAAATTCCCGAGGTCAAAACACTCAAACGGGCTCAAAACCACCCAAGAGCCGCAGCCCTAGCACCTTGAGCCGCGGCCCCCAGCCACACCAGGAGCAAGGGCCGCGGCGCCCAGCAAGGCCAAAATTCCTCCACCTACTTCTTCGAGCTAGGGCCACGGCCCCCAACCCAGAATCAGCCACAAACTCGATCTCCTTCATCCAAAACCTTCCAAAAAAATACCTAAACACTTACAAATCCAAAAATCAAAGTTCCCAAACTTCCCAATGATCCAAAACCATCAATCCCGAGGTTCAAATGAACCAAAAACTCAACGATTCACAAAATCCAATTCGAAGCTTAGAAACACTAAAAACTCAAAACTTAAAACTTAGATTACCTTTGATTGGGTTGTTTCTCATCAAATCCTTCGGTCAAGAAGCTTCTAATATTTCCTAGGATCGCTATGTCTCGAATGGTAAAATGAACTAACGGGAAGAGAGAAAGGGTTTTCTAACGTACGGTGCTATCTGACAAACTTCTTCAAGCTTAAGTAACCTCAAATAAAACCTAGTGCTCGGGGTCCCGAAAACACCCCCGAGGACACTATAGTCAAAACTCCCAGATGTGAACGCTCAATATTCTTAGCCCTTAAAAGACTCAACATGTATGCTTAGGCCCCCATAAACGCCCCAAAAAATATGGCTGGGTTGGAATGACCCTGAGCCACTGTTGCCACTCGCACGGCAGCCCAGATGGCCTCGCATGCGCCAGCACCAGGCGAGGCCCCTCGTCGCACGCGTGCCAGCACTAGGCGAGGCCCTTTGTCGCGCGCGCCCAGCATTAGCGAGACCCCCTCATCTCGTGCGCGCCAACACCAGGCGAGGCCCCTCGTCGCGCGCGCCCAGCATCAGCGGGGCACCCTCGTCTCACGCGCGCCAGAACCAGGCGAGGTCCCTCGTCGCGCGCGCCCAGCATCAAGCGAGCCCCCTCGTCGCGCGCACCCAGCACCAGCGAGGCCCCCTCGTCTCGCGCGCGCCCAGCACCAGCGAGGCCCCTCGTCTCGTGCGCGCCCAGCACCAGCGAGGCCCCCTCGTCTCGCGCGCGCCCAGCACCAGCGAGGCCCCTCGTCTCGCGCGCGCCCAGCACCAGCGAGGCCCCTCGTCTCGCGCGCGACCAGCACCAACGAGGCCCCCTCGTCTCGTGCGCGCCCAGCACCAGCAAGGCCCCTCGTCTCGCGCGCGCAGCCACGGCCCCGCGTGGCCTCGCGTCCGAAGCAGGCACGACCTCGCATGGCCTCGCGTCAGGGCATGCATTCGGCCTCGCGCCCCTAGCGCTCCATGCCGTGCGGAGGGTGTACCCTTGGGAGCCACACCTTCAGGTGCCCATGCAAGGGAGGCCTCGCGAAGGAGGCTCGCGAGCCGCTTAGGAGCCACGCCACCAGATGGACCCCAACGCTTAGGGGCCCGGGTATGAGTTGAATGGAACGTACTTGTACGTTCCCATGCTGGGTACGGCCCTCAAGACCTTGTACGTCCAAATACGGACACCCGTACCAATGGAGGAGTGGGAATGCAGGGACAGGAGTAATGGCCTATACGTCTACGGCCAAGGGTTAGAGTCGACACCACTACGCCTGCCACCACTCTTCTGACATGAGTACGGACGAGTAGTGGAGACACCTTCCTGACGCCTGCCAGTGTACTAGATGCACGGCCACCACCTCTGGAGCCACTCTCTTGACAGAGTACTTATGTACCACTTGGTCTCCTGGACCACCATGTACCCAGGGCCATTAGAGCCTACTATAAAATGAACTCTAACCCCACCTGAAGGGGGGTTGGGAGTTTTACTGTAGAAAAGGCTTGAGAGTGAATGAAAGATTGATTTCTCCATTGTTATTCTGTCATTGTTCTTGAGTTATTACTTTGATTTCTATAGCTTATTTTTGATTGACGATCCTTACTTGATAACTTTTTCCAACTCAACTTAGTTGACGAGTTCTCACCGTCAACACCAGAATTTCCTCCTGATCTCAATAACTCCCAATTTATCATCAAATAACATTATCATTACTCAATATCCCAATAAAAGACCCCGTTATGACAAAACCGCTAATTTATAATATAAGACTGTCTCATGCCGAATAGCTCGAATATATCTCCATAATAATGGGATCTCATCCATAACTCACAATATGCCCCAAAGTACACAAATATACCCACAACGGGCCAAATTACCAAAACACCCTAATAATCAAATGTGGACCCACATGCATGCATATAACATCATATGATAATATAATTCACATAAACATGCATATATTCATTTAATGGCCTAATTAAACAGTTATGGCCCTCCCGGCCTACTAATCCAGTCATTAAACCGCATTAGGGATTTCAGGGCATTACAGTGCAACTCCTCCACGTGATCCAGGGATTCCCGTAGTAAAGCATGGTTCGTAGTTGGGTCAAACGTATCCCGTCGGTGTGTGGAGATTGCTGCCTCAACTGGGAGCATTGCCTCATACCCGTAGGCCATCGAGAAGAGTGAATGGCCGGTGGAGGTCCTGGCAGTGATGCGGTAGCTCCACAATGCCTTAGGAAGCTCCTCGAGCCATGATCATTTTTCTTGCTCCAGTCTTCTCTTCAAAGTGGACTTGAGTGTCTTGTTAACTCCTTCCACTTGGCCATTGCCATGCAGATGGGCCACGGAGCAAAAGCTCTTGATAACTCCATGCCGCTAACAGAAGTCTGTGAAAACTTCGCTGTCGAATTGCAATTTGTTGTCGGAGACTATCATCCTCGGGAGCCCATACCGGTAAACTATGTTTTTAGTGAGGAAATCCAAGGCCTTTTTGGAGGTGATTGTAGCGAGTGGCTCGACCTCGACCCACTTCGTGAAGTAGTCGACGACCACTATCGTAACGGCCCAAATTCCCTAATGTGGCTTAATGCCTGGATTAAGGGGCCAGGAGGGCCATAATTGATTTAATATGCAATTATGTGATTATATGCATGATTATGTGAGTTATATTATTATATGATGATAAATGCATGCACGTGGGTCCGTTTTTCATTACAAGGGTATTTTGGTAATTTGGCCCGTTGAGGGCATAGTTGTATATTTTCATGCATGTTTGTGAGGTATGGATGATGCCACATTATTATGTGGATATGTTCGAGCCATTCGGCATGAGACGATCCTAGGATTTAATTTAGCGATTTTTTCATAGCGGGGTCAATTATCGGGATATTGAGTAATGAGAATGATTATTTGATGATATATTGGGAGTTAGTGAGATCACAAGAAAATTATGGGAATTTTGACTATTTTACCCCTTGGGGCATTTTTGGGACCCCGAGCATTAGGATTTACTTGAGGTTACTTAAGCTTGAAGTAACCCATCAAAAGGAAAATACGTTCAAACACCTTATTCTCTTTCTCCCGTTATCCCTTTTTACTGTTCGTCGCATTTTCGAAGGAAACTTGAGTTTTAGGACTCGGATTCAAGCGAGGATCAAGGCACAATGATTCTAGGAAAGATTAGAAGCTTTTTAACCGAAGGATTTAGCGAGAAACAACTCAATAAGAGGTAATCCAAGCTATAATTTTTGAGTTTTTGAGTTTCTAAGCTTTGAATTGGATTTTATGTGTTGATGAGTTTTTGAGTTGTTTGAGCCTTGGGTTTTGATGGTGTTGGATCATTTGGATGTTTGGGAACTTTGATTTTGGGATTTGGGTATGTTTGGATAGGTTTTTGGAGGATTTTATATGGAAGAAAATGAGTTTTTTGGCTGGGTTCATGGTCGGGTCGCGACCCTGTTCTTGGGCGCCGCGGCCCAGGCTTGATGAAGAAGATAAAGTTGGCTGATGGCAGTTAGGGCCGCAGCGCAAGGTGGTGCGTCGCGGCGCTAGGCACAAGCAGAAATGGGTTCGGCCTCTGTTTGGAGACGGGCCGCAACGCAAGTTTGGTGTGGGGCTGCGGCGCTTAAGGGCATTTTTGGCCAGAATTATGTTTTAATCGTGGGAACTTAAACCTTAGGCCTCGGGATCGTTCCTATTACCCGATTTAGTAGGATTCGACGTACCGGAGGCTAGGTCTTGGTGCAGGAACCTTTTATTATTCATTTATTGATGTGAGCTTATATTTGGTTATGACTAGGTGACCGCTAAGGGACCAAAGGGCTGATCGTTCTCAAAGGGTCGTTCTTTTATTACCTCACGCTCGAACAAGAGTTAAGAAAACTGCACCCAGCATGTGACATGCATGGTTATTGATGAGGCATGTTGAGTGCTCTATTTATAAATATGGATTGCATATTAAATGCTTAGCAGTCTTGCTTATCTGTGAATGGTACTGACTTATTAGTCAGAAACGGAAATGGTGTCAGTATGGATTGTGAAGCTGTGGCTTATTAGTCAAGTTCGAAAAAAGTACTGAGCACTGGTCGTATGGTATTGGCTTATTATTCAAGAATGGTATTAGCGTGTGTAACGCAAGCCGAAAATATTAGATCTAATCGACATAAGTATTATCAACATAAGCATGAAATGCTTGACCGACCTTATGAAATCAAAAAGCGCGTGTCTAGTCTAAATGCTAGTTACTTAGAGCCAGGGCCAAGAGGCTAAGGTGACTGACACGTCACATGGCTTAGGGAGCGGATCCCCAGAGATGGACTTATGAGCCATCTATTTAAGGAGCAGAACCCTAGAGATGGACTTATTAGTCATCTATACAGGGAACAGATCCTTAAAGGTTGACTTATTAGTCACATGCACAATGCGTGACTCAATAGTCACTTATCTGATTGGGCTGCAAGCCCCAAAATAATTACCATAATCATTTATTGATCTTCACTTATCTGATTGGGCTGCAAGCCCCAGTACGATTATCATAATCATTTATTGATATTGTATATATGCAGTAATAAGTTTTCTTGCTGAGCCTTAGCTCATTGGTGCTTTGTGGTGCAGGTAAAGGGAAAGAAAAGCTCACCCAACCTTGAGTGGAGAGCTTAGGTGGTGATTTGTACATATGCGACCGCTTGACCACCACGACCAAGGTGTTTCTCAAGGGAACTAGGGGTTAACCCTATATTTTGCCGATTAGGTCGGCGGGTTGTAATTTTATACTGTAATGACCATTTTGGATTGTAAATAACTTGTAAACGTTTTTATGGGCCCATGTACAATGTAATGTTTTAAATAAATATATCCATACCTTTTGACCGAAATTTTTACCCTGGCCTATTAATGACACATAGATGCACGTTTATAACCTAATGACTCGTTTAGCAAGTTAAACACTATTTAAAGTTCACAGTAACGGTCTTGGAGTAACCAGGGCATTACAACTTGGTATTAGAGCCTTGACCCAGCCAGAAGTGTGGCCAACGGGGACGTCGAACCCCTAAGGGAGGGTGATTGTGACAGTCAGAATCCCGTGATCTGCAGAGGGAAAGATCGAGTAAAAATTGTGCAATCCCACATCGCCTAGGGAATGTCAAGTGTGATGATTCTAAGACTGTGTAGGTATGGGACTGCATAGTTGAATAGGGCTTAAATGGATTGATTGGTACTACCTATGAAAATAAGATGCATCTATTTTTCAGTAGCCCATCACTTGAGAACTCCAAAGTTAAGCGTGCTTGACCTGGAGTAATCCAATGATGGGTGACCTCCTAGGAAGTTTTCCCAGGAAGCGTGCAAGTGAGGACAAAGCAGGCTGGAAAGACTCGTGTTAGTTTGTAGGGCCAGTCGTCATTCTAGGAAGCAGCCATAGTGACGTGGGGCGTTACACATGGTATCAGAGCATGCCAAGGTTTAAGGTTCTTGTAGAGTGGCTGGGCATGTACACTCACCACTGAAGACAAGCTCGACTCATGATTTGGTAAATATTTATGTGGTTATGTATTTAACTGCTTAAATAGAATATAAATGTTTTACTTGCTTACATGAGATATATTGATAATGCTGGGCCTTGACTACTGCATCATAAGCAAGAACGTACTTATTAGTACTGATATTGCTAGAACATGTTTATTAGTATTGTTAATCGTTGAACTATTAACTGATAAGTGTTATATGCTAAATGTTATAATCATGTATCAATATGTTTACCCACATGATTGTGCAACATGGATGAATATCTGCTTGTTCTTGGACCGTGATGCGGCAAGAGGTTTAGTTATCACTACCTAACTGGCCGCATTGATTGTTTCAGCACAGTATAAGCTATAAGAATGATTCCAAGGCAGACAAATTTATTAGCTGGTTAGGAAGATCAGGGCCAGAATGACAGATAAGGTTAAGAGAATGACCAGAGTCAAATTCCACAGTCAGTTCCTGAAAACTGCCAATAGTTGTTTGTTGACGTACATGCCAGAGTATTGAGGTAGGAAGAAGAAATTTGCCTCTTAAGACAACAACAGGTTCCTGTGGGGAACATTTTACTTGAGGCACCACCTGCAGCAGTGCCAGCAATTGAGTAGCTGCCAGAGGTTGGAAGTAAATGGGAACCTCTTTATGAAAGGTTCAGAAAACATCAACCTCCAGTTTTTGAGGGCAGTGCAAATCCAGCTAAGGCAGAGCAGTGGATGAGCATGATTACCACCATCCTTGACTTTATGGGGGTGTCTGGTAATGAGAGGGTGGCTTGTGTCACATACATGTTTTGGGAGGATGCCCGAAATTGGTGGGAAGTGATATCCCAGACCAAAAACATCAATGCCCTAAGTTGGGAAGAGTTTCAGACTCAGTTTAATGAGAAGTATTACAATGATGCCATCAGGGTTGCAAAGGCTGAAGAGTTCAGTAGATTACTTTAGGGGAGTTTGTCAGTGACTGAATATGCTCTGAGGTTTGATAGATTGGCAAAGTTTTCCATGGAGCTGGTGCTCACTAATGGGGCCAGAAGGGAGAGGTTTCTCTAGAGGCTACAACCTAGATTAGCCCAGGATGTTCGTATCACCGCTGTGGCTAGTGTTACTACTTATGCATAGGTGGTTAAGAAGGCGCTCATAGCTGAGAGCACAGAGAACAAGATCTGGCGGGATAATGCAGCCATAAGAGAGTTTAGGAGGGCAGGTCCTCCATTTGTGGGTTCAGGTATGGGCGGAGGTCCCAGTGATCTATTGAGGAAGGTTCTTGATACCTTCCCAGCTTCTGGTCCTGATAGGCGACCACGTGGTATTCCAATGGGCCGCCAGGGTGATAGTGAGGCCTGGAGGATTTATCTAGAGTGCCTTAGGTGTAAGAGGCGCCATTTTGGGGAGTGTAAGGCAAATGCTTACTTCTTCTGTGGGGCAGTGGGACATCTCAAGAAAGATTGCCCAAAAGCAAGAAAGGAAGAACCTAGGAAGGCGGACAGCTCGGCCCCAGCTTGAGTGTTCGCATTGACTCAAGCAGAAGCTGAGGCTACACCCTCAGTAGTTACAGGTTAGCCTTTTAGTGTTGGAACCCCTTATACTGTTTTGATTGATTATGGTGCTACACATTCTTTTGTTGCTAGTAGAATTATTGATAGATTGTGTAGACCATGTGATTTTTAATGTTGTGGGGTTCGGGACCTTATTACCCACTGTGGAGTTGGTGGCATCGAGGAGATGGGTCAGATCACTGCCAGTGACAGTAGAGGGCAGAGAATTGTCAGTGGATTTGATAGAGTTAGTTATGACTGACTTTGCTATGATTCTGGGTATGGATTGGTTAGTGAAGTATGGGGAAACCATAGATTGCAGACGAAATATGGTAACCTTTGAGTCTGAAGGTGATGATCCTTTTGTGTTTGTTGATACTGTGCTTGGACCTCGTATACCTATGATTTCTGTTTTGAGGGCAAGATATCTATTGCAAGGAGGTTGCATAGGATTCTTTGCCAGTGTGGTTGACACCACTCAGGTCATGCCAGTGAGACCAGAGGAGACCAGACTAGTCCGTCAGTTTCTGGATGTGTTTCTAGAAGATTTACCGGGGTTGCCACCACACAGAGAGATTGAATTTGTGATAGAACAGGCACCAGAGATGGAGCCAGTGTCTAGAGCACCTTACAAAATGGCCCATGTAGAGTTAAAGGAAGTGAAGGTATAGCTGCAAGAGCTGTTAGATTTAGGTTTTATCAGACCTAGTTTCTCACCATAGGGTGCACCAGTTCTGTTTGTGAAGAAGAAGGATGGTTCTTTGAGGATGTGCATTGATTACAGAGAACTGAATAAGTTAACAATTAAGAACAAGTATCCTCTACCAAGGATAGATGATCTGTTTGATCAGTTGCAAGGTAAAATGGTATTCTCAAAGATAGACCTTCGATCTGGTTATCATCAGCTGATGGTCAAGGAGGGAGATATACCGAAGACTTCTTTTCACACTAGATATGGGCATTATGAGTTCTTAGTCATATCCTTTGGATTAACTAACGCCCCAGCTGCTTTTATGGATTTAATGAGTAGAGTGTTCAAGGATTATTTGGACCAGTTTGTGATCGTCTTCATCGATGATATTCTGGTTTATTCTCAGTCAGAGTCAGAACATGAGCAACATCTGAGATTGGTTCTACAGAGACTGAGGGAACACAGATTGTTTGCAAAGTTTAAAAAGTGTGAGTTCTGGTTATCTCAGGTAACTTTCCTTGGACACATTGTCAGTAAGGAGGGGATTAAAGTGGATCCAACCAAGATTGAGGCAGTCAGAGATTGGCCAAGGCCATGGAGTGCTTCGGAGGTTAGAAGTTTCCTTGGTTTGGCAAGCTATTACAGACGTTTCATGGAAGGGTTCTCAAAGATTGCCACTTCATTGACTGAGCTGACATGCAAGAATCAAAGGTTTGTGTGGTCAGACAGGTGTGAGAACAACTTCTAGGAACTAAAGCTGAGGTTGATTACAACTCCATTTCTGAGCCTTCCAATAGATTAGGAGAAGTTTGTGATATACTGTGATGCCTCACATTAGGGTTTGGGTTGTGTTCTGATGCAGTCAGGGAAGATGATTGCTTATGCCTCATGTTAGCTGAAAGAATATGAACAGAGGTACCCCACTCATTATTTAGAGTTGGCGGCTATGGTCTTTGCATTAAAGGTATGTAGGCATTACCTTTATGGGGAAAAGTGTGAGCTCTACACTGACCACAAAAGCTTGAAGTACTTCTTCATGGAGAAAGATCTGAACATGAGACAAAGGCGTTGGCTGGAGTTAGTAAAAGATTATGATTGTGAGATCTTGTATCATCTAGGAAAGGCTAACGTGGTAGATGATGCTTTAAGTCGAAGGGTCCAGGATAGATTTTTAGTGCGAGGTTGATAGCCAGAGAGTTAGCAAAAGATATGATCAGAGCTGGTATAGAGTTGCTGGTGGGCTAGTTGGCCAATATTACGCTACAGTCTACACTATTGGAAGTAATCAAGGAGGGTCAGTTGAGTGATCCACAGCTAATCAAGATTAGAGAGGATGTTTTGGCTGGATATGAGTTTGTTGAGATACAAAGGTTGAATATGTGTTCCATTAGACACTGCTTTGAGGCGAGAGATTCTGGATGAATCTCATACTACTCCTTATTCTTTGCATTTAAGCACCCCAAAGATATATCAGGATGTGAGATCATTGTATTGGTGGCCTGAGATGAAGAGGGATGTAGTAGAGTATGTGGCTAAGTGCTTGACATGTCAACAGGTCAAGGCTGAGCATCAGAGGTCAGCAGGGTTATTGCAGCCTATAGACATCCCCGAGTGGAAATGGGAGGACATCACGATGGATTTCATGGTGGGGTTACCTAGGACTGTAGGTCACCATGATTCAGTACGAGTTATTGTGGATCGCTACACCAAGTCAGTTCATTTCTTACCAGTGAGGACTATTTATACAGTTGACCAGTACGCAGATCTCTATGTGAGAGATATCGTGCGTCTTCATGGAGCACTGAGGTCGATCGTGTCAGATCAGGACCCCACTTTCACTTCCAAGTTTTGGGGAAGTCTATAGAGGGCCATGGGAATATAGTTGAAGTTCATTACTGCTTATCATCCTCACACAGATGGACAATCTGAGAGGACAATCCAGATATTAGAAGACATGATGTGTGCATGTGTGCTGGACTTTGGTGGATCTTGGAGTAAGTATCTACCCTTGATAGAGTTCTCCAACAACAATAATTATCAGTTTACCATTGGGGTGGCTCCTTATGAGATGTTGTATGGTAGGAAATGCAGATCTCCCATTCATTGGGATGAGACAGGAGAAAGGAGATACTTGGGTCCTGAGGCAGTTTAGAAGACCAGTGAGGCCATTGAGAAGATTAGAACTCAGATGCTCGCTTCTCAAAGCAGACAGAAAATTTACGCAGATCCCAAACGCAGGAACGTGGAGTTCCAAGTGGGAGACTATGTCTTCCATAGAGTCTCACCATGGAAAGGGGTGAGAAGATTTGGGAAGAAGGGCAAGCTGAGCCCTAGATTTGTAGGTCCATTTGAGATCTTGGAGATGATTAGTCAGGTGGCCTACAGGTTGGCCTTACCACCGGCATTGTCGGCCGTGCATAACATATTTCATGTTTCAGCTCTTCAGAGGTATGTATCTGATGTGACTCATGTGTTGAGTGACGAGGATCTGGAGCTTGCGGCAGATCTCTCCTATGAGGAGCAACCAGTCCAGATACTAGACAGAAAGGACAAGGTCCTCAAGAATAAAACGATACATTTGGTTAAGGTATTATGTGTTAGGAAAAATATAGTTTTGCCTCAATGGAAATAGGTAAGAATATTACAACTCTAGGCAATATATTAAAAATAAATATAGATTGATTAAATAAGGTTACAACTCTATAACTGAAAGTACAAATAAACAAAAAGAAGAAGAAGAAGAGAAGAAGAATAGAATAGTGAAAAATACAACTCTAAGCAAAAGATTACAAGCAAAGTAAAAGTGTTTGAAACAAAAGAGAAGATTACAACTCTAAAAAAAAAGTTACAAGCATATAGAACAAGAGAATAAGAAGAAAAGAAATAGAATAAAATGTAAGAACAGAAACACAAGTAAACTCTCACTTACACAACCTAAGTGAAGAGGGTTGGGGATCACCAACTTGAACAAGGTTTAAAAACTTTGTCTAAAAGCTATTTCCCCCTAACTCAAGCACTAAGGGATCTCTCTCATATTAAAGGAAATGCTTTCTGGAATTATCAAGCCTCAAGGAGTTACTAGCCAAGTGCTCTAATGGATAGAAATGTTGTGTCTTTCAAGTGAGCTATAGGCTCCTATTTATAGAGTTCCACCAACCCCCATGGCTGTTACCAATGTTTAATTGGATTAATATGGAATTAAAAATGAGATTTGGGAGTTATTTGGGTTTTTTGAGCCGTTCAACAAAGATTGAAAAAACTGAAAAAATGGTCAGTTTTGGCCTGTGGCCGCGGCCACTACTCTCTGTCCCACAGGTCGCGGCCACCAACATTCAGTGGTCGCGGCCACTGACCATTTTCAGCACAAAATTTTGTGTTGTTTTTCCAAACCCTCCCAAATGATTTTGTAACCCCCAAAACATATTATTGGGGTTAAAATCATATCTCTAACAGCCATTTCTCAAATGGTTTTACGAAATTCATCTCAATATTGTGTAACACCAAATTTACACAATAAATGGTAATATTTGGAAGTTACAAACTTGTAACACCAAATATGTTAATTTATTTGGATATATCTCATATATCTTAATATTGTAACTCTCTATTATATATTACAATATGTGACACTCTTTGTCACATTTATTTAATCTAAAACATTATATTATAATATAATATTACATTTTATTATAAAATAATATAACATTCCCCCACTAGATTAAATAGTTATCTATTGTAACACTTATTTAATCAATCATTATATTTTAAAATATAACATACCCCCCACTTGATTAAATAAGAACTCTCTCTTATAGGAGTCATTGCATTAGTGTATAAAGCAAAGTGTTTTTCAACTTGAACTTTACTATAGTGTAATTATCACAAAATTTGTCGAAAATTTGGTTGCACTAGGCATTGAACCATCTTTTCATGATAATAAATCGGTGATAACACAACACCTTTGCGATGTTCACTTGAGACCTCTATGTCTCGCTTTGCACCGTTAATGGCCATGTGCACTTTCCATTCATGGACGTTCTTGAGAATACTCCGAGTTTTCATGAGAGGCGACACCACCCCTAGGTCCATATAGGTAGAATTCTTACAGTATTTTGTTACCAAAAATACTTGTCTTCACAAGACTGAATTTTATTAAAAAACCTTTCGGTTTTAACCCTCAACTTGGTTACTCACAAGTACTCAATATCTCAGATGAGACTTGTTTTGAGTACAACTAATATTCACTTGATTGACTTGTTGTTACCTATTGAACCTAACACTAGTTAAATAACTAGTGTTAAGATAGGTTACACTAGTTTAAGTCCCATCCCTCGAGATGATGCAGCCACTAAATCCCTTGTTAGTGGCTTAGTGAAAGGATCCACCAGTTTTTCACTTGTTCTCACATAGGATATTGAGATGACTCCTCTTTGAATCAATTCTCTTACATATCCATGTCTTAGACTAATATGTCTAGACTTCCCATTATACACTTCGATGCATGCTATAGCCAATGTCGCTTGGATATCACAATGTATCGATATAGTAGATACATTCTCTTTGATTAGGGGAATCTCTATCAACAGATCTCTTAACCATTCAGCCTCTTTGCCGGTAGCAGGTAGAGCTATAAACTCTGCTTCCATAGTGGAATGAGATATACAGGTTTGTTTCTTGGAACCCCAAGAAATTGCACCTCCACCAAGTGTAAATACCCAACCAGTTGTGGACAAGTTGTCCTCAAGATTGGATATCCAACTTGCATCTGTATATCCTTCTAAGATTGAAGGAAATCTGGAGTAGTAAAGGCTTAGTCCTTTGGTTTTCTTGAGATAACCTAGGACCCTTCCAATAGCCTTCCAGTGATCCACACTTGGATTACTTGTAAACCTACTAAGTTTACTTATCACAAATGCTATATCAGGTCTAGTACATTGGGCAGCGTACATTAGACTCGCTATAGCACTAGCGTACTCCAATTGAGCCACTGTTCTTCCTTCATTCTTCTCTAGTTTTACACTATGATCGAATGGAGTATTGGCATCTTTAACCTTGAGATGGTTAAATTTGTTCAATACTTTCTCAACATAGTGAGCTTGCTCTAACGCAAAACCCCCACTATGTTTATTTACTTTGATACCAAGTATGGTATCAACTTCTCCAAGATCTTTCATCTTGAAGGTTGATGATAGAAACCTCTTCGTTTCTTCTATCCCTTTCATGTTATTACTTAGAATAAGCATGTCATCCACATATAAGAAAACAATGATCACATATCCCTTACAAATTTTGGAATATAAACACTTGTCTCCATTGTTATGTCTATCCCCATTAGACATGATGGCTTGATCAAATTTCTCATGCCATTGCTTAAGAGCTTGTTTTAATCCATATAAGGATTTTACAAGTCTACATACTTTATGTTCATATTTTGGTAGGACAAACCTTTCGGGTTGTTCCATATAGACCTCCTCATTGAGGTCACCATTAAGAAATGCCATTTTGACATCCATTTGATGAACATACAAGTTGTGTATAGAAGCTAAAGCGAACAAAATTCTTATAGAAGTTGTTCTTGCAACAGGCGCATAGGTATAGAAATAATCGATGCCCTCTTTTTGCCTAAACCCTCTAGCTACTAATCTAGCTTTAAAGGTTTGGATAGTGCCATCAGTGTGGTATTTTCTCCTAAATACCCACTTACACCCAATTGGCTTAGACCCCAGTGGGAGATCTACCAATTCCCAAGTGTTGTTGGAAAGAATGGAATCCATCTCATCATTGATGGCTTCTTTCCAAAATGCACTATCTCTCGATTGCATAGCTTCTCTATAAGTCTTAGGACCATCCTCAATGAATAGATTATTAAAATGGGCAGTCGAACTTGGGCAGTTCGATATATCTTACTTGTCGCGAGCAGCGATAAAAGGGCAAGCCCTGGCTGACTTCATTGCAAAGTTCACTGAACTTACAGATAGCGAGCGGATTGAAGAGCCTAATGAGCCTGAGTGTCAAAGCCAAGCTCCCTCGTGGAAATTATTTACAGATGGTTCTTCTAACGAGTGCCACGCTGGAGCAGGAGTGATATTGATAACGCTGGAAGGACATCGATTTCACTGCGCAATCAGGTTTGACTTCATTGCTTCTAACAACGAGGTCGAGTATGAAGCATTACTCGCTGGGTTGCGTTTAGCCAGGGACATGAATATAAAGGTTCTTGACATCTACAGTGATTCTCAATTGGTGGTGAATTAAGTCATGGGAGAATACCAGGCGCGAGGTTTAAAGATGGTTGCCTATTTAAAAAAACAAGAGATTTATTGGCTCAGTTCAACAAATACACCCTCCAGCAAGTACCTCGCGACCAGAATTCCAATGCTGATGTTTTGGCCAAATTAGCAAGTGCAAAGGATGCAGATACTCTGAATATAGTGCCAGGTGAATGGTTGTCTATGCCAGGCATCCAAGCAGAGGAGATCACTATGGTGATCCAAATGGCGGATACATGGATGGCACCATATATAGAGTATCTGACGCAAGGCGTGTTACCAACAGACAGAAACAAAGCCAGGACCCTTCAGCGACAAGCTGCTAGGTATATCCTGGTCGATGGAATCTTGTACCGAAGGAGATACTCAATGCCACTCCTCAGATGTATTTCAAAAGAAAAGGCCAAAGAATTAATGAAAGAGGTACACGAAGGTTTTTGTGGAGACCACGCTGGGGGGCAAAGCTTGTCAAAAAAGATCCTAAGACAAGTATACTTTTGGCCCACGATGAATGAAGACTCGATGGAGTTTGTGCGGAGGTGCGACAAGTGTCAGAGGTTCTCCAAAATCCCACGAGCAGCCCCTAATGAGCTTAAACAGACGCAAAGTCTGTGGCCGTTTGTAGTTTGGGGCATAGATCTAATTGGATCTTTGCCCACAGGGAAGGGCGGTGTTAAGTATGTTGTGGTTGTCGTCGACTACTTCACTAATTGGGCCGAAGCCGAGCCACTCGCAACTATAACGACCAAGAAGGTGCTGGATTTTGTGATAAAAAACATCATTTTTCGCTATGGATTGCCAAGGAAAATCGTCTCGGATAACGACACCCAGTTCGATAGTGCTTTATTCACGGATTTTTGTGGACGGCATGGCATTATCAAGAGCTTTTCTTCAGTTGCTCATCCCCAAGCAAATGGACAAGTCAAAGCGGTCAACAAAATGCTAAATGATACACTAAAGAAAAGACTAGAAGAAGCTAAGGGGGCGTGGCCAGAACAATTTCCTGAAGTCCTTTGGTCGTACAGAACTTCCCATCGAACAACAATAGGCCATACTCCATTCTTTTTAACTTATGGATATGAGTCTATGTTGCCTGTTGAGTTAGATCCGCCTTCGCATCGCAGAATAACGTACGATCAAGGCTCGAACAGCCAACTACTGATGGAATCCCTAGACTTGGTCGATGAGAAGCATGAGCAAGCCCAACTCCGAGTAGCTGTGTACCAGCAAAAAGTCGCTCGGTATTTCAATTCTAAAGTGTGAGAAAGGAAATTCAATGTCAGAGATCTAGTACTTCGAAGAGATTTCCTGAACACCCGCGACCAAGCTGCTGGAGTACTCGGACCTAATTGGGAAGGGCCATACCAGATTGAAGAAGTCTTTCACCCAGGCACCTACAAACTTGCTCGCTTAAACGGAGATCTCTTTCCTCGCTATTGGAATGAAGAACACCTGCACAAGTACTATCAATGAACAATCCTTCTTAAAGGATTGGGTTGTATTAATTTTACTTTTTACAAGTTATGAGAAAGGGTTGGTCATTTTATGTGACTAATCGCTTATAAGTGTAAGATCTTTTTTATCACTCGTACAGACACGTTTTGTCCATTTATTACGAGAAATATAAGGGACTGTGCACAACCAGTCATTCTTGCCAATTATTGTATTTTATACAAGTATTTGCTCATTACATGTGTTGTTTTTCTCTATTACAATTTTAATTATTTTGCTCCGAGCAGTATTGTTCGAACAAGTTTTGGTTAAGGCAAGTGACCAAGGACCTAAAGCTCCTCGATCACTTGGGGGGCATATAAGGTGTTGACTGCGTTTTTAGCCAACGACGTGAGAACGTCAATAACGACAAGCCTTCAAGAGAAATAAAAACGACAACAAACGGTATAAACAAGAAAAGTAAATAACACAAGAGATTTTTATAGTGGTTCAGCCCCGATTGTCGGTAATAGCCTAATCCACTTAGAGTTGTGATTTATAGATCCGTACTCAAGATCAGATGGACTGAGCCAACTGAGTTTCTTCAGTACAGATTGCAAAAATACAAGAATTCTCTCTTATTTCAGCACTTTCTCTCTCTAGAATAGACAGACCCAATTTTCTCTCTCTAGAAAGAAGAAGCAGAAGGAAACCTCTCTCTCATCCCATAAACTCTCTATTTATAGGCCTGGGATCCTCAACTGATATCCCCTTATGATAGGGATATTTTATTATATTTATTACATTTAAACATTCAAAATTCGAAATGTAACAAACCCCCAATTTGTGGGAAGAATAAGAGATTCCCGCGTATGTTGTTGGAGTTGTGTTGACTTAGTCTCCTCTAGCTAGTTGGTCCACCTCCTACTCACTACCCATGCAAGTGCTGGTTGAACATGCATGGTGGTAGGACATGTTTTTGTGGTTGAACGTGCATGGTGGTAGGACATGCACTTCTCTCCTCTAACATGGCACTCTCCTCTAGCATGCCATGTTCCTCCTTGAACCAATCTCCTTGGCTTCTCCTCGGACCAAGGTGGTTCGAGGCAACCTCCTTGGCACCTCACCTTGGACAACATTGAGGCAACCTCCTTAGCACCTCACCTTGGACAACATTGAGGCAACCTCCTCCATAACATCTCACCTTGGACAAGATCAAGGCCTTCTCCTTTAGCATCTCCCAAACATGTCCGATCGAACATTGTATAGGCTCTCCTTATCAAAATCTAAGTCTCCTTCCTCTTGCAGGAGACTCCTCCTCCTTAGCTACTTACCTTGGACACGTTCGAGACAACACTTAGAAAACCTTGGGAGGCTTACCTCCTACACACCCTTGGGGTCTCCTAGGACCACATCCTCCTTGGGGTCTCTTAGGACCACTTTTTCCTTGGGGTCTCTTAAGATCACCTCTTAACTCTCCTAGAATGCATTCCCCTTAACTCTCCTAGAATGCATTCCCCTTAGTCTCCTAGGATGCATCTTCCTATTTTTTGGGTATAACATAAGGTATCTAGTAAGCAAAGCATATCAAAAGGTATGTAAACACATGAGCAAAATAAGTGAAAGCATGCTAAGGTACTTAGAGTATTTTTCAAAAAAATTTATTTTGCTAAATCAAACCAAAGTGCTATGCTAAGTTTGGTCATACGAATAGATGTTATAGTAAGACGCAAATGTATTATAATATCAAAAAAGAATTACTTTACATCGCGAGCAGTACTGCTCGAATGTAATTGTTCAATTAAAAGGAAAATAGCTGCCCATGCAGCAATCAAAAATTAAATAAGGAATTGTCTTTACATCACAACCCGTAGGTCGTGTATTTAAAAGAGAAAAAAAACTATGAAGTTACCGGGGGGTCTTGTGGAGATTGTTGCTGCTGCTGGTCGACTGCATCCCCGCTTCTTCTCGGGCGCCTTCGATTCTGGTTGCTAGAGAAATTTCTGGAGACCTTGGAATTGTCTCTTCCTCCAGGCGAGCAACACACCTAGCCAACTCTGCCTCCCTGATATGGTTTGGGAGATAGGAAAAGTTGGCAGTGGGATTGTTCTTCTAGAACAAGTAGAAGCACTCGAACGATGCCCCCTCATAGTCTTCAAGGTCGCGGGCGTTCTGTTCCTCTAAAGCAGCAACCTCTTGGCGACTTATTGCAAGCTCATCCTGAAGCTTGTGGGCTTCCCGATAATTCATGAGCGAGACCTCCTTATACTACTCCTTGGATGCAATGATCTTATCGATACTTGCATCCTTCCTTTTCAGCTCCTCTTTGAGAGAAGCAATTGTGGCCTCGGTCACTTGCAGCGCCTTGAGGTGCTTCACCTTGGCTTTTTTAAGAGCCTCAGTATGCTTCGCCTCGGCCTCTTTGAGGGCCTCAGAATGTTTCGCCTCAACCGCCTTCAGTTGCTCGGCATAAGTAGCCTCAGACGCCTTGTGTTGCTCGATGTATTGAGCCTCAGCAGCACTGAGCTAATCGCTGAGTTTCTTCTCAAACTGAGCATTCTGCATCCTTGAAGATCACCAGCCGGAGGTCAGGGTAAGCACCCCCTGCGATCAAGAAAAAGATAAGGTCCTTATTAGGAGCAAGTTAAAAGGACGATTTACAAAGCAGAAAGAAACTTACAGTAAGCACTTCGTTCAGTGCGCGGCTGAGGATCTGGTCGACCCCCATGGATCCAGTCTCCTGGATTACCTCTCGGCTGCGTCGGTGCTTCGTTATTTTTGTCAGCCTATCTTTGGATGGGCTGAGCACCACGCCCGTAAGGTTGTCTCCTGAGGCTTCTTCTCGATGACCGGCCGACTATTGGACGGTGGATGTTGGGGGCGTAGGGTTGACTGGAGCCGGAGGAGGAGTCTGTCCGACCGAAGACGGAAGATCTGGGTTTGTTGGAGTTGGAGGAGTCGCCTCCCTGGTAGGAGCTGGTGGAGGAGTTGTCTCCCTCATTGGAGTAAACGCGGGGGGGAGGGGGGGGGGTCATTTTTTCGATACTTTTTCGTAGGCTGGTTGCTGCAGCCCTCCCCAGACTGGCGCCTATGGGATTTCTTCTTGCTCGCTGACTTGGTGTACAAGTCGAAGGCACATTCAGCAAGCATGTCTGCAAAAAAGAAACAAGCGAACAGTCAGGCAATATAATAAAAGAAACTTGCTAAGTTTAAGAAGCAGGGACAGAGAAATTGAAAGTATAATACCCGAGCTATCATTACTGGTCGCTGCATTATTTACTCTACAAGTGCTACACTCACTTTCTGGCTTGAAGAAATCTGAATTTAAAGCAGGAGGGTATCTATAGTTGCCATCCCCATCGAAGAGGTGACAGGGAATAGGCAGACTATCTAAAAGCGAGAAATAAGTACTGTTCTCGTCCGACGATTCGTCAAGGGGCTCGAGAGGGACAGTGGCCTTCTTTTTTCCCTTTCCCTGAGGGGCGGGGGGAGCAGCAACTCGTGGAATGTTGGAGGGTTCCCTGATTGTCACTTCGGTTGTCCTCCTTAGAGGTTGTGACACGTCCGGGTGCTGCTCGGGAATCTCCTCGCCAGTGGCACTTCCCGCTGTTGACTCCCTCACGTCTTGGTGGGGTGCTAAAAGCCCGACCAGCCTCAAGTTGGCCTCTGTGACCAGCTGTTTGACACTTTTCTCTATGTCGGTCATGCTGGCCAGGAGGGATGATCGCATCTCCATGTCTGGAGTAGGGTCTGGTCGCAACTATGGGCCTGAAACGCACTAAATTCCTAAGGAAAATGCAGCAAAACATTGAAGAAAGATTGACGACCAGTGGTACAAAGAATTTACCTCCTTGAGTGAAGGCCAAGTTGTTCGTGACCATGTCAGTCGTCAGGAAATACTCCGGATGGTACCTCCCCACGTTCAAGATGTAGGTGGTGTCAGTCAGGAAAGTGCGACCTGTTTCCTGGTGACAAAAGTGGAAAAACCCCGTGTTTTCTTGGTTGGGGTTAGATTTTAGGTCGAACAGATAGTTGATCTCATGCGGTGTGAGGACAGGTCATTTTTTTGTGGCTATAGAGGATATAGAGTGCAGCAAGCATTCTATATATGTTGGGAGTTATTTGAAAAGGGGCGACCCTGAAGTAATTGGCCACCCCTTGGAAAAAAGGATGAAGAGGCAGGGTAGCTCCTGCCTCGATGTGGTACCTCGACCAGGCGTTGAAGGCGCCTCCAGGCAAGTTCGCTCGTTGGTCTTGAGTAGGTTGGACTAGTGTCATCCCAGGGAGTCCATATTTTTTGATGTAATTGGCGATCATCCTGATCGTTACCCGGCTGACAGGTGCAATGTACCATTCAACATCTGGTTGAACGGATTTTCGGGGCTGAGCACGAGTTTGAATGTTTAGGTCAGGAATATTTCTTTACCGACCACTGGTCGAGGGAATTCCAGCCTAAGGAGCAGGCTGGTTAGAAGGGTTGGAAGCTTTCTTTTTCTAGGCAATGGATTTTACTCTACCCATGGCTAGAAGGTTTGGCTGAGGTCTATTGGGTGGAGTTCGAGAAAAAGGAATTTCTAGTATAAGCAACGACGGTTGCTCTTCGTCTTCAAGTAATTGGGCAAGCAAGTCGTCGTCGATAGGCCTTTCACCTCCCCGGACTTGCATGAAAAGCTGCGAACAGAGAAAGGGGGAGGTGAGAATGTAAAGCCTAAAAATCTGTGTTGAGAGTTAGAATAACGTTGCTCGCGTATAAAATTTAAACTTTTATACGACCAGCAACATTCTAGCAAAAACACTAAGTTCTATATGAGCAGTTTGAAAAATAGATTGAAAAGCGGAAGTAAAAAGTTTTTTTTCGGGAAAAAGCTTTTTCGACTCTGAAGGGGCGGGAAAAACCCAGTTTTCACCTAGCCTAAAAATCAAAATTTTCATCGATTTTACGCCCTAAGTCTACAATCTCGACTACCAAACTGGCTCCTAACTCCTACAAGACGTTGTTTCATCACCCTTTCAAGCATCAATTAACATTCCCAATTTCCCCAAAACAGTTTCAGTCAAGAACAGTAAAAAAATCTCCAAGAACTCGAAAATCAGAAATAGCAACAAACAAGTGTTGCATGGCATATTAACAACTGAAAGGTTTGAAGAAACGTACTTGTATGAAAGATGGAGTAAAGTTCTGAGGCACTAAGTTGATTCGGCTGGGTGAGAGCTTCGTGATCCGTCTGAGCAACTGGGTTCCTTGAAATGTAGCTCCTGGTTCTTTGGTTTTCTTGAAGATAAAGTTAAAACGTAAAAAGTAAAAACTGATTTTGAAGGGTTATTTATATTAGACGAGGAGCGGTTACCAAGGTAATCATGAAGGGTAACTTTTCAAGGCGTGGGGAGGTGTGATAGCCGTCAGACAAGTTATTGAGAAACCGAAAAGTCTTGATTAGACATGATTGGTCACCTTTTTCGAGAAAGCATGGGCGGCTCTGACATATTTCGTGGGGTATTCGAAGAGTTAGTTTCCTAAGTTTACTTATTGTTGGTCGCAATAAATAAACTTGGGGGGCAAATGTTTACCCTAAAAATGGCTACTGATGACGTGGCAAGGATTTCTCCTACGTAGTTGACACGTGGCAGAGAGTACTGCTCGACTATCGACCAGAAGCACACAACTTCGTCAGGGCTTAACTTTTAGATACGACCAGGCTGGTCGTATAACTTGATTTGTTTCCTTCTTAAACTGTAATCTTATAATTAATACATTGAATATTTCCTCATTATGACCTTGATACACGGTTATTAAGGAAAGATATGGCCCGTTGGCCCATGTAACCCTCCTTGAGCCTATAAATATCCATGAAATAGCTCAAGGAAGGGACTTTTTGATTCCTGAATCTTTTTGCTAAGATAGAGAAAAAGAGAGAGCTATAGTGCAATTATCCATCGTTTTATTGTATTTCTTCCAAGGTTTGTGAAACTCAAGAACTCTAGTTTTCTGATCACTGCTTTGAGATTCAATCTTAATAATAGCACTAAGTGGACGTAGGTCATTACCACCTTTTGGGGCTGAACCACTATAAATCCTTGGTGTTTTCCTCTCTTCCATTGGATTATCTTTCTTACTTGCCGTTTTATCTTTTGTCGTATATTTGACTCCGTGTCGTTGGCCAAATCGTGGGTCAACACGTTGCATTTTCGAAGGAAACTTGAGTTTTAGGACTCAGATTCAAGCGAGGATCAAGGCATAATGATTCTAGGAAAGATTAGAAGCTTTTTAACCGGAAGATTTAGCGAGAAACAACTCAATAAGAGTTAATCCAAGCTATAAGTTTTGAGTTTCTAAGCTTTGAATTGGATTTTATGTGTTGATGAGTTTTTGAGGTGTTTGAACCTTGGGTTTTGATGGTGTTGGATCATTGGGATGCTTGAGAACTTTGATTTTGGGATTAAGGTATGTTTGGATAGGTTTTTGGAGGATTTTAAATGGAAGAAAACGAGGTTTTTGGCTGGGTTCGTGGCCGGGCAGCGGCCATGTTCTTGGGCGCCGCGGCCCAGGCTTGATGAAGAAGGTTAAGTTGGCTGATGGGAAGTTAGGGCCGCGGCGCAAGGTGGCGTGCTGCGGCGCTAGGCACAGGCAGAAATGGGTTCGGCCTCTGTTTGGAGGCGGGCCGCGGCGCAAGTTTGGTGTGGGGCCGCAACGCTTAAGGGCATTTTTGGCCATAATTGTGTTTTAATCGTGGGAGCTTAAACCTTAGGCCTCGGGATCGTTCCTACTATCTGATTTAGTAGGATTCGACGTCCCGGAGGCTAGGTCTTGGTTTGGGAACCTTTTATTATTCATTTATTGATGGGAGCTTATATTTGGTTATGACTAGGTGACCGATAAGGGACCAAAGGACTGATCGTTCTCAAAGGGTCGTTCTTTTATTACCTCACGCTAGAACTAGAGGTAAGAAAACTGCACCCAGTATGTGACATGCATAGTTATTGATGAGGCATGTTGAATGCTCTATTTGTAAATATGGATTGCATATTAAATGCTTAGCAGTCTTGCTTATCTGTGAATGGTACTGACTTATTATTCATAAACAAAAATGGTGTCAGTATTGATTGTGAAGTTGTGGCTTATTAGTCAAGTTCGGCAATAGTACTGAGCACTAGTCATATGGTATTGGTTTATGAGTCAAGAATGGTATTAGCGTGTTTAACGAAAGCTGAAAAGATTAGATGTAATCGACATAAGTATTATCAACATAAGCATGAAATGCTTGACCGACCTTAAGTTCGATGAAATCAAAAAGCGCTTGTCTAGTCTAAAGGCTAGTTACTTAGAGCCAGAGCCAAAAGGCTAAGGTGATCGACACGTCACATGGCTTAGGGAGCGGATCCCCCGAGATGGACTTATGAGCCATCTATTTAAGGACAAGAACCCTAAAGATGGACTTATTAGTCATCTATACAGGGAACAGATCCTTAGAGGTTGACTTATTAGTCACATGCATAGTGCATGACTCAATAGTCACTTATCTGATTGGGTTGCAAGCCCCAAAATAATTACCATAATCATTTATTGATCTTCACTTATCTGAGTGGGCTGCAAGCCCCAATATGATTATCAGAATCATTTATTGATCTTCACTTATCTGAGTGGGCTGCAAGCCCCTGTATGATTATCACAATCATTTATTGATATTGTATATATGAAGTAATAAGTTTTCTTGCCGAGCCTTGGCTGATGAATGCTATGTGGTTCAGGTAAAGGGAAAGAAAAGCTCACCCATCCTTGAGTGGAGAGCTTCGGTGGCGATGTGTACATATGCGGCCACTTGACCA
This sequence comes from Humulus lupulus, assembly GCF_963169125.1. Lineage (NCBI taxonomy): Eukaryota > Viridiplantae > Streptophyta > Magnoliopsida > Rosales > Cannabaceae > Humulus > Humulus lupulus. The sequence goes on from NC_084793.1 coordinate 53,278,815, forward strand.
CCACGACCAAGGTGTTTCTCAGAGGAACTAAGGGTTAACCCTATATATTGCCGCTTTGGTCGGCGGGTTGTAATTTTTATACTGTAATGACCATTTTGGATCGTAAATAACTTATAAATGTTTTTATGGGCCCATATACAGTTTAATGTTTTAAATAAAATATACCCATTCCTTTTGACCAAAAATTTTACCCTAGCCTATTAATGACACCTAGATGCACGTTTATAACCTAACGACTCATTTAGCGAGTTAAACACTGTTTAAAGTTCACAGTAACGGTCTTGGAGTAACCAGGGCGTTACAACTATGGCATATTCCACTCATTTTTTCCCTACTGGCAGGGACCCGATAAGGTCAATGCCCCAAACATAGAAAGGCCATGGGATGGTCATCTGTGTAAGCTCATTTAGAGGTGCTCAGGGGATGTTAGCGAAGCGCTGACACTTGTCGCATTCTTGGCATAATCCATCGCGTCTCCATTCATGGTGGGCCAAAAGTATCATTGCCTTAAGATCTTCTTGGAAAGGCTCTTCCCCTCAGCGTGATCTCTGCAAAAGCCCTTGTGTATTTCTTGGAGTATCAGACTTGCTTCTTTCTTAGACACACACCGAAGCAAAGACAAAGAGTAGCCTCGCCGATAAAGCTTATTGTCCATGATTATGTACCTCGATACTTGATAAAGCAGCTTTCGAGTTGCCTTCTTATCCTAAGGCAGCTCCCCGAAGATGAGATATTTAACTATTGGCTCCATCCACCCATCTTGGGGTTGTATGGACTCCACCTCGTATGGAGTTGAGATTCTCAGAGACTCCAAGTAATCAATGGGGACCACATTGATCAACTCAGCATCTTTGGTTGTGGCTAACTTAGCTAGGGCGGCAACATTGGAATTCTGCTCTCGCGGCACCTACTAAATAGTGAATTTTAAGAAGTTATGCAACATTTCTTGAGCCTTTGCCAGGTACGCTGCCATCTTTATTCCCCGGGCTTGGTACTCTCCGAGAACCTGGTTCACAATGAGTTGGGAATCGCAAAAAATCTCGTGACCCTTGACCTTGAGCTCTAGTGCCACGTGGAGCCCAGCGATTAGAGCTTCGTACTCCGCTTCATTATTAGAGGCACTAAACCCAAAGCAAAGGGGACTGTGCACTCTATGCCCTTCGGGGGAAACCAAAATAAGTCCAGCCCTGACACAATTTTTGTCGAAGATCCGTCAACGAACAACTTCCAGGCTGGTCCGACCACTGGGGTACCCTCAGTCTTCTCTTGATTCCCTATCCACTGGGGTACCCACAATTTTTGTCGAAGATCCGTCAACGAACAACAACTCGTAGCCAGAGGTAGCGTCGACCATTTGGTCTATCTGGGGGAGTGGGAAGCAGTCCTTCTGACAAGCCTTGTTAAGGTCCGAAAAATAAATGCATGTCCTCTAGGTGTCATTTGGCTTGGGCACAAGAACAGGATTGGATAACCACCTGGGGTACTGGGCTTCTCGGATAAATCCGTTAGAGAGGAGCTTGTCCATTTCGACCTTGAGAGCCTCTTTCCGAGTTTGATCAAATGTCCATTGCTTTTGTTGGACGAGAGCAAAGCTAGGATCAATATTCAAGGCGTGGCATATGATGTTCGGATCAATACCAGTCATGTCAGAATGTGACCATGCGAACACATCTTGGTTTTCTCGGAGGAAGCCTACCAATGCCTCTCGGTTTTCAAGCTTCCCCCAACTTTTATTTTTCTATCGGGGGTGGAGGCATCAAGAAATACCTCCTCTAAATCCTCTATCGGTTCAATGGAACTCTCTTCTATAACCCTCGGGTCCAACTCGTCAAGCTCGGTCTCCTGGACAGCTTGCACCTCCGATGCCTCGGGCTTCTCGGGGCTTTCTTCCTCCACCACCATCACAGGAGTTTTGAGGGAGACATTGTAACACTGTCTCACCTTTTTCTGCTCTCTGCGTACCGTCCCAATTCCTGCCTTCGTGGGGAACTTCATGCACAGATGGCGGATGGAGGTGACAGCTCTGAACTCCACCACTGTAGGTCGTCCCAAGATAGCGTTGTACGTCGAGGAACATCTACCACCAGAAAGGTGCAATATTTGAAGGCCTGGTGAGGCACCTATCCAAGCATTACAGGGAGCTTTATCTTTCCCATCGGGATGAGGGCCTCTCCCGAGAATCCGTAGAGTGTCGAGGCGCACAGGGACAAGTCTGTTGTGGTCAACCCTATCTTCTCGAAGGCTAACTTAAACAAGATGTTCACCAAACTCCTATTGTCTACTAGAATCCGCGCCACCATTTTGTTGGAGATTTGGCTTTCAATTACCAACGGGTCGTGGTGCGGGAAATGCACACTCCAAGCATCGTCTTTGGAGAATGTTATGACTTGGTCAGTCATTCGTGGAATTTGTAGCATTTTATTTCTTTAATCTCTTAATGAAAGCACCAAAATGTTGACTGCCTTTTTCTCTATCAACCTTAAAATGAGAGATTAAAGAAATAAACAATCAAGAACACAAAGGTTTTTACGTGGTTCAGGTTATAAAAGAACCATAGTTCACGAGTCTCTGGTATTAAGAGGATTAGAAGCTTATTATGGCAAGTTCCAATGGAGTATTCTCAGGCAGCGTATAGATTGCTCTGAGTACAAGGTGTTTTCTCTCTAAAAAATCGACCCCTTTACAATGAGACTCCCAGCCCTATTTATTGAGGCTGGGGTCATTAATACTAATCATTATTAATTAATACATATTCTTCCCATTATTGAGGAATTAATACTAATTCAATGCATTGAGCTGCATTGAATAGAGACCATGACCTAAGTGAGATCTGTGAGGCCCACCGCAGAAAGGTACCTAATTTATGGGAAACATGCCCCAGGTACCGTCAGGGCGTGCTATAAGTACCTCCATGTCAGACGACGTAGTGGGAGTGCGTATTGTCGAGTCGCACACTCGATAACATTGTTGACGGATTGCCCAAAAAGGTTGTCAGATGATCCTCTGGCGCTACAAATTTGCATTGGCTGACACCTGACACCTTATCTTAGGTCTGAGAACTAAAACCTCGGCCCTGGGAGACGATTGGGGGAGGAGAGCCCTTGCCTTAATTGCCTGAGCTGGAGAACCTCCAGCTCTGAGGGCAAACCTCGGAGATTAATCTACCTTTAAGGTATCCATGACCTACCAACTAGCAAAGATATGCGACCTTACCTAAAAGGATCTTCACCCCGAATAAGGGCCTCGAGGGGTAACATACTTCGAAGACATCTACAAGCATCCGAGCCAGTCATTGTGAGTTGCTAGGTGTCGGAGGTGAAAATACGGACTACAGAGTATATTTACCGCCAAAACAAAAATTGGGTATGAAAATGCAACATTTTGAAAACATTGAATATTTTAGCAACCATTTACTCAAAAAAAAAAAAATTATTAAATGAAACAGTACATTATTCAAACTTCAAACCATGACACAAATTTAGAGTAGTTTTCACTTTCATAAGTGGGATAGTCCTAGCAACTTAACATAGTTATTCAATCCTTTTTTTTTTCAAGTTTTATATTTTATTTTGATAAAAAAAATATTGAGAGAATGGTTCTTGAACCAATAAAAGCACTCTTCCTTATTTTTTTCTTCCGTTAAGGCCAACTCCAATGGGACTGCAAAACACTAATTTGGTGTTGATCCTACACTATATATCACTCCAAAGGAACTTTAAATGGTACTGCAAAATGATGGAGATTAACAGTTCCACGATATTATTGATGTGGCCCCGACAATTTTTTTTGTTTTGGTTTTTGTGTTTTATATTAATATTTTATATATATAAATATATGTATATTGTTCAATTTGTAAGATAAAATAATATAATAATATAATGTGTACTTTGTGGAGAATATAATAATGTTGAATATATTTTTTGGTGTAATTTTTAGTATTATGATTGAATTGAGAAATAAATATAGTGTTAAAATTACCTTATTTTGATGTGGTTTAACATCATTTTAGTATTTGTGGTTCCAGTTGGCCTATGCTATTTTCCCTCATCCTCTCTCTTCAACAATAGCCCCACGGCAGACCCCACCTCAGACAACTCTTCAACAATCCCACGGTCAAGAGTGGTTGAAAACACTCCAACAGTAAAATGAAGATAGTATCTAAAGTCGCGGAGAAATATATCCATGAACGAAAGAAATGTAATAAAGGCAAGAATCGATATCAATTGTGTTATATAGTAACTAATAGATTTGGGGAATTAGGATGAAGGACGTACTAGCAATAAGTATAATATTTCTGGAAGGCAAAATGATAAGAAAGTCAACTTCCAGTCAACTCCAACTAAAGCAAATTAAGCACCATATATATATATTATTATATGGATGGAGTCAAATAAGCTTGTTAAATATGAAGACAAATAAGATTGTGGAAGAGAAAGTGAGGGAAATCAGGAGAGAGAGAAAGAGAGGGAAGAGTTGCTTTTATTGGTTATGTCTTGATATAATTTTTAATTAAAATAACATAAAACGCCAAAAAAAGAAACTGCTGAATAACTCTGTAAAGTTCTTGTTAATTAATTGTGAACTAGCATTTTAAATTAGTACACATTAGATGAGATAGAAGATGGAACAGGACAGAGAATGGTGAAATGATACTATATACGAGGGTGTCACCTAATAACATTTTAATAAATTGTGACAATGAAGTTTGTTCCCACGTAAATTAAAGAATATTTATTCTTTTCTTTTTTAAAAAAAATGAAAACTTATAAACGGAATATGCTTGTGAAATTATTAACCATTACAAATTGCTTTTGATGAAACTATGATAAATTTTCTTATTCGTAGATAATTTCATTCGATTAGGACTTGGAGGAACCTCAAAGAAGAACACAAGAACAGGAGAAAGTTCTAACATTATTATGCAACATTCATGAACTTATGGTATCATAATACGTATCTGCAACTATATAACATTTATAGAAACTCCATGAAAAAGAACAAGTAATAATTATTAATCAAACCATGATATCATAACAGAGCAAAGAAATATTTTGACTTTATTATTCTTTGTTAAAAAAAACATTGGGGCATATATTCTAAATAAATATATGTATTTATAGACAAAGTTTGCACAAAACCAAAAAAGTGTGATGGTGAAATCTCAGCTCAAAGGAGGCCGAGAGGGAACAATTTATATTTATACTCTGTCAAAGAATTACATAAGCCAAAGATACAATGACAGGTGGCCCTAGTGTTGGTAAAAGAGAGACCACCAAAACAGAAAAGAAATAATACACTAATTATCACTTAACTAACTTTAGTTAAGTCTAATACAATTTCTAATCAGCTGCATTAGAACAGAACAGAGCATTCATCTTAACATTTATATTTGTAATGAGTTCATCTTCCCGCCAAAAATGAGGTGAAAGCAATATTACCGAAAAAAGAAAAACAACAAATCAAAGCTCACTGTCAGAAATGTAAGGAAGCATTAGCCTCGTGGTCATTTCGCCGTCTACGCTCGCACTCGGCCTACGGACGACTCCTCTTCGTCGCTTGTTCTTCTCCAGAAAGAGCATCAGCCGTCCTTCATTTCTCACACTCTCAAGAACGTATCTTGGCCGTCCAAACTCATCCATCGACGACAAAAATGGCGGCAGATCCTCTAAACCAGAACCAATGCTGTTTCTCTTCATAATTCTTTCGGACGTTACTTTTCTTGGTCTTGAAATCGGTCTTGATGAAGGTGGTAGTCCTTCCAGTACAGTCCGATACGAATCATCGTTGAGATTAATGCCGCTCATTCTTACGGAGCTCTCAAACCCCAAGCTCTCACTCAATTCGAACCCGTACGTATCAGCCTTAGTGTCCACGCATCCCAGAGCTTTGATCTCGCCGTAAGCTATCGATTGTGATAGACCTTCATCGGCTCCATTGTGGAGATCACCGTTCTTCGCCGGCTGAACGTCTTCTGTACCGGAATGTCGGACGGCGGTAGAGGCAAGAACGTTTCGCTGCGCTGGAGCAATATCGCCGGTTGATGAGAATGCGCTGAGTAATCCGGCCGTCGGAGGCGGAATATTCTTGCACCGATAAGTATGTTCTTCTGGCTGTTGGTCTTTCATGTTAGAATAACCAAGCATGGTTTTCTTGAAGAAACCCATATTTTTTTTCGTAGTAATATTTTAGTGTGGTAAGAAAAGTAAAAAATACTTGTGTTATATAACGGCTTTAACTGAACAAGGTCAGTTTTTTTGGGCCTTTTGGGTTTTCGGCCCATATCTTGGGCTTTAAGTGGAGTCACGACAAGGCCCATATTGAACTCATGTCGCGGGAAAATGGTGTTGGCTTTTGTTGAATTTTTTTTTTTTGGCTACGAATTCTAAACGCTTTTGTTGAAAGTTGATTTTATAAACTTTGCTGCTGACTCGGAAGCGACCAACCTCCCGAGTTACGAGTTACGACTCACGACGGCCGCTGCTAGCCTGTACAGGAAGCGCAAGGTTATATCCTGCGCACCCTTTTAGCTCGGTTAGCGAAAGATGGCCGATGACGAAAACCTCCTGAAAAAGCTCGAGGACTCGACTAGGAATGCCACGCGCCACCAACTGGAAACACTCCAGTCCATACTCGAACACCAGGGCGGCGTACGTTATTTCCAGCACCTCCTGCAAAGCTACAATTCGCCTGTCGACGTTGCCACCTTCCGCCGCGTCGTACCGTTATCAACTTACGAGGACTACTTAAACGACGTCAATCGGCTGGCCGATGGCCCTCACGATCATGATCGTGATCAACCTCTTCTGTCCGTCGATCCTCTCATCTGCTTCTTTTATAGGTACTTTTAAAAAAAAAAAAAAAAAACCTTTAATTTCTGTTATTATGGAGATAAGTTTTTATGAAAATGATTTTTTTGATTAGATTTTAATTATTTGGGTTTTGAAGCTCTGGTACTAGCTCGATGAAACCCAAATTGATTCCTTACTATGATTCACATCTTTCAAAATCGGCCTCGTATATTGCTCATCAGGGCAGTGCTGCAATCCTTAGAAGGTAAAGCTTTTAAGTAATCTCTTTTATTTTATGTTATATGCATTTGTGTGTAATTATTTAATTGAATTAAGGGTTGATTCATATGAAACTTTCTACCAGATTGTTTCCTCCAAGGCCCTCAGTCAATAAATTTATAGGCTTTATTTATGCTGATAATGTCACAACTACAAAACTTGGTTTTAAGGTGATGGCTGCTTCTGCTTTCCCTTTTCGGAATAATAGTAGTAATGCTGCCAGTTGGGCTCATTTTGCCTCAATTTCGAGTCCTAAGGAAGTCATTCTTGGATCCAATGTTGAGCACCAAATGTATTGCCATCTTCTATGTGGACTTAGGAACTCCGACCTTATTGATAGCATTCGTGCTCCCTATGCCATAGGCTTGATCCGGGCATTTTCACTCTTGGAATCCAAGTGGACGCAACTATGCGATGATCTCGAAAATGGATTCTTGAGTTCAGAAATTTCTGATGTTGCAATGAGGGATTCTGTTATTGAGGTTCTTGGTGGTCCTCAATTGGAACTTTCCAAGAGAGTTAAAGCAATATGCCAAGAAAAGAATTGGGGTGGTATTGTGAGGAAGTTATGGCCAAATATAAGATTTGTCAAGTGTGTTACCACTGGAAGCATGAAGCAGTATTATCCAAAACTTAAGCACTTTGCAGGAGAGACACCTCTGTTAGGTGGTGACTACTTTGCTTCAGAATGCTGTATAGGTATTAATTTGAATATTACACAACCTCCAGATACAACCCGATTTGTCTTGCTTCCTACTGCAGCCTACTTTGAGTTTCTTCCATTTGATTTCAATCAAATCAGTTCTGTTTGCGAACAAACTGTTGATATTTCTGATGTTGAAGTAGGGAAAATGTATGAAGTGATTGTGACTACTTACAGAGGATTTTATAGATATCGTTTGGGTGATATAGTGAGAGTTGTTGGTTTCTACAACTCATCTCCAGAAGTTGAGTTTGTAATGAGGGTACCTAAGTCTCAATTCGACATTATAACCGAAAGGGACTTGATGTCTGCAATTGAAATTTGTCAACTTGTGATGAAAAATAAAAATGCATTGGGACCAGAAATCACAGAGTTTTCAAGCTTCTTAGACTTGGAGCTAAACCCGAAGCAGTTGAAAGTACTAGTTGAAGTTGGAGAGGAACGCATGTTTGTGGAGGAGAAGTTGGAGGAGTCACTTATTGTTCTTAGGGAGGTTTGCTCTATACTTGAGGATAACTTGGGAAGTCTTTACAGGGTTAAGCGAGATAAAGGCGAAGTAGGTTCTTTGTTGCTAACCGTTGTAAAGCCTGGTAGCTATGCTAAGCTGTCACAGGTAGCCATTGAGAATGGGATATCAGCTAGTCAGTATAAACCGCCAAAGATAATACAACGCCATGAAGTTGCAGGTTTTCTTGAAAGATTTGGTCTTGTTACTGTGAGTTTGGACTCGGTTGAACAAGGGAGAAGTTGAGCCATGGAAACTGAAACATGCTAAAATGGGTCCTGTGTTTCTTCTTTCTTCATCTGATCAACAAATCCTTAATAATCAGATAATAAACAGTCCGAACCCAAGAGCCCCCACCACCTGTGCTACAAGTGGTGGCCTGGTGGGTGCCTCTTCTCTCATTGGAATTGAGTTCATGGAAATTTCATAATTACAATAAATGGCCACAAGCATGATATGATATATTATGTGATTATGTCAAATATGTATTAGGAGGTTCGAGTTCTAGACTTCTACTTTATAGTTGTAATATTTTCATAATTACAATAAAATAAATGTAATTTTCATAGAAAATCATGTGTTGTTGTTATACTAAGATATAGGATGAAAGTCAATAAAAATTATTATTAAATAATAATTAATCTCTTACAAATCTCAATAGTACCATGTCATTTTAACAAAAAAATGATGAATAATAATTCTTATTAAAATAAATTGTATTAACATCAACTTTTCGATATTTTTTTTACATCATTTAAATATTACATTTTTAAATATAATTTATTCATATAAATAAAAAAGTATACAAATATTAATTAAAAACTCTTTACAAAAGTAAAAATAATATAAATAAATAATTAATTTTTTTACAAGGAGCTCTATTCTATTTTAGAGAAGAAGCTTTAAAATAGAGAAAGCTTATGAAGGAGCTGATAACTCTACAAAATAGAGTTATTTTGCCACTTTTTATATGTTAATTGTTGCTTAATTATTGAGTTTTTAATTGATTTATTAAGTTTTAAAGTAATTTTGAATTTATTGGGTTTATTTTGATTTTATATATTTTTGTGTATTTTTATAGTTATATTATTGTAAAATGTTATAGTTTAATTATTTAAAATTAATATTGTTAAGTTAGAAGTTAAAAATGTAATTCTTTTTAACTTAAATGCTATATTAAATTAAGTTATAATCAATATTTTCAAATAATTAATATGATTTATTTATAATTGAAAATATTTGATTGTTATTTAATTTATTTTTATGTTGTAGGAATTATGTTGTATTTTTGGAAAAAAAGTAAGGAAATCAAAAGTGGTATTTGTGAAGAAAGAAAAAAATGGCAAATTTCAAAGAAATGGCTTTCACCATCAGCCTGGCCCAGCCGGCCCATGCACTTCAGCAGCCTCCAGCTGCCTTCATTTGGGCCGCCTGCCTCCTCAGGCCCGTTTCTCTCCTCAGCCCATAGCTCCAGCAGCATACCCCAACACCCAACGCCCCAGCTCACGCCTGACACTCCTCCAACGGCCCCCTGCCAACACTCACACTCCAGCCAGCTGTCCACTTGCCAACCTGTAGCTCCCCACGCCTGCCAGCCGAAAGCTCACCAGCCCACGCGTGGGCCTGCCAATAGCCACCAAGCCCAGCTGCTCTCTCCTTCATTGAGCCCATAAATGGTCATATTGTCACTTTGTCTAAAAATGCCATATTTTTACCCTATTTTTCTACACATTTTACCCAAAAACATCATCATTACACTCTATAATTTACCCCTATTTGTCATATTATTATTAATTTAATAAATTTAATTAATTTAAATTGATTATTTTAATACACTTTTTTTTGCTATAAATAAGGGAGTTTAGTGTGTCAATTTTAGAGGAGGTTACCATACCAAAAATTCTACACATTTCAAAACCTCTCTATTCTCTTCATCTTCTTCTTCTTTTGGGTTATTTTCTATGTATTTTTAGAGGAAAATTTGGGGGTTCATCCTCCAAATTTTTCTATTTATGTTTGTAATTTTTAGTTTGTATTTGCTATTCTAGTTATGTGTTTCTAATCTTTTTAAGATTATTAAGGTGATGATGAAACAATATGTAACTAGATAGCATTTATTTTGTATGTTGATTTCTCATTTTGTACAACAAAGTTTATGGAATTTTCTTCTTCAAATATCTTCTTTCATCTTAAATATCATGTATTTTGGATTTTTAGCACATATTTACACTTTGTTCTTCATTAGTGCAAAAACATAATATTCTTTGTATAAGATGTGTCATTAAATTGTACACATCTATGCTTAGAACAAAAATATTATGTTTTACCTTATAAATAATGTTCATTGATTTATTTGTTATTTCATTAGATTGATTTACACTAAATGCTTTGAAATTATAATTTTGAAAAGTGAAGAAAATTTTTATCTTTTTAGAAGTAATTTGTGCTTAAAATTATACATCTATTTATTTGTGCTTAAAGTAATTCATTGATTCTAATCCTTAATAATTTTATTTTACTATCTTGATTCTACTTTTAATTTAGTTTTATATATTGTCTTTAATTTCTTTATTATTATATTTTATTTTATTTTCATTATACAAAAATTTCATCAATCTTTGAGGCTATGTTAGAATTTATTAATTTTGGTTTAAAATAGTTTTATTTTCAAGTTAAGTCAACTCCTTTGGGTTCGATCTCGTGCTTACACGAACACTATTCTATAAATACGATTCATGCACTTGCGAGTATAAATATTTAAAACATACCCGTTTTGGGTCCATCAGGAGCTATTGGACACCTCTTTTGGCATCCCTTCTCTATAATTGTAGAGAATTTTCCATTTTATAGGAGCAAAAATGAGCTATTAGGTGTGCTATAAATTAGATTTAGCCATAAAATTCTGGATAAAATTGTGTGTTTTTGCATAATATTTTAAAAAATTAATGTTGATAACAAAATATTATTTTTATATGATATTTATTTCTTAGGGATTGAGTAATATTGATTTGCACAATTATAATATAAGGTATTGAGCACCATAGACTACAAAATAGCAAAACTCTTATTGATTAGAGTATTGCTAAAGGGCAGATCAATGTGTCCAATACTACTTGATGTTGCATATTGTTATCGAGTCCCACATATCTTATTTTAAATTAAAATGTGATACATGATATTGACGTGCATCAGGGCACATTAAAGTGCTAATTAAATAGCAATGCTCTAGTGATTAGGGATACACAAGTTCTATTTTTAAATTTCAAGATTTTGGTTTTATATCGAGTTGAGATGAGACATATTGAAACTCATCTGAGTGTTGGGGTAAGTTGTTTTCACAATAAACAATAGAGAATTCAAGGTTTGAATCAATAAGGATGGAGGAACACAAATTTGAAACATAAACACAAATTAGAAATACGAATAACCACAAAAGGCTTGCCAAGATTAGTTAATTTCTACCCAAAACCTTTATTTTATTCCAAACTACTATAAATAAAGCTTGAGGTTTCTACACTTGAAATAAGGAAGTGAGATACAGTAAAGACTTTGATCTTCAAACTTACAAGCTTTTCTTGATGAAGATTCTAGAGAAAACTTTGAATCTTAGAAAGCTAGAGTGAGAGAGAGAGAGAGAGTAGATGAGAGTGATCAAGTCCCAAATGCTCCAAAAAAATATATTTTAATTATGTTATGCACTATCACTAAGTCCAACCAATAGGATTAGAACTTTAAACCAAGTCATTTGGAGCTAAAAAAAACACATTTTAAGTATTTTCTTGTCCAGACCCAGGCGACATGTCGCCCAATGTCACATGTCCTTTATTTCTGAATGGGTTAAGTGACATGTTGCCTGGTAGCATGCGACATATAGTCTGTCTACTGTTTGAGAGTGGTTTTAAGTCTTGTGGCAATGTGTCACCTCCGTACTGTCTAGGGTACCCAAAATCACCTTTAAATACCTCCAAATAACTTAAAAATTTTAGAAGATGCTTGGATATCTCATTGTACCATTTTAGACCTAAAAATATTCATTATTGATTTTTACAATAAAAGTCGAATTTTACATCACCATCACGTGAAATCATTAAGATTTTATTTACCACTTTGTAAATAAACCTTAACCTAATATTTAGTCAATCCTAACATTTGTGTCCTATCATAAAGTCTGAAGTAGAGGAAGCATCAGATATTCAATTCAATGATCTCAAATGCAGAGTTCCTATTTAAAAGTTGTCTAACTTAAAATGAAAAAAGTTTGTTTGAAATTAAGAAAAAATAGATGTTTGTAGTTTTGAAAAAAAAAAATATATATAGATTAGTTTTGATAAAACAAAAATTAGACTAAGTTACTTTTCAACCATGTTAAAAATAATAAAATATAAAAAATCTAGGGAAATTTACACAAATACCTTAAAAATGTAAATTTATTCCAAAAATACCTTAAAACAACTTATTTACACATATACCGTGCTACATCAACATAGTATACCAGATTGTGAAAAAAAAATTGGAAAATCCCGCTTCCCCAAATTTTATATTTTTTCTGGGTTGTAAAAAATTACATTTTAGTTCCTTACAATACCAATAAGATACATATTAGTCACTTTTTTTTCTTAATAAAAAACTTTATTTTTAGATCATATTATTTCAAATACATTTTGGTTACCTCCAAAACTTATTTGTAAACATCTTATTATACCAATTAGTTATTTTTATGTTATATTATAGTATCTCATTATTTAAGATACATTTTAGTAACCATCAAGCTTATTTCAGAAACTAATGAGTTGTCAGATAATATAATAAGTTATCAGATAGTTTATTAATAAAAATTAATTTAGTATACCACACAATAATTTTTAAATGAAAACTTTTAATAGATTTTTTTAGTCATTCATGTAATTTTATTATTTAAGATATATTTACGTTACCTTCAAATCTATTTTAGAAACTAATTAGTTATGATATAGTATAAAAAGTTACTCATATAATTCCAAGTTACCATAAATAGCATATTAGAAAATGATACTATTTAGTATACTGCATAGTTAATTTTAAAAGCCACATAATCATTGTTTTTAAAATTATTTAAGATACCAATTTGTTACATTTTGATATAAGACTAAATTCTTGGGTATCCCACAAATTTAAAGCAACCAACGAACTTAGCGAGTTATTAAAAAAAAAAAACTTCTTATGTTCTATTTAAAAGATACCAAACAATATCCTAACAAATATTTAAAAAAAAAAAAATTGAAATGTTTCTAAAATAGCTTTAAAGTTATTTAGAATATCATATGATATATTTTAAATGTGATAATTCTAAAATATAGAGTTATTATTTGAGCTTTTGAACTTAAAAATATGATTGAAATAGAGTGTTTGCGTTCTTAGTGTGTTGTTTTAGTCAATTTATCTATTAATTCTGTTTGTGAATTTTATTTTAATCAATGTTAAATGTTGTTGGAAAATAATTGGATTAAGAGCTAAAAAAATGTGATATTTATTTTGAAGGCCAAAAAGAAAGGATGCTAGAGAACTTAGTGGAAAATGTGTAAAGACAACATCATGGAGCTGAAATCTTGAAACTTTGCTGCAACATCATTCATGCACACTTGGCAAACACATGTTGTTTTTTGAAAACTACAAAAACTGTTTTCTATTTTCATTATTCAAAACACAATTTTAAACACAAAAAACAGAAAAAAATGCCAAACAAGTCTCAAAATTTAGCATATCCCAATATTTTTTCATTTTGTCATTATGAAAAAGTAATTAAAGATTCGCGCTGTACATAGGACATAATGAAAGAATGTCTAAGTTTTTAATGGATGTGGTATACTTTTGTTGTTCTAAACCTAAATGAGATACTAATACAAGAGCTTACAAAAAATTCACTCGTTAGCAACTTAGCAAGTCAAAACCAATTCAATCCAATTAAAGGTTGGATGTTGGAAATCATCTTCCAATCCGATTTGGCTTAAAAATTCAATCCAATTGTAATTGGATCTGATCGATTATTTTACTTTTGAACCTAAATTTTAATATTAAAAAAATTAACAAGTAAAAAAAATACAAAATACTAGGCACTATGTAGTAATAATACTAAATTAATTTTTTACAATTGCTTCATTAAGTCCTTGAAATATTAAGTTTATAGCATTAAGTTCATTAAAATTTTATTAATAATTGTTTACCGAGTTTTTCGGAAACGAATACAAACAAAATAATAAAAAGGTAAGAACTGTGGAAGTGCAGAAATATAAATAGACAAACAGGTTTTTTACGTGGTTCAGGCGTTAACGAGCCCTAGTCCACGAGTCGATGTTATTATACTTGTAGAGAATTACAGTAAAATGGCTAGTGTACAAGAACCTCACAAACTCACAATGTTTCTCTCGGGTTCTCTTGAAGAAGATGAAGCTAGAGAGATTTTGGCAGAGTTCTTGCTATTTAATCTGTTGGCCTCCCTCCCTATCGTAAAATGAGGAGGTCTTTATAGCCAGGGTTTTGGATTAGGGTTTTACTCTGCCCCCATGAGTCTTAATTACACCAGCCGTAAATAGGGGATACAATTACCGTTGTCGCATGGCTACAAGGCTCTACGTAGGTATAATTACATGAAAATATGGGGAATGTAAAAAGGTAGCTGTCTTTTCCAGGCTGTCAGCGGAACAGTAGGCGAAAAGGCACTTTTAGGCGTGCTGGGATGTGTGCAGCCTCGACCTGTCAGGCGGGATCCTGTGTCAGGTGAGTATCATTCCAACTATGCCTCATCCGTGACTCGACCGCTTGGTCTTCTTCCGTGCGAGGCACGGAACTGTATCCGCGAAGGTAACTTGAAGAGCTTCTCCTGGAAGGACCTTCCCCGAAGGATATCCCTTCGGGAGTCCGGGAGAATTGACGAGCTTCCGGGTCGCGGTTGCTTGAAAGAGTGTGCTAGACACTAAACGGGAGAGGCGAAGCCTTTCTGTCCATCCGCGAGCCCTGGTCACCCTTCGTGAAAGACTTTGATAATTCTGCTTCCCCGAGGCTATCCATCTAAACGCTATCCGGAAATCTGGATAACATTTACCCCCCAAGGTCACGGAGCTTGAGAGGTCTGGGAGCTTGTACAGTCCTCCGGGTGTTCTGGTCTCTAGATTAGGCGAGGGGTCACCTCCTGTGTTCCTGGAAGGGTTCCTTTTTCCCTTCTGAGTGTTAGTACGAAAAAGAAAAGGAAATTTCTTCTGTTTGAACTCAAGTACTCAAGTGTGGCGAGGGCCACGCGTCATGCAGGGAATGGCTCTGTGACCAAGACGGGTGCGTGAGGCGACTGGCTGAGTATGCGTGCGTCAGGCGTCTGAGTAGTGATTTGACGGTATTTAATGGTACACCGGGCTCGAGATGGTACAATGATGGGAAATAAATACTTTATTCCCATCCGAGGAATCATAAATGGGACCGACACTTCATCCCCAGCCGTCGGATCTAATGCATGCGGTATGGGAAGATCGGGACCATCCATTTGTGGAATTCGAAATGACTTCGTTCCTGCTATAAAAACGAGGGAACGGACCCTTCTTCCTCTTTACGCTTTCAAATTCTCGAGCTTTCAGATTCTCAGATTCCCAAATCTTCGAACTCTCAAGCTTCCAAGCTTCCTTTCCTTCGAATTCACCACTTCTTTTGGTAAGGAATCCAAGAACTTTTCTTTTGATTTGGCAGTAGGATTGTTCGCCGAAGTTCTAGGTTTGAATCGTTGCTTGTCTTTGCAGCCTTTACTTCACGTGTTTGTGCAGTGCAGTGACCCGGTTACTCCCTCAATCTTCAACTACCCGACTACCAGTAAGTATTTTTACTTTGCTTTTTCCTTCTAAACCTTAGATTGTTGATAGTTGTTAGGGTTGAGTTTTCTGCCGGTGTCATCTTTATGCATGCGTGAATAGGGCTTTGATAGGCATGTGACTGGTGTGAGTCAATAAGTCATTTCTTTGCATGCTTTGACGATTTGCTTTTGGAAAGTTGTTTCCCGTCTGCTTGTGTTGTTCTGGTTTGTTATTTTAGGGCATAAGCGTGAACGCCTTTGGGGTGTCTTCCCTTGGGAAAACACTTCTCTCGGCGGGCTTAGGCTCGAAGTTTGAATCTGGTTCCTTGCTGTCCTCCGGGTGGCATGGTGCCAAACCCTCGGCAAGCTCGGTGGGAGCCTCTCCAAGCAGTTTTCGGGGAGGGTCTCCCCGACGCCTTTAATACCGTTAGGGTATGACAAGGGTGCTGGCTGCTTGGAGTGTTTTCTTCTTTGTTTCTTTTGCTCAGTGACGAACACCTCAAAGGAACAAATCGTCGCTGCGGTAGAGGCTGAAACTGCCCAGGAGCAAGGTTCCCCTGTTGCCGGCGCAAAGGGGAAAGCAAAATCTAAGGTGGCCGCGGCTAGCCCACCGACTATCAACAGTTCCATCTGGGAGATGGACCAGAAGCCGAACCTGTTCAGGAACTACGGCATGCTGGAGCTGTATTCCTCAGAGGCAGGCCTGAAGAACATCCCAGGCCTGATGTGGCACCGTCTGTCGGTGCTGGGTGAATCTGCCAGTCAAAGTCATGAGGGTTTTGGTGCCTGGAGCTGGGCACACATAGTGTGTGGGGCACACTTGCCCCTAAGGAGTTATTTTGCCAACTTCTGCGTGAAGGCGGGGATTGCCCCCTTCCAGTTGATTCCCCCCAGCTACAAGCTTCTAGCGGGGTGGTATATCTTTTGCAAGTCACGGGACCTGGAGGCCCCTACCCCGGAGGAGGTGCTATACTTCTATGGGCTTAAGTCTCAGCCCATGAGAGGTCATGCAGACAAGGTGGGGTTTTATAGGCTGGAGAGGTATCCGGACGTGATGTGTCCCACATGTCATACCGCGAGGGTTCCAGATCTCCGGGAGTACTGGTTCCTGACGACTGGCTTCCCATTGAAGAGGGTGCCAGCTCTATCTTTGGACTTCAAAGTCCCTGGTAAGTGCTCCTTCCTCTCTTTTTTAACTTTGTTTCTTTACGTTTGGTTTGCCTTCCGGGAGGATCTCTAACACTCGTGTTTGGATTTTGCAGAAGCCGTCCCGCGGACACCTCGCTGTGCGGAGATGATAAGGAGGTCAAACTTCTACGAGGGGCTCTTGGAGGAAGAGCTGAAGGTGGAAGGACTTGTGACCACCGAATCTTTGAGGGAGTATGGGCTACTCGCCTCTTTCCAAAATATTGAGCCAGTGAGTGGCAGGGGGCAAAGTCAGGTGTCAGCTAACGTCCGGGAGCAGATTGCCCTGAAGCTGTCCAAGGTGATCTGCCAGGCGGCCCAGCACGAGAATAATTTATCCCCCAGTTGGGCGGAGAGGTTCCCCGACCCCCAGTCGGAGGAAGAAGAAATCAAGGCTCGCCACGCCGCAGCTTACCCCAATGAAGGGACTCCGGGAGCTGGTACCTCCGGGAAAGGTAAGACTAGCTTTCGATTGATCCACACCCCCAGCCTGTCTGAGGTTTCCCGGACTTCTCAGGTGGGGTTCGATCCCCGCTTCCTTAGGCTAGATCCGCGTAGGATACCCTTTGACAGATATTGCGATAGGGTAGATGAGCTCCTCGGGTGTTTGAGTGACGGTAGTCTGCCAGAAGGTGTCACCATGGTTGACCCTTCTTCCCTCAGCATGTCATTCCCGGACTTCAAGGAGTACGGGAGCTTCATGGAGCAGGAAGCGGCGTCTTGTTTTGCTCGGGGAAGGCCATCCACGTTTCTCATGCATGGTCGTCCTTTTCAAACTTTTCTCTTTTTTGTTTCTTGTTCCCTGTTGGTGGACTTGTTTGTGCTTTTATGTTGTGGCTTGTTTTGTTTTCTGCTTATCTTTTTTCACATCGCTTGCTGGTTGGTTAACCTTGCTTCGTACATTTCTTGCAGAACATCCCGAAGCAAAGATGTTGGGGAGTGCTACCTCACTTATCAAGAAGGCCGCCACCAGCCAAGACCCGCCCAAGGGGAAAGGACGAAAGGCCGGAGCTGGTAGGGGAGGTAAAGCTGCCACACCCAAGAAGACAAGTGGCGAGGCGCAAGGGTCTCTGGTGGTGGAGAGGGCAATCGTGCCCGTGGTGGAGAAGCCTCCTATCAAGGGGCCTTCCGAGAACATGGTGGTCTCGAGTAGTAGCAGCGAGGGGGAAGGTCTTGTGTTCCCCGCGAAGATGGCCGGGGTGAGCAAGCACCCCGGAGGAGAGGCTGAGGGCGACAAGAAGAAACGCCTTAGAAATTCTTCTCCCGGAGGTGATGGAGACCTCCGGGCTGCGCGCAGTCCCCGCTAGACTACCCCCACCCAGCAGCAAACACAACCCCAACAGCAAAAGCAACAGCAACAACAACAACAACAACAACAACAACAAAGACAATCAACACCGCCACAGCAGCAGCAAAAACAATAGCAACATCAGCAGCAACACCAAACCGGGGTGGTAGTGTCTTCGCTACCGTCCCTAATACCCCGTCTACCTCCTCCTCCAGTCCAGAGGGAGTCCACCATTTCGGGGTCTCCTTCTTCTCCTTCTCTTCCACTTTCTCAACAAACAAGCCTTCCTCAGCCTGGCCTGAAGTTCCACTTCCCTCAGAAACCAACCCGTTTCCCCACTGCCCTCCTGGAGGGTGTAAGACGGGCTGATAATTTTTTGAAGAGGCGGTTGGAGACCGAGAAGGCTGTTATTCAGGGAAGGGCAGACAACCTGTCTGCCGTGAAGAGAGCTGAGCTGGCAGAAGGGGTGAGATCCCTTCACTCGGCTGGAGCGGTTTTGGATGGCCCAGCCTTGGAGAAGAGGCTGGTGCCTAGGCTCGGATGTGCATTGGCGCCGTTCAGAGCGGAGATGATGGAGGACATGGCCCTGAGCTTGTGCGAGCTCAATTATGAGAAATGGGCCATCAGTAGCAGTAAGGACCCGCTGTTGCTGACACATGCCGTAAAGCAGCAACTCTCTGGGGTAAGCTGTCAGTTGTTGTGTTCTGGGATCAATTGTCTTAGTACATTTGGTTCTGCTTAACTCATTCTGTTGTCTTCCCTTGCATGCCTCTCTCATCGCGGAACGCTCGTTCCGGGAGGTGGGTGCAGTTCTGGTTCAGCTGGAGGAGAGCCAGGTGGCTCGCCAGGCCTTGGAGGCGGAGAAGCAGAAACTGGCCCAACAGGTCGAGAGCATAAAGGGGGAGGCTGTGGAGAAGATTAACCAGGCCCGGCGCAAGGCTGAAGAAGAGCCGGACAAGAAATATCTTGCCAAATATCAAGAGTACCGGGCCAGTGCGGAGAATGAGTTCAAGCGGCGGTCGGATGACTTGAAGGCCAAAAACTCCAAGCTCCAGGAAGAGCTATCCCAGGCCAGGGAGGAGAAGGATACCCTGGATTCCCGCTTGCACTCGAAAAATAATCTCCTCCTTAAGCAGAACGAGGAATATGCCACTCTTCAGAATAGGCTGCACGAGGAGGAGCGAGATCACAAGAGGAGCAAGGATCTCGCGTCTATGCAGGAGTTGGGGCTCGCTGAGAAGGATAAACAGATTGGAGCCTTGCAATTCATTGTCAAGGGGCATGTGACCGAGAAGCAATCCTTGCTGGATCAAAATAAGGTGCAACGCAGGGAGATTGATTCCCTTAAGGGAGAGCGGGATGCATCCAAGGCCGAGCTGGAAAAACTGAGGGCTCAATTGGCTGTCGCGGAGGCAAAGCTGGCGACCTCCGAGGCGGAGCGCTTGAAGGAGAAGGAAGATGCCGAGGTGGTGCTGAATAGAACGATTAATCTATCCCACGTGGTCCTCATGCACCAACTTTGGAAAATAAATCCGGAGGTAGTAGGCTACCTGGGAGAGGACGCCGCCGCCATGAGGGAAAAGATACAGGTGTGGGATCAAAGCCCAGAGGTGTACGTCCAGACTTATAACATCGATGAGCCTGCTGGAGCCCCTGAGGCAGAAGATCCCGAAGAGGCGGGGACCTCTGAACCTGCCCGTGATGAAGTTCCACCTTCCAACGAGCCGACTCTGCCAGGCCTAGCTGAAACCGCTGTCTCCGAGGTCCCGGTTGTGGAAGCCGCTGCCGCTGCCACCCCCAGTGCTTGAAGGGGTCTTATCCTTTGTGTATGTATAATTTTTTTTTATTTTCCTTTGGGGCGAAGCTCCCTGTACTCTTTTTTAATTGTGGGAACATTACAGATGCCTGGTCCACAGGGCCTTCATTGTAATAATTGTAGAATTCTTCTTTCCTTTTCTGCTGAGTTCCTTGTTTAATTTTGTGCTTAGGGTAGAGACTTTTATACGGTAGAAACTGCTGTAGGGGCGCATGAGGTTTTGGTTCCAACGACCAGAACCTATGCATTTCTAACTTGAAGCTCCAACGGCTTATGTCTTTTCCCACGTAGTTTCTAGGTTACGGAGGGTTCTTGGTTCCAACGGCCAGACTCCCTCCTTCATCGTACTCAGCTTTCCTAAGGTAAATAGCCAATCCCGGGACTTGTAGTTATACCGTTCGCTGGGATGGCTAAGGTGACCCGTTCCATCTTCCCATCGCGATCTTTACAAAGCTTGCGAGGCCAACACTTAATACGATTCCGCGGGATGGTGCCGGAACGGGAGTTCTTTTGGTGAGCGTCGCTAGACTTAGGGCTAGATCTTTATGAAGCAAAACTAGCTGTCGTTGCAGACCTCACGGTGGCCGACTTCAGGGACTTGGCATGAAGCCTTGCGAGGCAAAGTTCGTTGCGGTCGAGGAAATCGTCACGCCTACCATGTGCAATCCTGGAGCAGGGGCTTTGCGAAGCAAGGCCTGCTGGAATTGGGGGATCGATTATATTTGCTCCGAGAGCTGAAGCTTGCGAAGCGAAGTTTGCAGTGGTCGAGGAGCTCGCCATGCATTATTTTGTGAGACCCGGAGCTGAAGCCTGCGAAGCAAAGTTTACAGCGGTCGCGGATCTTGCCATCTTTCGCCTTGCGGGACCCAGAGCTGGAGCTTGCGAAGCAAAGCTCTCAGCGGTCGCGGATCTTGCCATGCATTACTTTATGAGACCCGGAGCTGAAGCTTGCGAAGCAAAGCTTTCAGCGGTCGCGGAGTATCCTGCGAAGGACTTGTCAGGAAGTTGGGGGTGTTTCGGCGTAGCTCTCTGAATGTGCCCCAACCTCCAGTCCTGTTCATCGCTGGGCTACACAGGAGATAATTTTCATGATGCATAATGGCAGATATTTTCATGGCAATTTTCACATAACCACATAATGCACACATGACACGTAATGCAAATATGTTCATGGCAACAAATCAACCTAAGCTTAATCAATTTAAAAATTTCGAACACAATGCTAGCACATAAGTGGTGTTCTCTTTATGTTTTGTTCAAGGGGCGTATGGCTATGCCTTAGCCATGTATACCCCCCCAAGTGAGCGTGGGGTCCGGACGTCTCCGGACCGCATGGTCACTTGTTAAAACGCAGCTTGGAACAAAGGGATAAAAAATGCAGTAAAAGCGGAGTGAAACTCTCCGTGTTTTATTAAATTAGCCTGTTAGGCATGTGTTTTACAGCTGGGAGGATTATCTCCATATTGTACATTTTTGCTACGTTCACCAAGGGCTTTCGACTAGATAGTCCGGGGCCTACTGATAGTAACGGCGGAGGTGCTCTGCGTTCCAGGCGCGCGGGACTTTAGATCCGTCTAGTCTCTTTAAGTGATACGTCCCATGGCCCACTTTTTCTTGGACTTCATAGGGGCCTTCCCAGTTGGGTCCGAGGACTCCCACTCCCGGATCCTGCGTAGAAGGAAATACTCTCCGTAGGACAAGGTCCCCAACTTCGAATGTACGGCTCTTGACTCTTGTGTTGAAGTGTCGGGCTATCTTGCCTTGGTACATTTTATGTTGGACCTGTGACTGCTCCCGGAGCTCTTCGATCATGTCCAGGGACTCCTGGAGAAGGGCGTGGTTCCGGGTAGGGTCGTAGGTGTCCTGCCTGTGAGAGGGGATCATAGTTTCTACTGGGATGACGGCCTCGCAACCGAAGGTCATGGAATAAGGTGTGTGCCCCGTCGAAGTTCTCTCTGTTGTGCGATAGGCCCAAAGTACTCGTGGAAGCTCTTCCGGCCAGTGAGTCTTGCATGCTTGGAGTTTTTTCTTCAACGTGGTCTTTAAGATTTTGTTCACTGCTTCCACTTGCCCATTAGCTTGAGGTCTGGCGACTGCGGAAAAGCTTTTGATGATTCCATGCAAAGCACAGAAGTCCGTGAAATGCTCACTATCAAATTGATTCCCGTTGTCGGACACAATTTTACGTGGAAGCCCGAAACGACACACTATATTCTTGATGACAAAGTCCAGTGCTTTCTTAGACGTGACCGTGTTCATAGGTTCAGCTTCAGCCCATTTGGTGAAGTAGTCTACCGCGACTATGGCATACTTCACTCCACCCCGTCCAGTTGGAAGGGAACCTACTAGGTCAATGCCCCAAACGGCGAACGGCCAGGGGCTGGTCATTAAGGTAATTTCTGTAGGCGGCGCTCGCGGAACCTTGGCGTACCTCTGGCACTGCTCACATTTTCTGACATAATCCACACAATCCTTCTTCATGGTGGGCCAGAAGTATCCTTGACGAAGGATCTTTTTGGAGAGGCTCAGCCCGGAGGTATGGTCGCCACAGAAGCCTCCGTGAATCTCATGGATGATGGTGCTGATTTCGGTTCCGGAAACACACCTAAGGAAGGGTATGGACAACCCCCTGCGGTAAATCTTTCCATCCATAACCACGTATCGGGGAGCTTGATATTGGAGCTTTCTTGCGTCAGCTTTATTAGTGGGGAGCTCTCCGGTGGTGAGAAATCTGAGGATGGGTCCTATCCAGGAATGGGAATGGTCTATGATGGCGTTTACCCTCTGTGTCTCAGTACTAGGTGCTTCTAAGTGCCCGATGGGCACTAGGCCATATTGTTCAATCTCCGAGTCTTTTGCAAGCTTGGCCAGTGTGTCCGCGAGTGAATTCTGGTCCTGGGGGACCTGGCGGATTTGGTAGCCTTTGAAATGCTGCAGGAGGCCGCGGGAGAGAGACACGTAAGCAGCCATTTTTTCGCCTTTCGTCTGGTATTCTCCGGATATTTGGTTTACCACAAGTAGGGAGTCGCTGTATACTTCGATTTTTTGGGCTCCGACTTCTCTGGCCAGTTGTAATCCAGCTAGCATGGCTTCGTGTTCTGCCTCGTTGTTGGATGCTGGGAACGTGAAGCGGATGGCGCTCTGGAGCTGATGCCCTTGGGGAGAAATTAGGATAACCCCTGCTCCAGCTCCTTTTTCATTTGAGGCTCCGTCTACATAGACCTTCCATGTGGGAAGTTCCGGGACAGGATCTTCCGGGAGGTCATTCATTCCTGAGCATTCCACAATAAAGTCCGCGAGAGCTTGGCCTTTTATGGAAACACGTGGCTGGTAGTGGATGTCAAACTGGCTCAGTTCCATGGCCCATTTAAGTAATCTGCTAGAAGACTCGGGCTTCTGCAAGACTTGCCGGAGAGGGTGGTTGGTGAGTACTCTGATGGTGTGCGCCTGGAAATAGGGCCTTAGCTTCCGCGAAGCGATTAGCAAGCAGAGGGAGAGTTTCTCGATCATTGAATATCTGGACTCGGCGTCCAGTAACCTCTTGCTCACGTAATACACAGGGAGCTGGAGACGGCCGTCTTCCCGGATGAGAGCGGCACTTACGGCATGCTTTGTCACAGCTAAGTACAAGAACAACACCTCTCCTTCGACAGGTTTGGACAGAATGGGAGCTCGAGTTAGATGTTCCTTGAGGTGTTGGAAGGCTGCTTCACATTTGGGGGTCCACTCGAACCTTTTGTTTCCTCGCAACACATTGAAGAAGGGGACACATTTGTCAGTGGCCTTAGATACGAAGCGGCTGAGAGCAGCTATCCTTCCGGTAACGCTTTGGACATCCTTATGCTTCCGGGGAGAAGGCATATCTATGAACGCCTTAATTTTCTCAGGGTTGGCCTCCACTCCGCGGGAGCTGACAGTGAAACAGAGGAACTTCCCAGACGAGACCCCGAAAGTACATTTCTTCGGATTCAGTTTCATTCCGTACTTTCGGATCACGGCGAAAGCTTCCTCAAGGTCGTCACTGTGGTCCCCGGAGGTCTTGGATTTCACCAACATGTCGTCTACATACACCTCCATGTTCCTCCCCAGCTGGTCCTTGAACATCTTGTTTACTAGACGCTGGTATGTCGCCCCAGCATTCTTCAAACCGAAAGGCATGACCACGTAACAGTAGACACCCTTGTCCGTGAGGAAGCTGGTGTGTTCCAGGTCCGCGACATGCATCTTGATCTGGTTGTATCCGGAGTATGCATCCATGAAGGATAAGAGTTCATACCCGGAAGTAGCGTCTACCATCTGATCGATTCGCGGAAGAGGGAAACAGTCTTTTGGGCAGGCTTTGTTCAGGTCCGTGAAGTCAATACACATTCTCCAGGACCCATTGGGTTTCGGGACCAGAACCGGGTTGGCCAACCACATGGGATAGAGTGACTCCTGGAGAAAGCCTATGGACATCAGCTTGTCCACTTCAGCTTTGACTGCTTCGGCCCTCACTGGGTCTAACGGCCTCCTCTTTTGGCGAACTGGAGTTGCAGATGGGTCTATGTTGAGTGCGTGGCACTCAACATTAGGATTAATCCCCGTCATATCAGCGTGGCACCATGACAGGATATCCTGATTATTCTTCACAGTGGCCACGATCTTTTCTCGAATGGCCGATGGAAGGTTTTTCCCCACCTGAATGACTTTGGTGGGATCTCCCGAGTTGAGGATCACCTCTTCGACTTCCTCCATCGGCTCTATCGCCCTCTCGACCCCCACTCTAGGGTGAGTTCGTCAACGTATGCCCCTTGGGCACCCCCAGTTTCTGGTAAATCCTCCGCCAAAGGTGCGGCAACAATCGCCTCCTGGACCGTGTAGACGGATCGGACGGAGATGTTATAACAGCTTCGTGCACTTCGTTGGTCTCCCCGGAGGGTGCCGATACGCCCGTTGTCGCATTGAAACTTCAAGCATAAGTGGCGTATCGAGGTTATGGCCCCAACATCGATTAGGACCGGTCGGCCTAGGATGGCATTATACGCCGTGGGGCAGTCGACCACCATGAATGTGCAGTGCTTGAAGGCACAAGCGTCGTGGTCTCCTCTGAGGGTGACTGGAAGTTGAATTTTTCCTAAGGGCATGAGTGCATCCCCATTGAACCCCTGAAGCTGGATGGGGCATGGGGTCAGATCTGTCTCGGTTAGTCCGATCGCGTGAAAGGCAGCTTTGAAGAGGATGTTTACGGAGCTTCCATTATCGACTAGGATCCGTGAAACCTTCTTATTGGCGATCTGGGCTTCCACGACGAAGGGATCGTTGTGGGGAAAGTGCACATGTCGGGCGTCATCTTCCGTGAAGGTGATGGGAAGATCCATCATTCGGGGACGCTGAGCAGGTGACTGAACCAAGGCGCACATCTCCCCGGTGTGTTCTAACTCCCTTAAGTACCTTTTCTGGGAGTTGCGGGTGCTTCCGGCAAGGTGCGGTCCTCCGGAAATGGTGGCTACGTGTCCGTCAACGGGTGGCGGAGCAAGGCCAGGCGGATATGGTTTTCCGGGTCCTGGAGTCAACATGGCAATGGGTGCCGGAGAGGTCGGAGCAGGAAGCGCTGGGAACTGAGATCCAGGAGCTTGGGGGTGACCGGCTCCAGGAGCGCTAGCGGTCCCCCTCTGTCCCGGAGAGTATGCAGCTCCGTGAACTACTCCCTGTCCGGGATAGATTATGGGTATCCTCACCCATTGACCGAGGTGTCCCGCTCTTGCCAGGGACTCGATCTCATCCTTCAGCTGAAGGCATTCGTTTGTGGTGTGCCCCACGTCTCCGTGGAACTCACACCTCTTATTGGAGTCTCGCGGATGCCTTCCTCCGTGAGACACTTTCGGGGGCTTCCTGTAGTTGACCATATTACAGGTCGCCCGATAGACATTCTCTCGTGAGTCTATCAAACTGGTGTACTCCGTGAACTTGGGCTCATAGTTCTTCCGGGGTTTCTTTGAATGGTCCCCCCGGTTGGAGTTTCTTCCGCCTCGTTTATTCCGCGATTGGCTCAAATTTTGTTCTGGGCCTTCCGCTTGTGGTTGCGACGGGCCGGGAGCGATACTACATCCGGTTTGTACAGCTCCGTATCCAGAGAAATGGGTTTGACTCGGCGTCTGAGCAGACGCGGAAGGCCCATACACGCTTGGAGTGAACTGGGCTCCTGGAAGCGTGAGGGCTGGTGCGGGAGCTTGCGAAGCAAAGCTCGGTGCAGTCACGGAGGGCGTCGGAGCTGGGGGAACTCCAAAGGCCTGTTGGTAGGCATCCTCAAGGTTGATGATTCCCTGAGCTTTTGATATGAATTCGGACAGAGTTTCTGCTCGTCTCCTTTGCATTTCTCCCCATAGCAGGGAGCCGACGGTAAGCCCCGATTGAAGGGCGATTAGCTTCATGTCATCGCTGACCTTGGTCTTAGCAGCAGCTTCCATCATTCTTTGAATGAAAGCTTTGAGGCTCTCATTGGGTAGCTGCTTGATGTTGGTTAAGGAACCAACCTCCATGTCGTGGTCCCGGGCAGCAATGAACTGCCTCCTGAATGCGGACTGTAGCTCCTTCCAACTGTGGATGGATCCGGGAGCTAATCTTTTCCACCAGTCCTCCGCGGACTTGGTTAGGGTGAGTGAGAAGCACATGCATTTGGCATCCTCACTGACGCGCGCCACTTGCATCATCTTGCTGTATTTAGCTAGATGGGTGCGCGGGTCTGTCCTCCCCTCATATAATTCTATATGAGGCATTTTGAAGTTCTCCGGGAGGGGCGTTTCCACGATCTTCCGAATACATGGTTCCGGGTCTTCCTCCTCAGAGTCTGACAGAGCCCCACTTTGCTTCCGGACCAGCTTGGTCAAGGCAGCGATCTGTTCCTCGAGCCTCTTTGTATCGCTCTCCGGGAGGTCACGTCCCCGGAGCTTGTCGTTGAGATGATTTCGCAGGTCATCTCCGCGAGGCCGGGCCTTTTCTCCTTTGGCCTTTTCATACTTGGCCTCCAACCTTCTTCTTAGGTCCACCGTGGACCAGCTATCTTCGGAGTGCGTGTCCGCAGCCCGATTGTCCTGGTTGACGGAATCACTGGGGCCGTTGTTCCTTCCCCTAGGCCTGGGTGCCTTAGCACCGGGCCCTTTAGGCACAGAGTGCCCCCTTGGGGCTGAAGGACGTCTGGGCTTAGGAGCGCCAGAGACCTTCTGCGCGCGGGGGGGGGGGGGGCAGTCGGCCTGGTGATTCACGCCTTTAGGGGGTGCAGGGGCGTTAGTGCGCACAGGCTCCCCAACTTTTTCTTTGCCCTTGTTAGGGGCGGCTTTGGATGGTCCAGCAGCGGCGGGATCCGGCATGGTGGCATCAGCACCACCTAAAACAGAGGCGTCCGAGTCCGAGTCGCCTAGATCTCCGAACTTGCTTTGGAGGCGCTCCATCATGCGCTGCATTTTTTCGGAGACGCGCTCCTGCTCAGCAAGCTTGGCCTTAGTGGTCACCAGTTCTTCGGCTACTTGGACCAGTTCTGGATCCTTCTCGTAGTAGTAGACGTCTTTGTAGTAACCGTCTCGGACATACTCTTCTTCGTTTTCTAAATATGTCGTATCTTCAGTACTGACCTGATCCTGGCGGGATGTCGGGTCTTCACCTTGGTAGTCCGAGTCGTGGGTACTTTCTCCTTCGGTCTGGGTTGCCGAGGGTTCGTTTTGTACCGCATCTTCCATCATAGTATCGGGGTTGACCCTAGCATTCTTGTCAACCGCGGATTTTCTCGTAGTCACCATCTTTTCAGTACGGAGTGAATACAAAAAACGTACACAGAAAAAGAGCTGACTAACAACTCCCTACAGCTCTCAATGAAAGCACCAAAATGTTTACCGAGTTTTTCGGAAACGAATACAAACAAAATAATAAAAAGGTAAGAACTGTGGAAGTGCAGAAATATAAATAGACAAACAGGTTTTTTACGTGGTTCAGGCGTTAACGAGCCCTAGTCCACGAGTCGATGTTATTATACTTGTAGAGAATTACAGTAAAATGGCTGGTGTACAAGAACCTCACAAACTCACAATGTTTCTCTCGGGTTCTCTTGAAGAAGATGAAGCTAGAGAGATTTTGGCAGAGTTCTTGCTATTTAATCTGTTGGCCTCCCTCCCTATTGTAAAATGAGGTCTTTATAGCCAGGGTTTTGGATTAGGGTTTTACTTTGCCCCCATGAGTCTTAATTACACCAGCCGTAAATAGGGGATACAATTACCGTAGTCGCATGGCTACAAGGCTCTACGTAGGTATAATTACATGAAAATATGGGGAATGTAAAAAGGCAGCTGTCTTTTCCAGGCTGTCAGCGGAACAGTAGGCGAAAAGGCACTTTTAGGCGTGCTGGGATGTGTGCGGCCTCGACCTGTCAGGCGGGATCCTGTGTCAGGTGAGTATCATTCCAACTATGCCTCATCCGTGACTCGACCGCTTGGTCTTCTTCCGTGCGAGGCACGAAACTGTATCCGCGAAAGTAACCTGAAGAGCTTCTCCTGGAAGGACCTTCCCCGAAGGATATCCCTTCGGGAGTCCGGGAGAATTGACGAGCTTCCGGGTCGCGGTTGCTTGAAAGAGTGTGCTAGACACTAAACGGGAGAGGCGAAGCCTTTCTGTCCATCCGCGAGCCCTGGTCACCCTTCGTGAAAGACTTTGATAATTCTGCTTCCCCGAGGCTATCCATCTAAACGCTATCCGGAAATCTGGATAACAATAATATATCAAAACTAATAACTAAAGTGTTAAAATAAACATAGCATGAAAATAATAACAATAATATCTCCAAAGTGCTTAAAACTAAGAAAAAAGAAAGTTAAATATATTTATAATTAATATGATATATATATGAAAAGAATATAATTTTTTTTAATTATAATTGGATTGAATCAGTTCTTAATTGGATTTCTATAGTTTCATCCGCCATCCGAACCAATCTAATTAATATCCAACTTTAAAATCCAATCCAATTATAATTGGATTGGTTCGTAGTAATTGGATTGGATTGGATCCTGAACACCCCCTGTATAACTATATTGTAAAACTCATGAATGGTTTTGCAAGACTATATGACTACATATGATCATATCTCAAATAGACCATAACCGATTTGTGTGTTGCATTGTACATTTTCCTTTTTGGTGTTTTATTTGAGCTCTGTAATGGACACTGCTTAAATTGCCAAGAATTGCAGCACAAAAACATTTAAATAGTCAAATTTTCTAATGAAAAATCCCCACAAAAATAGTACTTTTTTTTATTACTAAAAATATACGATTTCTTAAATATCTACACGTTAATGGCTTCTTGGATTTGTTCCAATGTTTTCCCCTTTGTTTCTGGCACCACTATGATGATGAACAATATACCCAGAACATTAATTGCTCCATAGAGAATGAAGGTACCTGAGACCACATTCAAAGCCAATTAAGTAAATATCTATAGTAAAAAAAAATTAATACTTGTACACATTGTTTATAGGAACAAATAAAATAAATTGTCACTTATACTCACCATAGGAGCTCCAGGACATTAGAAAGTTAAAGCTGTAGGAACACAACCATGCACCAAACCAATTCACCAATGTTGCTAAGCTTCCAGCTTGCCCTTTGATATTTATAGGAAAAATCTACAGCATAAATATATTCAGAATCATTCAATAAATTTGAAGAAGAAGAAAAAAAAATCTCTTTCTTTTCTGTGCCTGATCTCAAGAGTTAATCAAATAAAAGTAAATCCAGCCAAATTGTTACCTCAGACATCACAACCCAAGGAACTGCTCCCATTCCAATTGAGAATGATCCAATGTAAACCTAGAGTTCAAAAAAAGAACAACTCTTAAAAACCTTTGGTAGACACCAATATCTAAATGGGGTACTTGACAAAATAGATTTTTTTTAATGTTATTTTGAAAGATAACATTCTTTTGATAATTATTTCCAAAATAATCTTCCGACACACTTGATGCACTGTAAAATTTATTCGTCACCCTGTCAAGCTTATTCGACACTATCCGAAAAGCTACTTTGTAAATAATTATCAAAAGAATGTCACTTAGCAAAATGACACTAAAAAAAATATCTTTACCAATTACTCATATTTGTCTGTATAGATAATATGATATAGGGGAATCTGATAACATACCAGTATGCCAGTAACAGCAAGAATGGGAACTGCTTTGAGTGCCAATTCGTGAACCTGTTTGAAACAAAATCAAAAGCCGAGAAAAAGGCTTTCTCTTAACATTGGATATACTAAAAAGCCACAGTGGTTTTTGTGGGTTCGAAAAGTTGTACATTAGGTACCTTAAAGTAGAATGAAAAAGCAGGAAGAATGCAGCCAAGTACCAATCCTGATCCCGAAATCTTGAAACATTGAAGAGATTAGTATAATATGAGCTCTTTAAACATGTAAAATGGGATTTCAATAAGCAAAACTTTGAGGAGAAAAGATGTAGTGTTCTACCAATAACAGAGGTTTTCTTCCTAATTTGTCAACCACTACTGCCCCAAGTCCAGTAACCACAATCTGCAAAACAAAAACATTCCAACAAGTTAATAAAACTAACTTTTTTTTTTTAATTGTACGGAAATGAAGAGTGAAAATAGAAAAACCTGAAGAATAGCATATATTGTAGTTCCAAGGCTGGCTGAGAATCCTGAGATGTTACCAATAATCAAAATGAATATTAAGTACATGTTTAGAGCTAGATTTTAGAAAAAAGTAACTGGTTTTGGTTTATCATTTGTGATATGATTTCAACTCAATCAAGACTGATATGGTTCTATTTGGCCACAGAACTGGAAAATTCTTGTTAAGCAATATTATGGTCAAAGTACCTGCTGACTCAAAAATGCTGCTAGTGTAGAAACAAACTCCATTAATCCCACCAAATTGCTGACAAACCATCAACCCAATTCCTATCTGTTCGTCAAAACAAAACACAATCGACGGATTTTAACTAAAAGATATCAAAGATAACTCTATAATTTGTTCATGGTGAATTATTACAGTGACAGATCGCTGGTATCTCTTTTGGAACAAGTCCAAGATTTTGGCCTTTGGAAGGTTTTCAAGAGTTGTGATATAATCCTGCAAGGTATGACATGGTATCTCTTGTTATGTTATCTTCAAAAGGCTCTAAAACATTTCCAATACTGCCTAGGATAATACAAAAGTTTATGAATCAGAGACAAGAACCTGAATTTCGGCCGCCTCCTGAGATATGTTGGCATTCTTACCGCGAAGTTTCTGCAATGAGACTTCAAAGTCTTTATGACGTCCTGTCTTTGCCTGCATTCATAGCGAGGTTGAGATTTGAGACCATGAATAGAGTTTATTGATTGTGTTCTTTTCTATACTTTCATAGCATCTTACCAGCCATCTAGGAGACTCCGGAATGAAAAAGAGACCAAAAAGCAAAACAGCGCATGGAATAAGACCTGTGCATACTTTGAAAGTGAGTAAATTTCAATTGTATCATTCAAAATAGGGAGTTCTAGTCCTAAGTATAATCAAGGAGGACTATAGTTTTGCTATTTGTCACAACAGTTAACACATAATTTGGCTAAGAAATTTTACCAACTAATGCTAATGTCCTCCATGATAATACATTGCCAATGATGAAGGAAACTGATACTCCACCACAGATCATGAACTACAAGAATAAGAAGACAATATCAGTCTTTTCATATTTCAGGCTTTACTTCTCTTCAAATAACCCTTTCCTATAAAATGACTTTAAATCTCAAGAGAATTAGTCTTTTCACCTGGTTTGCAGCAGTTAGTGATCCTCGAAGATTCTTGGGTGCGATTTCAGCTATGAAAATAGGTACCTTATCAAGAAGCATCAAATTTGTCAACTTTATGAGTCAAAAGTCAATGGTTTTATCAGGTGGGATGTACTAAAACTACTAGAATGAGAAGAAACACACCACATAGGAAAAGGCTCCCATTCCATATCCAGTTGCAAGTCTTCCAAGATTCAAAGGTAGAACTCCCTTTTTAGAATTCAAGATTCGGGAAATTAATAATTCATAATCTTATTAATCATATAAATATCTAACAAATAAATATAGAAAAGCAAACCACAACTTAAATTTTAGGTGAAAACACTTGGGAAATCCCCAAAAGTGATAGAACAGACCTGAGCAAAGTAAATGCAAAGCCACCCTGCAACACAGAAGGCAGTATAAACTCTCATTGCCTGCATCAATACCAAAAGAAGTACATTGTCATGGTAAGTATGGGTAAAATTCCGAAATGAAAATGCTGGAAGTATTCAACATGATGCCCTCTTGCTTACCCATTTTCGACCAACACAATCAGCAATTGGACCGCTTGTGATTGCACCAATCATAGCACCAGAAGTCAATATGGAGCCAAATAGAGAATACTGTGTACAGATATATACAAGAGTAGAAAATTCAGTTTATAAGAAATATCCATATCATATATAATAACATTACACATTCAAGAGACATTCCGAAACCAATATTCAGTCAAGTTTCTTAACCAAAAATCACAGCATTTCACCAATAATTGATTCGAATACTGTAATTTTCAATCTTTTCCAGATTGCCTGACTGAGATTTGAAAAGTTCATAGGCCACAGTTGCTGTCTTTTTTGCTAGTGTTGACAGTAATGAGTTGGTGACCATGAAACTAATTTCATTTGAAAGTGACTAGTCTCTCGAGGAAAACTCTCATGGTCAAGTCTCTATTAAGTAAAAAATTAATAAGTGCTTTTCTACTTATTCCAGTACCTCGTCTAAAGATAAGTTGAGATCCTTCCTTATAGCAGTCTGGGTTGGTGATGAATAACCCGCCTGTCAATTAAACAAAAAGTCTCAGAAGTCATAATAACAAGTATACAAACGTGTGTGCTTACCTTAATACGTAGGGTAGTTGAAGATGAAAATATTATACTAAGAACTTACACAGGTTCCAAATTCATAGGAACCACAAACTGCAACAAAAGTGCTAAAGTAAACCATCCATGGGTGGTCTCTGCTACTTTCATGGTCAGCTGATCCATCTTCAACAGCCATGAGTGGCTCTCTTGTCTCCTCCTCTTTGGCAGCCATGTCTGCTTTCTCTATATAACCTTCAGTTAATTATCTGGGTATCTCCACACACACACACACACACACACATATATATAAGTGTGTTAAAAGAGAAAGATTCAGACCAAATGTATCTTAAAATTGGCTTTCATCAACTTGGAAATAATCGGAAAACCCACTTGGAGGGTGTTCAATTCTCCAACAAAAAGGTCACTTTTCAACTCCTAAGTTTGGTCTACAATTCCTCTTTCTGACACTTCTCTTAAACTCTTTGAAAATGTAACGTATTCTAATATTTATATTATATCTATACTTCTCTTGCTCCAATTTGATGCTCCAATCTACAAATTGACAAGATGTAATATTATAGTTTAGTTAAAAAATGGCAGTAACCTTTGTCGTTTGCAGGTGGATCAATTAAAAAGCACATGGTGTATCTATCTATCTATCAAAACTTTGCTATGTAATTATATATGAAAGGCAGAGACAAAGATCTAAAATGACAATTGTCTTTTGTTTTATCTTCTCTATTGACTGTTGGGGCAATTTTTTTTTTTTTTTTTTTTAAAAGGGTTAGATTAGATCATGAGTAGTAGGAAAGAGATCTAACTCAAATGAATGTTTTTTAGCGGTCCAAATTGAGCATAGCCCACATGATTTAGTCACCCCTAATTCTTTTTTTTTTTCATGGACTAAAAACTTCATTGAATCAACACTGATAATCAGCAATAACAATAGAGTTGACACTCAGGAAATCCTGGCCACCAAACAGTAGCATCTTCTAAAGAGACTGACAACTTGGCCAACGAATGAGTCACTGCATTGGCATTTCTAGGACAAAGAACTACTCTCACATAATTGAAATCAGTACAGACTCTATAAACATCATTCATCACCAGCCCAAAAGAAGAGTAACAATCCTGTTTATTCACCCATGCTTGGACAACACGAGCACAATCAGATTCAAATATCACAGAACTAAAGCCCAACCTTCGACTGAGTAAGGCACCAACCTTGCCTATTGAGTCATGAGCAATGCCACACCCCACCACACCATTTTCCTTCCGAATCCCCACGTCCACATTGACCTTAATACAATCATTCGGCGGCGGGTTCCACATAGCCTGGGGGGCTCAGGACTGGGGGAAACTTGCTGAAACTTGTCCAAATAGTTCACAGCCCAATTCAGTCATAGACTCTTTCCATGAGACTTTGTCATGATCAAACTGATTCCTTCTTTGACAAATCCTCCATATCAATACACAAAACTGCTCCACCTCAAACTTAGAAGATATGCTCATAAATTCAAGGATAACTTCATAAAAGCCTATGGAGGGAGGAAACGAAAGTGAGACCTGGAAAGTGCACTCTTCATAGATAGACACAAGAGATGAACACCCCATTAGTGCATGATATGTTCTCTCCGCATAACAGTGGCAAATCAGGCAAGCAGCCACCCCTAATTTTTTATTTCCTTTGTATTTTTTTTATATTAAATCAGTTAAAAAAATTATTTTAATGAAAATTTTAAGAAAAATAGTGATAAAATCCCAGAGCATATACTGCTTGTATATGTGGTATTCTGAATGAGTTGATAAAATATTATAGGCGTCAAACTTTGCCTTTAGTAATTGAAGCTCATATAACTATATTGTAAAACTCATGCATGGTTTTGCATGACTATATGACATCATATCTCAAATATATACCATAATCGATTTGTTACTACATTGCACATTTTCCTTTTTGGTGTTTGGTTTGAGCTTTGTTATAGACACTGCTGGTGTTCTTCAGCTCTGCAATAGCATCATGAGTAAATAAAATATATTACTAAATTGCCAAGAATTGCAGTACTAAAACATTTAAATAGTTAAATTTTCCAATGAAAAATTCCCACAAAAATAATACTTTTTTTATTATTGAAAACGATTTCTTAAATCTCTACACGTTAATGGCTGCTTGGATTTGTTCCAATGTTTTCCCCTTTGTTTCTGGCACCACTATGATGATGAACAATATACCCAGAACATTAATTGCTCCATAGAGGATAAAGGTACCTGAGACCACATTCAAAGCCAATTAAGTAAATATATATAGTGAAAAAAATTAATACTTCCAAACAATGTTTATTGAAACAAATAAAAGAAATTGTCACATGTAATCACCATAAGAGCTCCAGGACATTAGAAAGTTAAAGCTGTAGGAACACAACCATGCACCAAACCAATTCACCAATGTTGCTAAGCTTCCTGCTTGCCCTTTGATATTTATAGGGAAAATCTACAGCATAAATATATTCAGAATTATTCAATAAATTCGAAGAAGAAAGAAAAAAAAATTCTCTTTCTTTTCTGTGTCTGATCTCAAGTGTTAATCAAAGAAAAGTAAATCTAGCAAAATTATTACCTCAGACATCACAACCCAAGGAACTGCTCCCATTCCAATTGAGAAGGATCCAATGTAGACCTAGAGTTCAAAATATGAAAAACTCTCAGAAACCTTTGTTGGACACCAATGAATGGGGTACTTGACAAAATAGATGTTTTTTTAATATTATTTTGAAAAATGACATTCTTTTGATAATTTTTTTACAAAGAATCCTCCTGGCACACTTGACACACTGTTGAAGTTATTTGTCACCTTGTCAAACTTGTTCGACACTACCTGGAAGGCTACTTTGCAAATAATTATAAAAAGAACATCATTTTGCAAAATGACACTTAAAAAATCTATCTTTACCAATTACTCATATCTGAATAGACAATATGATATAGGGGAATCTGATAACATACCAGTATTCCAGTTACAGCAAGAATGGGGACTGCTTTGAGTGCCAATTCATGAACCTGTTTGAAACAAAACAAAAAAAAAAGGTTTTCTCTTAATATTGGATATACTAAAAAGCCACAATGCTTTTTGTTGGGTTAAAAAATTTGTACAATAGGTACCTTAAAGTAGAATGAAAGAGCAGGAAGAATGCAGCCAAGTACCAATCCTGATCCCGAAATCTTGAAACATTGAAAAGATTAGTATGAGATAAGATATTTAAGCATGGAAAATGGGATTTAAATAAACAAGCTTTGAGGAGAAAAGATGTAATGTTCTACCAATAACAGTGGTTTTCTTCCTAATTTGTCAACCACTACTGCCCCAAGTCCAGTAACCACAACCTGCAAAACAAAAACATACCAACAAGTTACTAATACTAGATTTTTTTTTAATAGTAGGGAAATGAAGAGTGAAAATAGGAAAACCTGAAGAATAGCATATATTGTAGTTCCAAGGCTGGCTGAGAATCCTGAGATGTTACCAATAGTCAAAATGAATATTAAGTACATGTTTAGAGCTAGATTTTAGAAAAAAGTAACTGATTTTGGTTTATCATTTGTGATATGATTTCAACTCAATCAAGACTGATATGGTTCTATTTGGCCGCAGAACTGGAAAATTCTTGTTAAGCAATATTATGATCAAAGTACCTGCTGACTCAAAAATGCTGCTGGTGTAGAAACAAACTCCATTAATCCCACCAAATTGCTGACAAACCATCAACCCAATTCCTATCTGTTCATCAAAACAAAACACAATCGACGGATTTTAACTAAAAGATATAAAAGATAACTCTATAATTTGTTCATGGTGAATTATTACAGTGACAGATCGCTGGTATCTCTTTTGGAACAAGTCCAAGATTTTGGCCTTTGGAAGGTTTTCAAGAGTTGTGATATAATCCTGCAAGGTATGACATGGTATCTCTTGTTATGTTATCTTCAAAAGGCTCTAAAACATTTCCAATACTGCCTAGGATAATACAAAAGTTTATGAATCAGAGACAAGAACCTGAATTGCGGCCGCCTCCTGAGATATGTTGGCATTCTTACCGCGAAGTTTCTGCAATGAGACTTCAAAGTCTTTATGACGTCCTGTCTTTGCCTGCATTCATAGCGAGGTTGAGATTTGAGACCATGAATAGATTTTACTGATTGTGTTCTTTTCTATACTTTCATAGTATCTTACCAGCCATCTAGGAGACTCCGGAATGAAAAAGAGACCAAAAAGCAAAACAGCGCATGGAATAAGACCTGTGAATACTTTAAAAATGAGTAAATTTCAATTGTATCATTCAAAATAGGGAGTTCTAGTCCTGATGAATGTCGATTTTAAAGAAATAGTTAAGAATTATTTTTCATCCCAATTAAACTATTAACACCACAGTGATCTTAATTAGAGCAATAGATCTATTAAGCATCCAATCTATTTAACCCCGTAAAAATATTACATCAAACAAATTAATCTAGACAACAAATTCATTAAGCATGCAATTCATTTAACTTAATTTATATTTTTCATCACAATTAATATATCCATCACAATACCCGATTTATCACTCTACTTAGAATCCTAAATTATTAGGTGAATAACAATCCTAAGATGATAGTAAAACAATGCAAACCCCTAACTAGTGACCATATTTTACAAAAATCGTACCATTGAAATAGACAAATAGAAGAAATTTAATATAAGGGAATAGAAAGAATAAAATTCATCAATGTATTCAAGATCTCATGTCTAGAGTTTTGAAATAACCCTCAACTACAAAGAATACTACTCCATGATTACACTCATATTCACAAACATAAATATTCAATAAAAATAAAGGAGTTTTGAGAAGAAAGAACTCATATTCACAAACATAAATATTCAATAAAAATAAATGAGTTTTGAGAAAAAAGAAAAACTAGATTGAAGAATGTAGATAATAATATCTTTTCTCCTCCTCTGTTGCTCTAGCTTCTAAAATTCCCAATTCAAAGTTATTATAAAAGTTAACCCTAAACCCTTTTATAGCACATTAAAAATTACATTTAAAAATCAAAATTTAAGAAAAAATCGACCGCAAGTCGCGGCCACTAAAATATCTATTTTCCAGAAAATCGGGCTCCAGCCGCGGCCTGGGACATTGCTGGTCGCGGCCATTTCCCAAGCCGCGACCACTGGGCTCTGTTGGTGTGGCCGCGGCCATGGAATTTTTTCGGTGTTTTGTTTTTCTTCAGCTGCAGCCACTGATGACATTTTAACCATAACTTTCTCGATATAGTTCGGAATTGTACGATTCAAAAAGCTATGGAAAGCCAAGAAAAATATATAAAAATTGTATTTCTTCAAAGATTTTCAAAAAAATATTGAAAAATGATCAAAATCAAGTGTGAAGTTTTTGACTTGTAATTTCGAGCTTAACCTTTGCTTATAAAACATCTCAAATTCATTATCATAATAACACAAAATAAACTT
Organism: Humulus lupulus; assembly: GCF_963169125.1. Classification (NCBI taxonomy): domain Eukaryota; kingdom Viridiplantae; phylum Streptophyta; class Magnoliopsida; order Rosales; family Cannabaceae; genus Humulus; species Humulus lupulus. The sequence goes on from NC_084793.1 coordinate 53,317,566, forward strand.
ATTAAACATATATAAAAAAATAATTAAGTACATAATCATAAAATAATAATGAATTAAAAATAGACAAATTCGATATTTATGACCTAACTAAACTTCAGTCTCACTATTTAAGACAATTGATAATACATAATTTGCCTAAGAAATTTTACCAGCTAATGCTAATGTCCTCCATGAGAGTACATTGCCAATGATGAAGGAAACTGATACTCCACCACAGATCATGAACTACAAGAATAAGAAGACTATATCAGACTTTTTCATATTTCATGCTTTACTTTTCTTCAGATAACCCTTTCCTACAAAATGACTGTAAATCTCTAGAGAATTGCAACTTTTGAATATGTTCACCTGGTTTGCAGCTGTTAGTGATCCTCGAAGATTTTTGGGTGCAATTTCGGCTATGAAAACAGGTACCTTATCATTTATCCAAAAGAAGCATCAGATTTGTCCACTTTATGCATCCAAAGTCGATGATTTTATCAGGTAGGATGAACTAAAACTACTAGAATGAGAAGAAACACACCACATAGGAAAAGGCACCCATTCCATATCCAGTTGCAAGTCTTCCAAGGTCCAAAGGTAAAACTCCCTTTTTAGCATTCAAGGTTCAGGAAATAAAATAATTCATAATCTTATTATTCATATATATAACTAACAAATAAATAGAGAAAACCCAACCACAAACAAGTTAAGTTTTAAGTGAACACTAGTGAAATCCCCAAGTGTGATAGAACAGACCTGAGCAAAGTAAATGGAAAGCCACCCTGCAACACAGAAGGCAGCATAAACTCTCATGGCCTGCATCAATACCAAAAGAAGTACATTGTCATGGTAGATTTAGACAAAATTCTGAAATGAAAATTGTGGAAGTATTCAACATGATGCCCTCTTTCTTACCCATTTTCGACCAACATAATCAGCAATTGGACCGCTTGTGATTGCACCAATCATAGCACCAAAAGTCAATATGGAGCCAAATAGAGAATACTGTGTACAGATATATACAAGAGTAGAAAATTAAGTTTATAAGAAATATATCCATAACAAGTATAATAACAGAACACATTCAAGAGACATTCCAAAACCAATATTCAGCCAAGTTTCTTTTCCAAAATCACAGCATTTCATCAATAATTGATTTGAATACTGTAGTTTTCAATCTTTCTCAAACTGCTTAAATGAGATTTGAAAAGTTCATAGACCACAAATGTTGTTTTTCTTGCAAGTGTTGACAGCAATAAGGTGATGACCATGAAATTTCATTTGAAAGTGACTAGTCTCTCTCATAACTCACAAGGAAAACTCTCATGGTCAAATGTCTATCAAATAAAAAAGTGATTCTCTACTTATTAGAGTACCTCGTCTAAAGATAAGCTGAGATCCTTCCTTATAGCAGTCTGAGTTGGTGATGAATAACCCGCCTGTCACTTAAACAAAAAGTCTCAGAAATCATAATAACAAATATACACACGTGTGTACTTTAGATAAGTAGGGTAGTTGAAGATGATAATATTATACTAAGAACTTACACAGGTTCCAAATTCATAGGAACCACAAACTGCAACAAAAGTGCTAAAGTAAACCATCCATGGATGGTCTCTGCTACTTTCATGGTCAGCTGATCCATCTTCGACAGCTATGAGTGGCTCTCTTGTCTCCTCCTCTTTGGTAGCCATGTCCTCTTTCTCTATATAACCTTCAGCTGATTATTTGGGTGAGTGTTAAAGAGAAAGATTCAGACCAAGTGTATCTTAAAAATGGCTTTCATCAACTTACTTGGAAAAACAAAAAAAACCCACTTGGAGGGTGTTCAATTCTCCAACAAAAAGGCCACTTTTCAACTCCTAAGTTTGGTCCACAATTCCTCTTTCTCACACTTCTCTTAAACTCTTTGAAAATGGAACGTAGTCAAATTTTTATATTATATCTATACTTTTCTTGATCCAATTTGGTTTTACTATCTATAAATGGACGAAGTGTAATATATTATAGTTTAGTTAAATAAAACAGTAATCTTTGTCGTTTGCATGTTAATCAATTAAAAAGCACTTAGTGTATCCATCTATCTATCAAAACTTTGCTATATAATTGTACATGAACGGCAGAGATAAAGGTCTAAAATGACAATTGTCTTTTGTTTTTATCTTCTCTATTGACAGTTGAGGCAATTTTTTTATTTTAAAAAAGGGTAAGATTAGATGATGAGTAGGAAAGAGATCCAAAGCAAATGAAAGTTTTTTAGTGGTCCAAATTGAGCATGGCCCACATAATTTAGTTTTCTACATGTGGTTGCAATAGATTTGAACTTAGCTGGCGCAGCCGTATCCAAGTTGAAGAAGACTACCAAAACTTTATTAATTTGATCAAATAAGCTCTTCTACTTTCATTTCATTCTTTCAACTACCATTCTTCCTATAATTATTCAAGAACACCATCAATATTTGAAGATGAAAGGCAAGAAAAGCTAGGAATTGTTTGTTGCAAGATTAGGGAAAGACAATGTTAGAGAACTTCAACATACGAGCGTGGCATTTTAGATAAAAAACTAAAGTAGCCTTACAAGAGTAAAAAGAAAATGATGGCATTTACAACTCAAAAACATACCGGCAGTGACGGAGACACGATTAAAATATAAAGGGAAAAAAATTAACAAAAATTGTACTAATATATATATACAAAATATATAAATGTATAATTTTTTCTTTAGTTTTAGAGGGGCCAATATACATTGTACAAAAATATAGATAAAAAAGTTAAGGGAGGTCATGGCCACCCCACTCCCCCTAGGGTGCACCCCAAAAAAGAGTGTATTGATGCACGGATTTGTGTCCTTAAAGCGTATTTTTGAATGAACGATTATTGTTAATCAAATGAAGTTAATATTTTACACTCATATTTGTATTTAATTATACATACCATTTATCATGAGGATCCAATATTATTGATGTGGTCTTGAATAAAGTATATATAATGATATATATACAAGATACAAGATGATTTAATTCAAGATAATAATATAAAAATTGTCTGTAACTGCTAATTAAAGCGGGAGCTTTATTTAATAAAGATTATGAGTATAATCCATCTTCTGTTTAAGACATAACAATTTATCCAGACTGTTAAGTATAGCGACACAAAGAGATAGATGTACCGTATACAATATATATTATATTGGATTGGGACACGATGAAAGAAATAACTTTTGATAATCTCCGTTAAAATATAGAAGTTCAACATTCATCAATAGATGGTCGTTTGAGACTTGACCTCAATCCTTAAGTGAGTAATGAACTCCTATTTGTGCTTTTATTTATGCTCTTATGAGTTTTGACTTATCGGATAAGGTTCAATATTCCTACGACCAAATTCCTGATATCTTGGAGTCATAGAATTGCAAATGGCTGGGAACATACTTCACAGATATGGAATCTGCTCCTTACACTACTACTACAAAAAAAAGGCTTTTAGGACACTCACCTAGATGCGAGCCCTAAAAACAACTTTTGAGCTTTTTAGGATACTCATTGAGAGTCCTTAAAGAATTTCTTTTAGGACACGCGGTGCAAACCCTAAAAACTGATGTGTGTCCTAAGAGTTTGAATTTTTTTGAACAAAAGTATCTAAACTTTTTAGGACACGCATTAAGAGTCCTTAAAGAATTTCTTTTAGGACATACAGTGCGAGCCCTAAAAACTTATGTGTGTCCTAAAAGTTTGAATACTTTTTTTTAATAATAGTTTTATTATATATTAAATTAGAAAAGAAAAAAAAAACACTCAGCCCATTCTCTCTCTCTCTTTCTTGGATTCCCTCTTCTTCCCAATTTCTCTTTTCCTCTCTGTCCTTGCTGCCAACCACGAACGGTGGCTCTCCGGCCACCCCCACCTACACGCGCCGCCCAGTTGTCTTCCTCGACCCCCGAAACCCCCAGCCCTGCGAGCCCTTAGCCTCACGAGCCCCGAGCACTCTTGACGAAGCCTCCAAAATTCGGGCGACTATGTGGGTTTCCTAAACTTTTTGGGCATTTTCCGACCACCTCGAGCCACCCCAAGCCAAATGACCACAACCACTGCATTCCTTGTGCTTTGGGTTTCAAAACCCACTAAAGGATCAAACTTAATGGTCGTTGAAATTGGAATCGACGTTCGCCGGAATCCATGGAGATTCAAGAATTCATGGCTCTAATGCAGCCATTCTAGTCCTTTCCAAGAGAAACCACCACCACCATGATGTTCCTCGAGCTTTGGGCTTTGAGGCCCAGTCATCGTTTTCCCAAACCACCACCGTGGGGTGGTGGCGCCACCATCATCGTTGGAGCTCCAGCAGGAGCTTTGGCTACCAATTAATTTTTAAAAGATTAAAAAAAAAACTTAAAAACCTCACTTTTTAAGGCTCTCAAATAGAGGACTCACGCTGCGCGAGTCCTAAAAGCCTTTTTTGTAGTTGTGTTACTTAAATGAAAGCATATTATTTGTTCATTTTAGTGTTGATTTGGTGCTTGAACATAGAGCGCTCAATTTCTGTTAGAGAACAAAAATTTCATTCTATAATTAAATTTATAGAATAATGTTCTCAATAGAACTAATTGATATTGACATAATTAGAGAGGTTAACGAACATTAAGACCTAGCTTTAATTATGAACAACTAGCAGAGGGTCATAACTCATGCAATGACTAAATCAATGGACGGTTTTATAGTTATAGCTTCTAATAATATAAGACTATACTTTTGAGAGTTCAACTATGAATTTCTAGTAGAATAATTCATAGTTAATAAGTTATTTAATGGAACTAAGAGTTAGTAAAATTAATTGAATTATTGGATTTTAGAACTATGGGTCCATAATGTCCCCGTACTAGCCCGATAACACAGATGTAGGATTTTGGTATTAAAATGAATTAATCAAAAATAATAAAATATTACTTTTAATCTCACAAAATAATATTATTTGTGAAATAATATTGAAGATATTGTTTATGAAATAATATTTAATGACAAATAAAAATATATTGATAATTTTGTGAAATTAATTTTTTATTGAAAAATTAATCATATTTAACTTTGTGGTATGATTGTATACTACATAAAAAAATATGACAAATGCCCAACAAATAACATTTTATAGAGATAAAATACAACATGGCCCAAAGCCCTATAGTTGGCGCCAACCACAGTCCAAATGGACTATGACCCACGCATAGGCCCAATGTGATTAGGGCTATGTCTTATTTCTATTGTTATATTAATAGAATAAAACATAAAAAGAGAGAGAGAGATATGCAATTAACCTTATTTGCCAATGAAGAAAAATAAAGAACTTGGTCTCTCTGAATTGTGAGAAGAATACTCTCTCTTGTGTTGAGATTCAAAAGTGTGTTCTTGTGTATCCTACCAAATGGCATAGACATCAACCTGTCTCCTTCTCTTTGTGCGATTCATAGTATGGAAGATGGTGGGCTAGGCTAAGACGCTATTTGATTTACACGTGTTCTACATCTAAAAAATGTATTTGTAATTTTTATTTTATTTAGATTCATGTTGCATGATAAAGTTCTCATTCTAGTTATAGTTCCTAGAGTGATTCGTTCTTATGCTTTAATAAATGTTATTATTGCATTGAAATGTTATTATTGCATTGAAATATTATATTCTGTTGCAGTGTCAAGCACAAGATAAAAAACCAACAATTAGTACCAGAGCCATGGTTGAGACCATGTGTAATGATACTGATCTGTGTTTATTTTGAATGCATGAACACGTAGAGCACATGTTTTATGAGTGAGCTTAAGGGTTGTTCTTATTTCTATTATATTTTGAATATGTTGAATGTATGTGATGAATGATATTGGTCGTTAACTATATAGTTCCTTTTGTTTTTGGTTTTGTTCTTAATTTGTTGAATTAGATTCATTGTACACCCATATTGTTTTGTTGGGTATAATTTTTTGTAATTTTTAAATTTTATTGTTTTTAGAATTTTAAATATTTTTTTAATGAGATGTTGTTCAGTAAGATTGAATATTGAAAACAACCAAAACTGTGTTTTGGAATGAGTTGAAGTGGTATTGGCAGCCGAGAATTACATTCATCAATTGTTGATTAATTGATGCTTTGCGGCGTGTATGGGCACATGTAGTCTACATGTGCAAAATGAAAATGGTGAATATATTGATCAATTGTTGATCAATACAATTGATGCTGTGAGTGTGCTCTAATTGCACACGTGAATTGTGCAACACAAAGGACAAGTAATGCACAAGATCAATAGTCATTACATTGATTAATTTTTTTTTAATTGATCAAAGTTTCAAAATTTTGAAGCTACCGTGAGTGCACATAATGTGCTAAAGGAGTTGTTTTGATTATTTAATTAATTATGATTGATTATTTAATTTAAATTTAACATTATATTTTAATATTTGATGTTAAGATATTTATGAGAATAGTTGAGTTATTAGTTGTTGACCATATATGATTTATTGAAATCAAATAATGGTTTAAGAAATGACTAATAAGATTAATAATTTATTTTTATTTAGAGAAATGGAAATTTTTAAACACCTTAATTGGAATCAAAATTTAGTTTACAAAAATTAATTAAGTATTAGTCAAATATAATTTGAGTAATTATAATATCAATAATTGTAATTATAATAGTAGTTTAAGAAACTATTTATTATAAATAAAAAATAATTATGAATTATTTTTCCCCAAAATTTGAAAGTAGTTTTTGAAACTATTAGTTATTAATTAATAATTTATGAAATTATTATTTAATAAATAGTAACCACTTTCCATTAGTTATTAATTAATAATTCATGAAATTATTATTTTAATAACAAAAGTGTACAAACTTTTGATAAAATCCTAATTTTGGAAATTAGGTTATCTCATTTAAAACCCATGGTTAGGGTTTGAGTGTGCAATTCCCAAGGCCCACGACAAATGATGAAGCCTATGGAGATTACAAGAAGCTTTGAAGCCCAAGGAATGTCTTGATGTATTTTTGTAATTTCATTTAACAAAGAGAATCTGGTCAATACCCTAATGTTTTATTATACTGTATGATTGGTAACATGTTGATATGTTGACTTCACATGCCATATAGAATAGGAACGCCCGCTCATTGTATCATTTCAATGACATGTTATGTATGAATGTTAATTTTTATAATTAACATGTCTCCTAGGATAGAAAAGTAGTATAGTTCTTTTTCTACCATAAATGGACACAAATAATGTGAATTAGATTTAAATGGTTAAATTGGGTAATATCACATTAATATCATGTCTAGATTACCTTAATATGTTTTAGGGTTATTAATGAGTTTAATACTTAGGAAAAACATGATTTAGAATTAATTAGTAATTGTTAGTAATTATTCTAAATTTGATAATCTTAGAATTTTAAGAGTTAAAATCTGGATTGCGTAAGTGATTTAAATTTAATAGTTAAATTATGGTAACAATCACTTAGTAATTAAATTATGAGATATTTTAATAGAAAACCTTTTATCTATAAAATAGTGAGTGGGAGAAGGTTATAAGGCACTATAACCTACGGTCTCTACTATTGGTTGAAAAACGTTGTATCTAGTCAGGGCCTCGAGACGACTTTGCTTTCGTCTTCCCTATCGAAAGGTGTTTTGGCTAGGATTTTAACAAGTAGACCTCTTAGCTATAGGGTTTTAAGATGTATTCCATGTTTGACCTATCCTATCGACGACATTCATGGGTTAAGTCGAGAAACCTGAAATAGTAAGTTACACTCACGAAAAATATATCTACCCTACCTGGATATATTTTTGACCAAAATAATGGTAATTGCTTATAATAAAGATATTAGATATTTTGATATTATAACAATTGAGAGCGTCTCGTTTTAACTAGCAAGTATTTGACCTATCCTATCGACGACACTTACTTGTGTTAGTTAGCTCATTGTTGTACTTATATGAATAGGTTTTTGTAAGCACGCATCATGTTTATTTTTATTTCATTGTACAGATACTATGATTTATGGTGTATGAGTGTATGACTGTATTTATTATTTTCTTTGGTTTAATTACAGTAATACAATGACTGGAGGAAAATCACATATGTCCATTTTTGCTAATGAAAAATTAACTTGTAATATTAAAAGGTGGAAAAGTAACAATAATCTATTACCAATGACTGAGCACACAACTCAGAAGTCTAGCATTAGCAAAGGCAAGGGCAAAGAAGTTGCCCACTCCAACTACAATGGGAATTGCTCCCACTGCCATACAAATGGGTATAGTAAGAGAAATTGTAAAAGAAACCTCGAGGAGTTAAAGAACAAGAAGAAAAGTAAATTAGATTTACTAGACACTAAGACATGCTTAGTGGAAAATAATTGTTATACATGGATAGTTGATTCAGGAGCCATTTGTTCTGATTTGCAAATGCTTAGCTCTTGGAGAGATCACCAAGAATGGGAGTTCACACTGAGAGTGAGGACATGGGATTTTGTTTCAGCCAAAGCAGTGGGAGAAGCAAAAATTTATTTTACTGAAAATAAATTTTTATCTCTAAAAGACATCTATTTTATTCCTAGTTTCAAAAGGAATTTAATTTCTGTTTCAAAATATTTAGAACAATGCTATTCTAGCTCTTTTAATAATAATTTTGTTATTATTTCAATAAATGGTTTGCATGTTTGTGACAGAAATCTAGAGGAAGGTCTATATGTGATAAGATCTTAAATGTCTTCACTACTCAATACTGAAATGTTCAAATTTGAACAATCAAAGCCTAAACGACAAAGAGTACCTCAAGACGATATGTATCTTTGGCACCTAAGACTAGGTCATATTAACCTAGATAGGATTCAAATACTAGTTAAGGATGGGCCTCTAAGTGAGTTAAAGGTTGGAACTCTATCGGTTTGCGAATCTTGTTTAGAAGAGAAAATGACCAAAGAACCTTTATCCTCTAAAGGTGTTAGAGCCAAAGAACCGAGTTAATTCACACAAACATTTTGAGGTCCAATGAATGTATGAGCTCAAGGTGGTTATGAGTATTAAGTCACCTTCATTGATGACTACTCAAGATACGGTTATGTATACTTGATGCAAAGGAAATCAGAAACTTTTGAAAAGTTCAAAGAATTCCGAGCCGAAGCTGAAAATCAGTTAGGAAAAACCATTAAAATGCTACGATCAAATTGAGGCGGGGAATACCTTGACAAGGAATTCGAAAGATTTCTTGATAGAACATGGAATTATTTCACAGCTCACTGCACCAGGTACTCCGCAACAAAACGATGTTGCAGAAATGAGGAGTAGGACTTTACTAAACATGATGAGATCAATGTTTAGTTACTCATCGTTGCTCCTATCATATTCAGGATATGCTTTACAAACAGCTACATACATCTTAAACCTAGTTCCATCTAAGCCTGTAGCTAAGACTCCCACAGAATTGTGGACAGGTCGCAAACCTAGTCTGAGGCATGTGCGTATATGGGGATGTACAACACATGTGCTAAAAGCTAAGACTAGGAAGTTGGAGCCTAGATCCGAAGTATGTTTATTTGTTGGATACCCTAGAGACACTAGATGAGGTTACTTCTAGTCCGACAGAAAAGAAAATATTTGTATTGACAAATGCTACTTTTCTAGAAGAAAACTATATGAGGGACTTCAAACCTCGAAGTAAGGTTGCACTTGAGGAGTTACTTGGTAATAAAATCACACCATAATCGACTTTAGAAGTTGGAACAGAACAGACCACAATTCCAAACCAGAATACTACAGTAGTCTGTCGTAGTGGGAGAGTTGTAAGACAACCGATTCATTACACTAGATTAGGAGAAGCACAAGTTGCAATATCTGATGACAATGTTGATGGCCCGTTGACTTTTCGTCAAGCGATGAATGATCCTGATAAGGAACAATGGCTTGAAGCTATGAAACTCGAGATGGAGTTGATGTACTCCAACTTAGTCTGGGAACTTGTAGATCCAACTCAAGATATAAAACTCATTGGGTGAAAATGGATATATAAGGAGTTGATGGGAAAGTAGAGACTTTCAAAGCGATGCTAGTAGCCAAGGGCTACACACAGAAAGAAGGTGTGGATTGAGAAGAAACATTTTCTCATGTGGCCATGATAAAATCCATCTGGATCCTCTTATCCATTGCCAATCATTTTGACTATGAGATTATGCAAATGGACATTAAAACAAGTTTTCTGAATGGCCACCTTGATGAAAGTATCTATATGGTACAACCAGAGGGTTTCATAGAACAATGCAAAAAGAAAAAGGTCTGGAAACTGCAAAGGTCCATTTATGGACTTAAGCAAGCGTCCAGATCATGGAACATAAGATTTGACCAAGCTGTTAAATCTTATGGTTTTGATCAAAATGTTGATGAGCCTTGTGTATACAAGCAAATTGACAAGGACAAAGTGATCTTTCTAGTTTTATACATGGATGATATATTACTCATTGGGAATGATGTGAATAAATTATCTAACGTAAAAGTCTATCTAGCCAACCAATTCCAAATGAAAGATTTAGGAGAGGCAAGCTACGTTCTTGGGATACGATTAATTTGTGACAGCAAGAAGAAGTTGTTGGCACTATCTCAAGCATCTTATAAAGATAAAATACTTGTGAAGTATGCGATGCAAAACTCCAAGAAGGGAAACCTCCCATCTCGTCATGGTGTTCACCTCTCCAAGAGCCAATGTCCTAAGACACCCCAAGAGGAAGAGGAAATGAGACGTATATCCTATGCCTCCATAGTAGGAAGCTTAATGTATGCAATGTTATGTACCAGACCTAACATTTGCTATACTGTGGGTATAGTCAGTAGGTACCAGTCAAATCCAAGATTCGATCACTAGACATCAGTCAAACACATTCTCAAGTATCTTAGGAGAACAAGAGACTATATGCTAGTATATTCTAGAGAGAATTTGATTCCAATCGAAAATACAGATTCTGACTTCCAATCCAACAAAGATTCTAGGAAATCTACATTTGGATCTGTTTTCACACTTGGGGTGGAGCATTTATATGGAGGATTATAAAACAAGCTTGCATTGCTGACTCCACCATGGAAGTAGAATACGTTGCTGCAAGCGAAGCAACAAAGGAGGCTATATGGCCTAGGAAGTTTTTGGGTGACCTAGAAATTGTCTAGACATGGATAAACCAATTGTACTCTACTATGACAACATCGTAGCGGTTGCCAACTCAAGAGAACATAGAAGCCATAAGAGGGCCAAGCATATAGAGCATAAGTACCACCTCGTAAGAGAGATAGTACACATAGGGGATGTAATCGTCAAAAGATTGAATCAACAAATAACCATGCTGATCCCTTTACGAAGACGTTGCCTGCTACGAGTTATGATAGTCATTTCTTAGATTTAGGATTACGCGACATATCTCATCTACTTTAGGGAAAGTGAGAGATTGTTGGGAATTGTGCCCTTAAAGCGTATTTCTGAAAGAATGATTACTATTAATTAAATGAAGTTGCTATTTTGCACTCATATGTGTATTTAGTTATACATGCCATTTATCATGAAGATTCAATATTATTAATGTGGTATTGAATTAAGTGTATGTATAATGATATATATATATATATACAAGATGATTTAATTCAAGATAATAATATAAAAATTGTTCGTAATCGCTAAATAAAGTGGGAGTTTTATTTAATAAAAATTATGACTACGGTCTATCTTTTGTTTAAGACTAACAATTTATCTAAACTGTTAAGTGTAGTGACACAAAGAGATAGAGCTACCATATATAATATAGATTGTATTGGATTGAGACACGAATAAAGAAATAACTTCTGATAATCTCTGTTAAAATATAGAAGTTCAAAATTCATCCATTAATGGTCGTTTGAGACTTGACCTCAATCATGAAGTGAGTAATGAACTCTTATTTGTGTTTTTTATGACTTTTGACTTTTCAGGTAAGGTTTAATATTCCTACGACCAAATTCCTGATATCTTGGAGTCATAGAACTGCAAGTGGCTAGGAACATACTTCACAGATATGGAATCTGGTCCTTAAATGAAACTAGATTAGTTGTTCCTTTTAGTGTTGATTTGGTGCTTGAACATATATCGCTCAATTTTTGTTAGCGAACATAAATTTCATTCTATAATTAAATTTATAGAATAATGTTCATTATAGGATTAATGAAACAAATTGATAAAGACATAATTAGAGAGGTTAACGGACATTAAGACCTAGCTTTAATTATGAACAACTAGCAGAGGGTCATAGCTCATGCAATGACTAAATCAATGGATGACTTTATAGTTATAGCTTCTAATAATATAAGACTATAGTTTTGAAAGTTCAACTATGAATTTCTAGTGGAATAGTTCATAGTTAACAAATTATTTAATGGAACTAAGAGTTAGAGAAATTAATTAAATTATTAGAGCTTAGAACTATGGATCCATACTGTCCCCATACTAGCTAACACAGAGGTAGGATTTTGGTATTAAAATGAATTAATTAAAAATAATAAAGTATTACTTTTAATCTCACAAAATAATATTATTTGTGAAATAATGTTGAAGATATTATTTATGAAATAATATTTAGTGCAAATACAATTATATTGATAATTTTGTGAAATTAGTTTTTTATTGAAAAATTAATCATATTTAATTTTGTGGTATAATTGTATACTACATAAAATAATATGATAAAGACCCAAAAAATAGCATTTTATAGAGATAAAATATCACAGGGCCCAAAGCCCTGTAGTTGGCGCCAACCACAGTCCAAATGGACTATGGCCCACGCATAGGCCAAATGTGATTAGGGCTAGGTCTTATTTCTATTATTGTATTAATAGAATATAACATAAAAAAATTTAGAAACAATTAACATTATTTGCCCAGAGAGAAAAATAGAGAACTTTGTTCTCTCTGAATTGTGAGAAGAACACTCTCTCATGTGTTGAGATTCAAAAGTGTGTTATTGTGTATCCTACCAAATAGCATAGACATCCACCTGTCTCTTTCTCTTTGTGCGAGGCATAGTATGGAAGATGGTGGGTTAGGAGGCTAAGACACTATTTGATCTATACATGTTCTACATCTAGAAAAGGTATTTGTAATTTTCATTTTATTCATATTCATGTCGCATGAGAAAGATCTCATTCTAGTTATGGTTCCTAGAGTGATTCGTTCTTATGCTTTAATAATTATAATTATCGCATTGAAATGTTATCACATGCTTATGCTGCACTGTCAATCACAGTATCAAATACCAATACCTCTTCGTGTGTTTTGACATTAGAATAATTATATTCTCATTTTTTTATAAGATTGTGTACATTGTAGTTATTTAAGACATCTTGAAAATTTTATAGAAATTCATAATAATTTACTAGAGTATGCAAGTGCAATTGAGAGTTTAATGTATGTCGCACATTGTGCTAGAGCAGATATTGTGATGCGGTGAATAAACTAATTAGGTTTACTAACAATCCAAGTATCAAACATTGGAAGGTCGTAGAAAGAGTTTTTGGATACCTCAAGAGGACCAAAGAATTGTGCCTCCAATATTCAATGTTTTCTAAGACACTTGAATGATATTCTGACACAAGATGGATATTCAGCGTAGGAGATAATCCATGCACAACTGGTTGGGTGTTCACCCTTGGCAGAGGTGCTGTTTCTTGGGGATCTAAGAAACAAACGTGTATATGTCACTCAATCATGGAATCCGAGTTTGTAGCTCTAGCGGCAACCGACAAAGAGGTCGAGTGACTAAGAGATCTCATGACGGAGATACCAAAAACCGCAATTGATGTATAGACGGTCTCAATACATTGTGATAATTAAGCCACTTTGATCAAAGCTTACAATAAGATATAAAATGGTAAGTCTAGACATATAAGTCTAATACATGACTACGTGAGATAATTTATTGATAAGAGTGTCATATCAATTTCGTATGTCAAATCATGTGAGAACTTAGCGGATCCATTTACAAAACCTCTGGGGAGAGATTTGGTGAGTTCTACAAATAGAGGGATGGGATTAAAACTCATTGACCAATAGATTTCCCAATGATGGCAACCCAACTCAAAGCTTGTATACATCAAGTGTAAAGTTCAATGGGTAAGAACAAGTTGTTGATAAGGGAATAGTTTACAACATTAATGACTTAAAAGTCCCATCTATGATAAGTTCATGTTGGTTGCTGCTGGACATGAGGGTTAAGCCATAGGCTTTTAATGAAATTCAGTTGAAGAGCAACAATCATCTCTAAAGGTAGCAAAGATGTTGTAAGAATTTCACTTATGTGAACCTAGAGGTAGTGCCGTCTCTCAAGAGAGTAGGAGTTTTCTCTCCGGATGGTTCATGAATGGATAAGCACAAGGCCATGAAAAATGTTGAGCGCCCAAAGTGGAAAATACATGAGTAATCAGTAGAGGTGTGTGAGACATTACCGGTATTATTACTAGGAATGTTGGGTTCAATCTTTTAAGAATACATTAGCATTTCGATAGAATTTTTATAGTGTTTTCACTAAGATAAAGTTCAAACGCAAAAGGTACTTTATTTTATGCACTAATATCGTTCGAGCTAGAGGAAGAGGATGTATTTAACCAAGTGTGGGATAATTATGATTGGTTAAATACATAGTGAAATTGGTTAGGCGCGAAGAAGTACAAAAATTGATAATGATTTCTGTATGCCCCAACTTCCCTAATATGGCTTAGAGCCTTGATTAGGGAGCCAAAGGGCAATGATTGAGTTAATTATGTGTTTATGTTCTATGAGCATATTATTATGTGAATTGTGTGAATTGTATTATGATATGATTATGCTTGCATGTTTAAGTGTATTAAATATGCATATGGGTTTGTTTCTTATTAGAATGATATTTTTCATAATTTTGACCTCCTGAGGGTATAATTGTAAATATATGCGATTTATAATTGTGACCACATTATTATGTGGATATATTTGAGTTACCCGACACGAGGCAATCCTAATGAGCAGGTTAGTGTTGGGAATAGTGCCCTTAAAGCAATTATAGTAGACAAATATTTTAAATGAAATAAATAATTGAATTGAATTATTTTATATATAGACTATGTCCGATATTATATTGATAATATTAAGTAAATATCAGAAAATTCCAAAGTTTATCTATGTGGTCTTAATCTCATATTGGTATGAGAGGATCGAGATTAAGATATAAAACTTAAAACAGTTTGCAGTAAAATAAAGTTATGGAATCTTTAGATTAATTACTGCTAGTACGGTTCGCTAGTATTATGAATACAAGTGACCTATATCCGGGTCACTAGTGTAGTAGGACACTTTAATGAATGTACTTTATATATAGTGAGATATAGAACTGGACTAGATGTGAATTGTTAATACTTGTTTAAACACTGTTTCATAGTATTAATCAAACACATCAAACGATGATCATATACACGATGATCTTAATCCTGACGTTACTATGAACTCCTATATATGCCATCTTGTAGCGTCTCATAATTTTACTTAGCTAGATAGTAGTAGTAGTAGCAGCTTAGTATTTTAGTTTTCGTGGTTATTGATTTAAGCCGGGATTTAGTTGGAAACTCGTAGAGCTAGTTATGGATTTTATAAGTTTAGCCTATAGTTTAGAAATATTAATTTTATCATAAGGTTTGATTAATGAAGATAGTCCTAAGAATATTATGTATTATAACCTAAGGTTTAGATAGAATAATTAAGAATGTGACATTTGTCACATATATGTTTATTAAAGATTTAAGGTTTTTGATGAATAAAAAAAATCATAGATAAGTCTAGGAAGTATAGAACCTTCCCTTAGCTGTTAGGATCACGTTTTACTTAGTCAAAGTGGTTTAAACAAATTCAAGTATGCTGAAAGTGTGCAAAAACGTGTTTGATATATATCAGTGTTTGCTGAAATATCGCAACTATAAGGGCTGATATATCACCTATGCTTTTACGGAAAAACACATCGACTATGCATGAATGAAACCACGGACCCTCGAGATTATGGTGCATGCGATATATCGCCTATAGGAGGCGTTATATTGGCTCCAATGACCATTTTTGAATTTTTGTGGAATATGAAACTAGAAGCAACCCTCAACAACTTTGACTTGTTCCTGAACATTTTTGACCGAGGTTGGGGCATCTATTGAGCAAAAAATTCAACTTTTATTCAATTATTTATTCATTTTAAAAGGAGTTAGTTTCACTCCTTGAACTCTATAAATAGGACCCTTCACTCAGCCATTTTTCATCATCTTTCAAGCACAGTTCAGAGCCTCCAAGCTGCTAAGTTCATTCTAGAGATAAACACTAGGGTTTTGGGGTTAAAAGCTTTCCAATCTGAGCATTTATAAACACTTGGGAAGTAAGATAGAGTGATATTTCGATATTGAGGTGTAGATCAAAGTTCTAATCTATCCAAGGTATTCTGTATCCTCAGGTTTAGTTCATTATAGTTCCTCTTATTCTTTTCATTTTCTTCTAAATCCTAACTCGTTATAATGAATTTTTGTTAGGTGTTCGATTTCTTTGAAACTTAAGGTTTTTGGTAAGTTCTTATCTTGATGGTTTAGATCTTCTCTTCATCTTATTTTCTTTTGGAAACTTATGATTTTTACTGTTTGGTTTTAGGAGTTTCCAATCCCGCTCTTGTCTCCAATATCCCGGTTTTTGGTAAGGAAAATTAGGTAGTTTAGTTTATGATGTAGTTTATGTTTTGTATGACCTAACATTTCAGGTACAATAAAAGGGTAAGTGTGTCTGGACCTAAGGTGTCCAATGATGTATGATAGAATTATGTCTGGTAGGCTCGGTTGCCAAAATGTTATGATAGACCTAAGTTGATGTCTGTTGTATGACGGACTTCTGTCCGGGGCTTAATTGCCACCCCTGTATAAGCACTTATCTTTTTATTATATCTGACTTATTATTATGATCTATGACCTATAGTTACGATTATGACTTATGACCTATGACTTATGACTATGAACTATGACTTAGATTATGATTTATGATTATGACTTAGGCTATGATATGGCCTAGGGTTTTATGATATTGTATGATTAGTATAAATAAATTTTGTTATGACTCTTGTGAAATTTATGATATGTTGATTAAATAAGTATATGACTAACTCTTGTTTGTATTTTCCTTACTGGGCTTAGAAGCTCACCCCTTATGATGTTGTTATTTCAAGCAATTAAAGATAGAAAGGCCGGTGGCGAGTGGGACCTAGGAGCTTCGTGATGTACTCGTGGGGATCATATAGTCGAGGAAGATCAAGCGGACCTATTTATTTTTATTAAAGAATGTTTTCTTTTAAAGTTTTATTTAAATGTTGTTCATTTTAATATGTTAAAGACAAGTATTTTATTTTTGTAAAACCATGGATCCATATATTTATTTTAAAGATTTTATTCAATGAAAGAGCAATGTTTATGATTATGATCCAACGTTGTGTTCTCGATAATTTATGAGAAATTAGAACGTTACACATCTGATCATTTAATTCATGCGTTAAGGTTTGTCAGAATGACTAGGCTAAGAACAATTGTTTTGGAGACTCAATGATATATATGGCTAAGGATGTAGTTTAACAGATATGGAATCTATACCTTCTTACAGATTGAATAATGGTTCCCTATTAAGTTGACTTTTGGAACTGAAAAGGTTATGAGCGCTCACGTCGCAAACTTGTTGTGACACAACCTTCACTAGTAAAGTCAATGGTACTCTAGGAACAAGATATAGCTAAAATAGTAAAACATTAATTTTATTCCCTTTTAATTATGAACCATTAATAGATGATTAATGTTGTATGTAATGATTATATCAATGGACACTTTGCTCTTAAATAAAGTACTCAGTAAATATATGTCCATAATTATCAAGAGTTCAATCTCATATTTATAGTGGAGTAATCATGAGATTAATAAATATGATTATTTAATCAAAGAGATTTGATTAATAATCTAATATTTATTGGAACTTGATATATTATAGGTCCATAGGCCCCCAGGGTGGCTCAATCAATACCATATCAAGGTAAGAGTTGATACAAGGGTAAAACTGTAATTTGAGAATTTGAGAAGAATTTTATTCTTCAGGTATAGTATGGAATTATATGATAATTGAGGTTGAATATGTAGTGTCCCAGAATATTTACTTAGCTAGCTAGATAGTAGTAATAGTTGTAGTAGTTAGTATTAGTTGTAGTATGTTAGATTCCGTGGATTTTGGTTCAAGGCGGGACTTAGTTGGAAACTCATAGCAACACTTATGGATTTTATAAGTTTAACCTATAGTTTAGAAATATTAATTATAACATAAGGTTTGATTAATATTGTTGGTTTTAGAAATATTATTCATTATAACCTAAGGTTCAGATAGAATTTAAGAGCATGACACTTGTCGCAATCATGTTTATTGGAGGATTTAAGCATTTTAAGTAAATAATTTAGTAAAAGAAGAATCTAGAAGCTCTAGAACCTCCAACACCTGCTAGAATCACGTTTAGACTTAGTCAAGCTGTTTAATCAATTTCAAATATGCTGAATAAGTGCAAATATGTGTTTGATATCAACGAATGCCGATAATTCGCAGCTATAGGAGCCGATATATCGCTACGGAAGATACGGAAAACACGTTGACTTCGCAAGAACGATTGAATGGAGGCTTGGGAACATAGTGGAGGCGATATATCGCCTATAGAGGGCGATATATCAGCCCCACCCTTGTATTTTTGAACTTCGTGGAATCTGAGCTTAAAACATCCCTTAACCTCTTGGACCTGCCTTTGAACGATTTTGACCGAGTTCTGGGCATCTGTTGAATGAAAATTCAAATCTTTTTCATTTTATATTCATTTATTTATTCAAATTAAAAGGGGTTAGTTTCACTCCTTGAACTCTATAAATAGGACCTAATACTCAGCCATTTTCTTCATTCTTCAAGCATTATCCAGAGCCTCCAAGTTGCTAAGGTTATCATAGAGACAAACACTTGGGTTTTTGGGTTAAAATCTTTATCATTCTACGTTTTTCTAAACACTTGGGAAGTGAGATATAATGTTATTTTGGTATCGAGGTGTAGATCGGGTTCTAGTTCAACCAAGGTATTCTTATCCTCATGTTTAAGTTCTTCATAGTTTTTTAGTTTTCTTTTATTTTATTTTCAGATCCTAACTCTTGTTTATGATTCTTGGTTAGGTATTTAAGTTTCTTGAAACTTAAGGTTCTTTTCGGTAAGTTTCTACTTGGATGGTGTGGATACTGAAAATTCAACACCGGTAGAGAACCCACATCTCATGTCTAAGGTCCCTGGAAGGTCCAAAGCAACCATGTTTGAAGTCCATTTGATCCCTCAAATTAGTGCTCAAATCAATCCTGCCCCAAATGACCACTCCACCTCGGGCATCGGTAAAGAACTCATGCATCTCGTGCGCCCTAGAGGCCTCACGTGCCCAGTGCGCCTCGCGCACCTCGTGCGCCCCGCTTGCCTCGCGACACCACCAGGAGACAAGCGTCTCGCGGCTCCCAAGATGCCCGCGCAACAGTCACGCCGTGGTCCTCGTGGTGGCCTCCTCTCACACACCAGCCTCGTCCTTAGGAGTGTCCACGTGGTGACCATGGAGCAAGAAGAGTTAGAATGCGAATGATACGGTGTCCATGCTATACAGGTAGTGGCAGTACAAGAATGGTACATGTTCAGGATTCCCTCAACATGCTTATGAGATCCATACCCAACAAGTAGTGGAGGCATAATATGGTACCAAGACAAGAGTACTTTTGCAGACCCTTGACACGTACTAGAGCAAACCACCACTCTTCCAACACCACTACCCCTGAGACCACTCTCCTGACAGTGTACTTGCGTACCATCTGGTCCCCTGGACCACAATGTATCAGGGGCCATTAGAGGGCATTATAAAAGGAACCACACTTCCACATGGAAGGGGGTTGGAAAAAACACTGTAGCACCACACCATATGAAATACAAGTTCATTTCACCATTTTCTTTCTGCAACTGTTCTTTGAGTTTCCAATTAGATCTTTGAAGTTTTTCTTTTGATAATCTCTACATTTCTATTTTTCTAACTTAACTTGGTTGATGAGTTCTCACCGTCAACAGATGGTTTAGTTACCTTTTCATATTCATTCTTTAGAAATACTCATTGTTTTACTGTTGGTTTTTAGGAGTGTTCCAATTCCGTTCTTGTTCTCAAATATCCCAGTTTTTGGTAAGGAAAATAGGATAGATTTAATGTTTATATGTTTATATTATGATATGTTTTATGCTATGATACATATATATATATATGTCTTTTAGTCATTTGGGGCTTATAGTTGCTTAGATAGAAAACCCCAATATTTTGATGTCGCTTGGGGCTTATAGTTGCTTAGATAGCAAACCCCAAGAATTTTTATCATTTTCATGGTTTAGAGTTATGATTTACCCTACCTCGATTAGTAGACAGAGGACCTAGATGGGTTATCATATACTACCATGTGATCTAACCTACCTTGATTAGTAGACAGAGGACCTAGATGGTTTATCACATGCCATGTTAATGAGTTAATGGCCATTAATATTGTAGTCCTACATGATATACGTTTTTATAGTCATATGTTTTATAGTATATGTTTATGATTAAGTCTTATATTTTTTATATATGTTGTTAGTATATTTTCCTTGCTGGGTATTAGGCTCACTCCTTTATTTTAGCTTGATGCAGGAAAATGAACATGGAAGGCGGAAAGATTCATGGCAGCTTGGCTTGTGTGTTGATGATGAATGGATTGAATGGACTGCGTGAACGATTGAGGATGGCGCTATTTTTAAGTATTTTGAATTATGTTTCCTTTGTAATTCCGCACTTAGTTTTTTTTAAACAATTGATTTAAGTTTATTGTTTATGTTTTTATGTATTAAACAATGGGTACCCATACCGTATTTTATATTTTACTTTGTATTTTGCACAATATTTATTTTGGGGTTTTAAATAAAGTTATGTTATTTCTTATGTATGTTTCCCAAAATAGTAGCTATGTCTAGGAGTTTTTAATGGTCCAAGGTCTTAGAAATAACTGGGTCATTACAAAATAACTAATTATTAATTTTCAAAAATATATTTATTAATTTAAATATATAATTTTTGAATTCATATATATATATAAATAAATTAATCTTTGAAATTAATTATTTTATATTAGTGGGAGAAAATAAAATTGGTAAGTCAAAAATAATTTTTGATTTATTGAATTTTAAAAGATAGCTATAATGATGATCATTAATTTGAATTTTGAATTTAAAATTTAAATTTTCAAATGTGGTTGTCATCTTTTCTTTAAAAAGATTAATACCTTATTTTATGGAAGATTGATTTTAATTAAATAAATAAAAAAAAGAAAAATGCAATATCCCTGAAAAGGAAAATAACAGTTCACACATGACACAGTCCAAGGACTGTACCATGTGTGTACTACTACACTGATATTATATCAGTGTTGTTTTTATTTTATTTATTTAATTAATTAAGAATTTGAAAATAGTTTTTTCAAATTTGGCAAGTTAGATATTTACCTAAATCAATTCCTATCATCATTATGATATTATTCTTATATTACTATTATTATTAGGAATAATAAGGTAATATAATAATCTATCTATATATATATATGATATAGAATAACAAGAAAAAAAGAGAGAACAGAGAAAAAGAGAATAACAACACAATACAATTCAGAATAGTTCTGAGAATTTTTTGTCAGACAAAAAGTTTATCATCTTCTTCTTTATTCTAACCATTCTAGACCATAATTCATGTTCTCATGTATTGAGAAATACTTGTGATTCCTAAATTGTAAACCCATGTTCTCTATATGCCCACACATATCTTGAGGTATAGAGAACACTCTGGAAGATCGTGGTTTAAGTGCTCAAAGCATTGGATAGGAAGATTGATAAATATACGAAAAGACTCAAGGACAGTTGATAGGCTTCAAGAAGTAAATGCTTATGTTCTTGAATATTCATATGTTTATGTGTTTATATGTTATATATAAATATATTTTGTATTTATATTATATGCTGCATGATTAATAATATTGTATGTTAATGTTTCTGTCTGGATGTTTTCTTGTTCATATAAACTGTTTATATGAATGATGAAATTTTGTTGTTGTTCCAAACAATGGGCCCACCATGTCTATTCTGATGCGTACTCTGTATGTTTTTCCAACAGTTTGTACTAGAGCAGGTCATTAATCTATGCATATTATTAATTGTTGTGTGGGATTATGTGCATTTTTATATTATATGTGATATGTGTTTGAATGGATGGATGTTTATTTTCATGATGATAGATTCTTAAGGGTTGTTTAACAATGACTTTTTTGGGTTGAGGAATTGTTCTTAAAATTTCTAGATGAAATATGTAAGCCATTTTGGGGCCTAAGAATTTTGTAATTTATTTTTAAATTTTGGATAAAAAATTTTGTTGTGGCCTGAGCTCCAAGCTCGAGCCCGAGCCTAGCCTCGAGCTGCGCACTTGCCTACACGCCCGCCCGCGCCCTTGTGCCAGCCACGCACTCCCAAGAATCACGCTTGCCTGTGCCAGCCCGTGCGCCCGCCTGAGCCAGCTCGCACCCCCTGCGCTAGCCTCACACGCCCAGCTGTGCACCTAGCGCGCCCCTACCACGCCCAGCCGAGCCTCCACCGCCGAACCACCCTCCAGCCGCCGCCTCTCTTGGTAGTGTGTTGTTACCATAATTATTTTAATTATTCATTTAATTAAAAATTAGAAATTGAATTAAAATGATTTTAATTTGGAAATTTCTTTAATTGAAATAATATTGATTATTTTCCTTAATTAAAAATGTTTTAATTGTTATCTTCCATAATTAAATTTTTTTTAATTAAAATATCCAAAATTAAAATTATCTTGATTTTTAATTTATTAAAATTAAATTGTTTAATTTTATTTTTGAATTAAACTACCTAAATTCAAATTGGGCCTAAGAAACTTTTTGGGTGTTAAAACTCAAAGTTTAATTATTTTAAAAGTTTTTTTTTAAATAATTAAAAAGTTGTATAATTGAAAATGGATATGGGAAAGGGTGGCATTGGCTCAATAAGACTACATCTCAAGGTTCAAGATCAAAGTGTTCTTAATCAGACCTTAGTTAGTCTAGGTTACATTTTCATGTATTTTTTGCAAGTGTCGTAATTTTTTCTAGAAATACCAAAAAGTTACCATACGCGCTTTTATTTAATTATTATAAATTTTTGAATGTGATTAAAATGTTTAATATTTTGACATGCATTATAACATACCATGCCCACACAGTATGCAATCATCATGCATTACATTCGTGTAGAAACATGCTATTAGGAATGTCCTATATTTTTTGTTATATGTTTATATGTGATAATTCATATAATAATAAATTTAGTCATAATTAGTTAAGATGGTAAATCAAAATTAAAGTTGTTTAATTTGTTTTTTTAATGAAAAATGTTTTATTAAAATAAAAAAGATATTCTCTTAATTAAAGCAAAATTAGAATTAGAATTGATGGCACAATTTGGTTTTGTTTTGCTTATTTGGATTAGTAATTATTAGAATATCAATTGGTACAGATAATTAAATCCATTTGTACTAAATTAATAAATATTGATTTTGTGAAAAGCACATTTTTACAAAATAGTGAGTGGGAGAGGGAGTTATGACAATAAGTCTCGTGGTCTCCATTATTGGTTGAACACTGTTGTGTAAAATAAAGCTAAGTACAAGTGTACACTGTCAACAACAAGTAATATAGTAACAAGTACCAGATATCGTATCCACAAGGACTGTTTTTTTAAGTTTTAATTGTGAAAATTAATTCTAACAAAATGGTTCAAGAATACAAAAATGAATTAAAATGGATGGTAATCTAAGAACTAGGTCATTAAGAACTAATTAAATGCAAGGAAATAAAATGAAACAAGCTGGAAAATAGTAGCAAATAGTAAAATTGATGAGATGTTAAGCTAGAATAATTATCCCCCTAATATGTAAATTCTGGTAGCGATGCTGGATTGATGTTGCAACAACAGGTTGTTTATTAGTCAAGAATTCTAATTAATTTCGTAGGCTTCCGTCAAAGTCACTATGGTTTCAATCCCTTAATCAAACCACATATGTCTATGCTAATTAAATGTAGTTTCCCAGAATATTTACTTAGCTAGTAGTAGTAGTAGTAGTAGTAGTAGTAGTAGTAGTAGTAGTAGTAGTAGTAGTTTGTAGTATGATAGTTTCCGTGGATTTTGGTTCAAACCAGGACTTAATTGGAAACTCATAGCAACAGTTATGGATTTGATAAGTTTAATTAATTAAAACATAAGGTTTGATTAATATTGTTGGTTCTAGAAATATTATTTATTATAACATAAGATTTAGATAGAATTATTAAGAATGTGACACTTATCATAATCATGTTTATTAAGGATTTAAGTATTTTTGATGAATAGATTAAATAAAAGAAAGATCTAGAAGCTCTAGAACCTTCCAGAAACGGTTAGGATCATGTTTAGACTTAGTCAAAGTTGTTTTATCAATTCAAAATATGCTGAAAAAGTGCAAATACATGTTTGATATGTCAACGTATGCTGATATATCGCAGCTATGGGGGTCGATATATCACCTACGGAAGACACGGAAAACACGTCGACTTCGCACGAACGATCGAACGGGGATCGAGAATATGGGGGGAGGTGATATATCGCCTATAGGGGGCGATATATCGGCTCTAACTCTCATTTTTGAAAGTTTGTGATTTTAATTTTAAAAATAGCCTTAACCACTTAGACCTGTCTTTGAACGATTTTGACCGAGTTCTGGGCGTCTGTTGAATGAAAATTCAAATCTTTTTCATTTTATATTCATTTATTTATTCAAATTAAAAGGGGTTAGGTTTCACTCCTTGTACTCTATAAATAGGACCTAGTACTCAGCCATTGTCTTCATTCTTCAAGCATTCTTCAGAGCCTCTAAGTTGCTAAGATTACTATAGAGAAAAATGCTTGGGTTTTGGGTTAAAAGCTTTAGCATTCTAAGCTTTTCTAAACACTTGGGAAGTGAGATATAGTGAGATTTCGGTATCGAGGTTTAGATCAATTCATAAGATCATTCAGGGTATTCTTATTCTTAAGTTCAATTCCTTATGGTTCTTTAGTTTCTTTTATTTTCTTTCAGATCCTAACTCTTGTTTATGATTCTTGGATAGGTGTTTAAGTTTCTTGAAACTTAAGGTTCTTTTCGGTAAGTTTCTTCTTGATGGTTTAGTTCTCTTTTCATCATCATTCTTTAGAAAAACTCATGGTTTTGCTGTTGGTTTTTAGGAGTGTTCCAATCCCATTCTTGTTCTCAAATATCCCAGTTTTTGGTAAGGAAAATAAGATAGATTATATGTGTTTATATGTTTATGTTATGATATGTTTTATGCTATAATATGTATATGTATATATATGTTTTGTAGTCCTTGGGCATATGACTTGCTTAGATAGCAAGCCCCAAGAATTTTTATCATTTTCATGGTTTAGAGTTATGATTTACCCTACCTCGATTAGTAGACAGAGGACCTAGATGGGTTATCATATACTACCATGTGATCTAACCTACCTTGATTAGTAGACAGATGACCTAGATGGTTTATCACATGCCATGTTAATGAGTTAATGGCCATTAATATTGTAGTCCTATATGTACGTTTTTATAGTCATATGTTTGATATTATATGTATATGATATAGTCTTATGTTTATGATTTATGTTGTTAATAGATTTTCCTTGCTGGGCATTAGGCTCATTCCTTTATTTTTAGCTTGATGCAGGGAAATGATTATGGAAGGCAGAAAGATTCATGGCAACTTGGCTTGTGTGTTGAGGATGAATGGATTGAATGGACTGCCCATCAAAATTGAGGATGATGTTGTTTTCAAGTCTTTTTATTTATGTCTTTATGTATTTTCGCATTTAGTATTTAAATAATTAAAGTTTATGTTTTATGTTTTATAAACATTGAGATCCTATACCATATCACATTTTATTTTATATTTTTACCTTATTTTGTATTGGTACAATATTTTGAGTTTTAAATAAAGTTATGTTATTTATGATGTATGTTTCCCAAAATAGTAGCTATGTCTAGTAGTTTTAATGGTCCAAGGTCTTAGAAATAGTTGAGTCATTTCATTAAATTTCAAGGATACAAATTTAAGCATAAATTCCCTAAGATTATGCATGGTAATAATATATGTCTATATTACTACAATCTTGAAATCAAAGAGTTCAAGCATGAACCATCCAAATAGTGTGTCAATTAATTTCAACCTTTTCAGAATTGAAAATTAACCCAATTACCTACTAAAGGTGATCAATCAATAGCAGGCATTAACCATGATAAATATTTGAATGAATAAACATCAAATTGCATAAGCATCAATATCAAAGTACCAAGAAAATTCACATAATATGGGTCAAATTATCCTAGCTATTAGAGTTTATTTCATGAATACAATCTAAAAAATACCTAAATAATAACAATCCATAATCAGAAATTTAAAAGATAAATTAAAGAAAAACTAAGAGTTGAGTTAGAATGGCAAGCCAATTGGATGTCTCCAAGTTGTCTTTTTCTTCTAGCTTTTCTCTTTGCTTTTCTTCTTCTCATTCACATTAATAGCTCTCCAAAATTGGGTCTGAACAATTGCCTCAGATGCTGCCCCCTTTCCAGGTTTGGTTCGTGTATTCATTTCCCAAAGGGGAAAGATGATGATGTATATAAAACTTAGGGCATCTCTCCTCTTGTCACATGGGCCTTGTCCACTCATGTCCTTTAATTGAATTTGTCTTTTTATAAAAAATGGATACAAGGAAAAATGAAGCCCAATCATTTATTATTTATTTATAATTCAACCCAATTAAAATAATTTCAAAAGTGAGTTGGAGAAATAAATAGTGGCTTCCAACTGTTGGGTTTTATGCCCTTATAAAACCATGTCGGACATGTAGCACGATTTCATATTATCAATAAAAGTAGTAGAAATCATTTAGTTTGACAACCGTGTTGCTTGCTTGTTTTATTACATGATTATTGAAATAATACAAACATTTATAAGATCCCGAACATATGGATAGTTACAATTATAGTGACTAGGTCACAGTGGATTATAGCTGTAATTATATGTTCAAAAGAACGAGTCCTAAGATTAGATCAGTGCATTGGATTTTCACTGATTAGGCAATCTACGATATGATCTACTTACACATTCAGGGTGTGATGTCTTGTCAACGGCATCGACCAAGTAGATAAGATCAGATGTATTTAGTTACATCGGACTAGGAACGATATTGATTATTGATTGATAAATAAGTATCGTTGTTATCAAATCTAATCAATGTCACAACGTTGACCATATGTTAAGTCGATCTTAATTCTGAGTGATAATATTCTGCCAATTATATTATTTAAATCTTTTGACTTGTTCGTTATCAGCTTACCCTACGGTCTAGCCCATACTTACATCTTGGAGATTTAGTAATGTAATTGAGTGGGAGTATTATTCATAGATATGAAATCTATAACTTCTGTATGAGAAGTGAAAAGATGATTTCCTTAATTACTTTGTTCAAAATGTTAAATGATTGAGATCTCATTTCTGTGATTAAGTTCACAAAAATATCATTTATAAGGAACTTAGTGGGAGTTAAGGATAAAATACTGATGATGGGTAAAACCGTAATTTGCACCCAGCTCGTTAGTAAGTCATCGATAGAGGATTGAATTATTGTAATGGTTATAACAATGGATAACGTATTTATGGTTTTGAAAATACGTTCTATGAATTCAAGAGTTCAATTCCGAGTCTATAGTGGAGTCACGAGGAATTAATAAGGTAGTGAAATTATTCGTAAATAAATTCACGGTAACTTGTTGGAGCTTGATTTCATGGATCCATGGTCCCCGCATCACCTTTGAGTAAATCATCTAGAATGTCTCAATTAATTGATTTAATTATCAATTAGGATTTTTAAAGTTGACTAGGTCAATTTTGGAAAATTTATAGAGATATGAGATTTAGAGAATAAAAGAGAATCTTTGGGTAAATATATTAATATTGATAAATTGGTATCAATATAAATAAATAATATTAAATCAAGTTTCAAATTATAATTAGTTAATTTGAATAAGGATTTAATTAATTAATTAAAAAATATAAAAAATAAAAGGTTTTGAATTTAGGCCCAGTTGGGATTTAAATTCAAAACAAAGAGATTGGGCCCAAGTCCATTTATGGCAGCCCAAGACTTTTATTTTTGTTTATCATTTTTAATTAATTTAAATTTAAATAAATCCCATTAAGTTGCCTATATAAGGAATATGATATCTAGGGTTTTCATAAGGAAGTGAGTTTCAGTTGATTGGTAAGTGAAAACCTAGACAGTCTAACCTTTCTTGGCCACTCTCTCTTCTTTTTCTCTGTAAGATCTCTATCTCATGTGTTGAGAACCAGCCCACACTAGTTCTAGGTTGATCAAAGGCTTGGTGAGGAAGACTTTGTTTCTGATCTTGTTCAATCTCTTGATAATACTCTGTTACAGAAAGGAATCAAGGGTTAGAGAGATTGAAGGATGGAGTAGTTCCAGTTCCGCTGCGTAATGTAAGTTTTTACTTTACTCTGTATTTGTATCAATTTCATAGGAGCATGTTCTAGGAATTTGCATGTTTGTTTGATAATATGTAAATTGCATGAAAATAAATAAAGATCCTGCAATGAGTTTTTCCAACACCAATGTGGGTCATCCAAATAGATTAGCTGGCAGAACACGATGTTGCTACAATACAACAACATTCCTCAAATCTTGATTCCACTTCATGCTTCAAATCCTTCTCAAAATGCCAAAAGTTCACAAGTCACCTATCAAGACAATAATTCAACATTTTTAGAGATATTTTCCAATATCACTGTAATATTTAATGTTATCTAACTATAATTAATATTTAATCAAAGCATAATAAAAATAACTACAAAATACTCAAATCACTCTTTTCTTGATTAAAATAAGAGTTTAAAAGTAATAAAACAACTCTAAATCATAGAGTTATCACACCCGCAAACTTAAATCATTGCTCGTCCTGAGTGATGACAATAACCATAACCAATACAAAACAAAACAAAACAAACAAAAACAACATAAAGAACCCACACAAGACACACACAACTAATAAGACCACACAACACAACAAAAACAACTAAAAAAACAACACCTTGGAATCAATTTCTAAATGATATGCAAAAGTGGGGATAAAGCTCTCAAATCAATGATTCAAATGATAACTCAAATGTGTCACAAAACAAATTTCTCAAGTATTACGATGCTAACTAAACCAATGTAATGACCCAACTACTCTAGAATTTTGGACCATTAACAAAAACTATACATAGACCCTAATATTTAATAGAACTTACAAGTGAAAAATATCATACTTTATTAAAAACTTGTAAAAACCAATGTTTAAACTTACATAACTCAAAGCAGGATATGGGATCCCATTGTTTTAAAAAAAAAAACATATCTTAATTGAAATGAAAAGAGATTACATAAATAGGTGCGGAAAAATACACATAAACAATAAATAAAGACTACATCCTCGAAATCGAACTCTCGACTCCTTGAATCCATTCATCACCGATACACATTCCCCAAGCATCCACGAATCTTACCTGCCACTATAACAGTTTTCCTGCACATATAAACAAAAAGGAATGAGCCTAATGCCCAGCAAGGAAAATTCTAACACATAGATCATATACATAAATTCATAAGAAACATAAAAACATATCATAACACTTATATCATACACATACTATAATGGCCATTATTACTTGGGGTCCCATAGACTAAACAAGTCATATGCCCATTAGATTAGTGGGGTCCTACTAGCTAAGCAGGTCATATGCCCATAATCTATTTGGGGCTTGTTAGTCATATGGGTCATATGCCCAAGCCTACATACATACATAACATAACACATTACATAACATAAAAAAAAACATGAGATAACATATAAAACATATAACATATGAATTCTATCCTATTTTCCTTACCAAAATCCGGGATAAGAGGACAGAGTTGGGACTTTGGAACACTCCTAAGAACCATTTGAAAAAGAGTGAGTATAGTGAAGAAGAGAAATGAAAGGAATGGAATGACTAAACCATTGAGAAAATACTTACCAAAAACTTATGTGCAAGCTCTTAGATTCCCTAACCAAAATAAAGATTAAGGTTAGAAGGCTGAGTAGAAGACTATGAGAACTTAAAATAAAATAATACCAATGAACTAAGGTGTGGAAATACCTTGAAGACTTGTAAGACCAATCTAAACCTCGAACCAAAATACTATAAAACCTTATTTCCCCAAGTGTTTGATAAGCTTGTGATGATCAAACTTATGATTCCCAACCCAAGTGTTTACACTCTCACACTCACCTAGCAACTTGCAGCCTCTGAACTTAGAGCAAAAGATGAATAATGGCTGGGTACTAGGTCCTATTTATAGAGTTTAGCAATGAAAGGATCTTAATTTTACTTGAATAAAAATAATGGCTTTTTAAGTGAAAATAATTTGAATTATCGTTCAGCAGAGGCTGAAGACTCGTTCAGAAAGGTGCTGGACTTATCAAGAGGTTAAAGGGTTGAATGGAAAATGATTTCAAAAACATTCAAAATATGTTGAAGGAGGCGATATATCGCCCCCTATAGGCGATATATCGCCTGGACCATTATGCCCGAGGCAAATGTGCATCGTTTCGTGTTTTCCGTATCTACGTGCTGCGATAGATCGCCCCCTATAGCTGTGATATATCGGCATAGGCTGATTATTTAAACATGAAATTACACATTTTTAGCTTAATTCAAATTGAGTAAACAACCTTGACTAAGCCCTCAAACGTATTCAAAGCTGCTGACTGACCTTAGAGCATTCAAATTTTACCCTTATTAAATTTAATCCTCAAAATACTTAATCCTTAATCACCCATACATAACATGTGCTTAAAATCCTATTGGTTCTTATCTAAACCTTATAGTATAATAAATATTATCCTCAATATCAGTCATATTAATCAAACCTTAGGTTAAAATTAATATTCTTAAACTATAGGTTAAACATAAAAAATCTACAAGTACTACTATGAGTGTCCAAATAAATCCCGGTCTGAACCAAAAATCCACAGTCATAAAGATAATACTATAATTACTATAATACTACTATCTAACTAGCTAAGTAAAGTTCTTGGACTCTACAAGTCTCCCCTACTAAAAAGAATTTCGTCCTCGAAATTTACTTACCAAATAATTCCGAATACCGGCCTTGCATGTCCTCCTCCAACTCCCACGTTGCCTCTCGTTCAGAACTATTACTCCATAGGACTTTGACTATCGGAAAGATCTTGGACCGTAACTGCTTCATCCCTCTATCTAGGATGCTAATCGGTCGTTCCTCGTAACTTAAGTCTTTCTGGAGTGCTATCGTATCGTACTTGAGGACGTGAGATGGGTCTGACACATATTTGCATAGCATCGAGATGTGGAACACGTTGTGACTATCGGCTAGTGCTGGTGGAAGGGCTAGTCTATGCGCAACTAGTCCCACTTTGTCCAATATCTCAAAAGGACCTATGAATCGGGGACTAAGCTTGCCTTTCTTCCCGAACCGCTTGACACCTTTCATAGGAGATATCTTCAGGAAGACTTGATCTCCAACTTGGAATTTCACATCGCGTCGCTTGACATCCGCATAGATTTTCTGACGGCTTTGAGCAGCAAGCATACACTGTCTAATAAGCGCTACTGCTTCTTGAGCTTGTCTAACAGCTTCGGGCCCTAGAAGTTACCTTTCTCCTACCTCGTCCCAGTGCAACGGTGATCGGCACCTTCTTCCATAGAGAAACTCATAAGGTGCCATCCCGATGGTTGACTGGTAGCTGTTGTTGTACGAGAACTCGATCAGCGGCAAGTACTTGTTCCATGATCCTCCGAAATCAAGTACACACGCGCGTAGCATATCCTCTAAAATCTGAATCGTACGCTCAGACTGCCCATCTGTCTGAGGATGAAAAGTTGTACTAAGACTTAACTTAGTACCCATAGCTTGCTGTAAACTTCCCCAAAATCTCGATGTAAACACCGATCCTCTATCTGACACTATTGTCTTGGGGATTCCATGCAACCGTACTATCTCTTGGAAATGAGCCAACTTGGTTAGTTTATCTATTACTATCCAAGAGGAATCATGCTGCTTATTCGTCTTTGGCAGACCCGTCACGAAGTCCATGGATATATCGTCCCACTTCCATTCTGGTATGCTAAGCGGTTGCAATAAACTTGCAGGCCGCTGATGTTCTGCTTTGACTTGCTGGCATACAAGACACTTAGACACAAACTCTGCTATGTCCTTCTTCATTCCTGGCCACCAATATACTGCCTTAACATCATGAGTCATTTTGGTAGACCCTGGATGAACTGAGTACGGGGTGCTGTGCGCTTCTTCTAGAATCTTCTTCTTAATAATTTGATCACTTGGCACGCATACCCGATCCTTATATCTCAATAATCCTTGGCTAGTTATTGAGAAATCTGTAGCCTTTCCTTCTCTGACTGCATCCATGTGTGCTGCTAGTGTGTCGTCATGTCCCTGACCAATTCGTATATCCTCTAACAAATTCGATTGGATAGACAAGTTAGCCAGCTTGCCTACAACCACTTCTATTCTGGCACTGATAAGCTCCTGCTGTAGCGGCTTTTCTATTCTGGATAAGGCTGCTAAATTCCCATAATTTTTCCTACTAAGCGCATCGGCAACTACGTTCGCCTTTCCTGGGTGGTATAGGATTTTGCAGTCATAATCCTTTACTAACTCCAACCACCTGCGCTGCCTCATGTTGAGCTCCTTCTGAGTAAAGAAGTACTTTAAACTCTTGTGGTCCGTATAAATCTCGCACCGTTCTCCATAAAGATAATGGCGCCAGATTTTTAATGCGAAGACCACCGCTGCCAACTCCATATCGTGAGTTGGATAGTGTTGCTCATACTCCTTCAACTTTCGTGAGGCGTAAGCTATCACCTTGTCATTTTGCATCAGCACGCAACCTAATCCTAGCTTCAATGCATCGCAGTAGACCACGAACTTATCGTTGGGTGTCGGTACACTGAGTACTGGTGCTGAGAAAAGCTTATCCTTAAGCAACTGGAAGCTTTCTTCACACTTATCATTCCAGTTAAATTTTTGTTGCTTCCGGGTCAGGTTGGTGAGCGGAGTGGCTATCTTAGAAAAACCCTCTACAAACTTCCTATAATAGCCTGCTAACCCTAGAAAACTTCTTACTTCAGATGCGTTCTTTGGTCTGGGCCAATCCTTCACGGCCTCTACCTTTGATGGGTCTACTGCAACTCTGTCTCTTGATATAATGTGCCCGAGGAACGCCACTTGCGAAAGCCAAAACTCGCATTTCTTGAAATTTGTGTAGAGTTGATGCTCCTTCAATCGCGTCAAAATAAACCTCAAATGTTCCTCGTGCTCTACTTCATTCTTGGAGTATACTAAGATATCGTCGATGAATACAACGACGAATTTATCTAAGTAATCCTTGAAGACCCTATTCATTAAGTCCATAAACACGGCTGGTGCGTTAGTAAGACCAAAGGACATAACCAAGAACTCGTAATGTCCATAACGAGTCCTAAAGGCTGTCTTAGGAATATCTTCTCCCTTTACCTTGAGCTAATGATACCCGGATCGTAAATCGATCTTTGAAAATACAGTCGCGCCTCAGAGTTGATCAAACAAATCGTCAATCCGAGGTAGCAGGTACTTGTTCTTAATCGTTACTTTGTTTAGCTCACGATAGTCTATGCACATCCGCATACTTCCGTCCTTCTTCTTCACGAATAGTACCGGAGCTCCCCATGGTGAATGGCTTGGCCTAATAAAACCCAAGTCTAGGAGTTCTTGTAGCTGCGTCTTTAACTCCTTGAGTTCCGTAGGTGCCATCCGGTATGGTGCCTTAGAGATAGGCTCGGTGCCTGGTACTAATTCTATCGTAAAGTTTATTTCCCGAGTTGGCGGCAATCCTGGCAAGTGATCGGGAAATACCTCTGGAAATTCTTGTATAACACGGACATCTCCAACCTTAAGTGGTGTCTCCCTTTCCACATTCGTGATGCTGGCTAAGAACGCTCGACATACTTTTTCCATCATTCTCTGAGCTTTGAGAGATGATACTAGCGGGGTGCGTAATCCTGAAGCTTGTCCCATGAAGCATAGTCTCTGTCCGTCAGGAGTCTCGAACATCACCTTCTTGCGTTTGCAGTCGATGGTTGCGCCATGCCGTGCTAGCCAGTCCATGCCTAGTATTATGTCGAAGTCCTTGATAACTAGCTCTATCAGGTCTCCTTCTAGTTCTATGTCCTTAATCTTGATCGGTACGCCTCGTACTATCCGTGATGATAGAACTACTTTGCCCGAAGGAAACTCGGTTACAAACCTAGTTCTAAATCTTTCACAAGGTTTGCCTAGTTTTTCTATCATTCCTAACGAGATATACGAATGAGTGGCTCCCGAATCAAATAATATATAACATAAGTTATTGAGGATAGAAACCTGACCTGTGACCACCTTGTTGCTAGCATCAACCTCTCCTTGGGTTAAAGTAAAAACCCGCAGGAACCATCTTTTCGTCCTTCTTCCCTTCTGGCTTTTGCTGAGGACAATCTCTTTTACGTTGCCCTTCCTGACCATAGTTAAAGCATTCCTTGGTGTTTGCGCGACATTCTCTAGGATGCTTCTTCTGACACTTAGCACATGGCGGGTATTCCACGTAGCCCGGCCTATTTCCTCCATTATTCGTACGTGCCTTCTTATCGCTGTCGAAATTCTTGTTATCTGGATGCCGTCTTTTCTGGCCGTTACCGTTGTTGCTGGACTGATTGTTGCCGTTATGGTTGCTGTTCCGACTGGTCTGAGGTTGAGTCTGCGGTCTAGGTTCAGGCTTACTGGCTTCCTCTTTGCTGACATTGGTCTGCAACCTTTCTACTTCGATTGCCGTCTCAAGAACGTCGGCATATGTAGTGGTTCTCGGGTTTGCTAGCTTAACCCCCATCTCGATCTTCGGTCAAAGTCCTCTAACAAACTTGTTCACCCTCAGAAAATCGGTTGGAACCATCTCAGATGCGAACTTGGCTAAACGGTCAAACTGACGAGCATCCTCTGCCACTGATAAATTACCCTGCTTCAAGTTGGCGAACTCCTCAACTCTCGTAGCGAGTACAGCCGAATTGTAGTACTTCTTGTGGAAGAGCTCCACAAATCGGGTCCAGGTCATGGTGGCAACATCATGGGATTCCTGGACCAAGTCCCACAATATCCTGGAATCCTTCTTGAGCAAAGACAAGACACAGGATATGCGGTCTGCATTACTGAGATTCATGTGCGTTAGAATCGGCTCCACATTCCTTAGCCACTCTTCTGCCTCAAAGGAGTCTGTAGTCCCTTCGAAGTTTGGAGCATGCTGCTTGCGGAACCTCTCATACACTGGCTCCATGTTTGGTACTGGATATGGTGCGTAGTTCATCACTGGCCATCCCCCATATGGACCAACTTGTTGGGGTGCTGGGGCCATTTGCTGTGGCTGCGGCTGCGGCTGTGGCAGAGGCTGAGGCTGAGTTTGAGCCTGTTGGCGTTGTTGCTGCAAAAGTTCCTCGACTTGCTGTTGTAGTCTGGCGATCTCCGCAGTGTTGTCAGCTGGTGGTGCCAGCGCGTTGCGGCGGGCAGTAGCACGCACTCCCCTTCGGCGAACTGGAGGGACTTCATTGGTCGCTGGGACGACGTTGGAGGTGTTTCCGTTGGTGCGTGCGGATCTTCGGAGCGACATCGTAGCAGAGTTCTAACAGTTGAAAGAAACATGTTAGAACTTTACCTAATAGGCTCTAAGGAAAAAACTTATTCTAAAACAAACATATCTCGGACCTATTTATTATGACTTCTTATGAAAAGTTATATAAGTCTTTATTTATTTTTTAGAGTGGGTTTCTATACTTAGAAAAACAAGTCATCTTTATTTTCTAAGTGTGTTTCTAATCATCCTATATGACTTTATTCTCAGGCTCGAAACTTATCTTTGTTCCAAAGTTAACCATATTGAGGGAGGGCTGGGATCAGTAAAATCGTTCCCACTACTATGGCCCCCTAACTCTCAATAAGGAAACTTGGTTCATTGATTTATATTCACCCTCACCGAACTTAGTCATTATTCATTTTATTTAGTATTTATTATGATTGCAAAATAAAATCAAACTCATACATGATAATAAAATAGCATGTTATTCATTTGGAATTTTTTTTTTCACTTATTACAATCATAAAAATAAAGAAATAAATAAAACAAACAATGAAAAACTAACTATTCTAAAAATCGGGATCTTCTACATCCGATCCTTCATCTAGCATATCATCATCTATCTCCTCATAATCGTCGTTGTCTTGAGCCTCAAAATTTCCTCGGGGAAGATTCAAGAAGATCCTATGTTGTTGCTCATTAGTGAATTGAAACTCTAAATCATAGGTGAACTTAAGTATGAAAGAATAATATCTTAGGGCTACTTGTAAGTCATCATCATTATTTATAGTCTCCCATATTTCTTCTAAAGTTGAAATTACTGAAGGAAAATCTTTTAAAAGCCTAATTACTAGGACATATTGTTCTGCAGCTCTCATCATGATTTTCTTAGTAATCTGAAGATGGTCTATCTCCTTGTGGAACAAAATCAATCTCCGAGTGATTTTCTCTAGTGTGCCTATGGTGTTCCTTGGTTCCCTTATTCTCTTTAAAGCCTTAATGGCTCGGATATCCTCATTGCTTAATGCTCCGTTCATACTTAACTGAAAACATAAACACTAAAGTTGTTAGCTATACACATAAGCAAAATAACTATAACTTAAATACTTACTTGGCGGTCAGATTCAGAGCTTTGAGCGTGTGTATCGAGGAGAACTTCATGCGAAGGAACCGTTTGCTTTGATACCAACTGTAATGACCCAACTACTCTAGACTTTTGGACCATTAACGAAAACTATACATAGACCCTAATATTTAATAGAACTTACAAGTGAAAAAGATCATACTTTATTAAAAACTTGTAAAAACCAATGTTTAAACTTACATAACTCAAAGCAGGATATGGGATCCCATTGTTTTTAAAAAAAAAACATATCTTAATTGAAATGAAAAGAGATTACATAAATAGGTGCGAAAAAATACACATAAACCATAAATAAAGACTACATCCTCGAAATCAAACTCTCGACTCCTTGAATCCATTCATCACCGATACACAATCCCCATGCATCCACGAATCTTACCCGCCACTATAGCTATTTTCCTGCACATATAAACAAAAAGGAATGAGCCTAATGCCCAGCAAGGAAAATTCTAACACATAGATCATATACATAAATTCATAAGAAACATAAAAACATATCATAACACTTATATCATACACATACTATAATGGCCATTATTACTTGGGGTCCCATAGACTAAACAAGTCATATGCCCATTAGATTAGTGGGGTCCTACTAGCTAAGCAGGTCATATGCCCAAGCCTACATACATACATAACATAACACATTACATAACATAAAAAAAAACATAAGATAACATATAAAGCATATAACATATGAATTCTATCCTATTTTCCTTACCAAAATACCGGGATAAGAGGACAGAGTTGGGACTTTGGAACACTCCTAAGAACCATTTGAAAAAGAGTGAGTATAGTGAAGAAGAGAAATGGAAGGAATGGAATGACTAAACCATTGAGAAAATACTTACCAAAAACTTATGTGCAAGCTCTTAGATTCCCTAACCAAAATAAATATTAAGGTTAGAAGGCTGAGTAGAAGACTATGAGAACTTAAAATAAAATAATACCAATGAACTAAGGTGTGGAAATACCTTGAAGACTTGTAAGACCAATCTAAACCTCGAATCGAAATACTATAAAACCTTACTTCCCCAAATGTTTGATAAGCTTGTGATGATCAAACTTATGATTCCCAACCCAAGTGTTTACACTCTCACACTCACCTAGCAACTTGCAGCCTCTGAACTTAGAGCAAAAGATGAATAATGGCTGGGTACTAGGTCCTATTTATAGATTTTAGCAATGAAAGGATCTTAATTTTACTTGAATAAAAATAATGGCTTTTTAAGTGAAAATAATTTGAATTATCGTTCAGCAGAGGCTGAAGACTCGTTCAGAAAGGTGCTGGACTTATCAAGAGGTTAAAGGGTTGAATGGAAAATGATTTCAAAAACATTCAAAATATGTTGAAGGAGGCGATATATCGCCCCCTATAGGCGATATATCGCCTGGACCATTATGCCCGAGGCAAACGTGCATCGTTTCGTGTTTTCCGTATCTACGTGCTGCGATATATCGCCCCCTATAGTTGCGATATATCGGCATACGCTGATTATTTAAACACGAAATTACACATTTTTAGCTTAATTCAAATTGAGTAAACAGCCTTGACTAAGCCCTCAAACGTATTCAAAGCTGCTGATTGACCTTAGAGCATTCAAATTTTACCCTTATTAAATTTAATCCTCAAAATACTTAATCCTTAATCACCCATACATACCATGTGCTTAAAATCCTATTGGTTCTTATCTAAACCTTATAGTATAATAAATATTATCCTCAATATCAGTCATATTAATCAAACCTTAGGTTAAAATTAATATTCTTAAACTATAGGTTAAACATAAAAAATCTACAAGTATTACTATGAGTGTCCAAATAAATCCCAGTCTGAACCAAAAATCCACAGTCATAAAGATAATACTATAATTACTATAATACTACTATCTAACTAGCTAAGTAAAGTTCTTGGACTCTACAACCAAGATTTGAGCGCTATTTTCGTGAGTGTGTGAATAGTTCTTCCCAATCAATCCCTATTCCCTAAATCAAGTTAAGCAACAATCCTAAGGTTCAATTCATGCTTTCATATGTTGAACTCAAAAACCCCTCTCCACTAATGTAGTTAGCTTAACAATCTAGATCAATATGTGTTTATTTTGGTTGTAATGTAGGCTAGGCTAAAGGTATGGATGAAATGTAAATTTGTAAGCTAAAACCTCAACCTAGCTTGTCTTGGACCTCATAAACATATTGCTTTCTATCATTTTTCTCAATTAAAATGAACCCTCAAAATCACCCAATAATTCCAGTTTTCCTATTTCTTTGAATACAAAACATATGCTCAATTATTACAAATGCAAACTATATAAAAATAACTTATTTATTTACAACACACATTTTATTTTTCTTCTTCTTTTTTCTTTGAATAAGTAATGAAAATAAAATAAAAATGACATATTCTTAACTAAATTAACATTGAGCATATGCATGTATATGAATAACAATGATAATCAAGAAAATGATACCCCAATTTTCACTCCCCCAAACTTACACAAGGTTGTGTCCAAGACAAAATAATCCTAAGGTTTGGTAGAGAAGAAAAGAAAGATATTCACAAAGGAGTGGGCTATTTGATTTCATGGTAATCAACAAAAAGATAGGCCATTAAGCTCAAGATGGGTTTGTTGGGAAAACTTATACATGATCTTTATTTATTTTCATGTAGATCTAATATTAAACAAGTTAATATGAGACAACCTAGAACAAGTTTCTAAAATTGAATTCAAAGAGAAATAGTGATAAGAACACTTACATTATACAGCGGAATGAATGAGTCATTCCTTTAGTTTCTCTAACCCTTGTATCCTTTCTGTCGTAGAGTATTACAAAGAAATTGAACCGATCTTCAATTTCTTCACAACCTTCCAAAGTATCCTTAGAATTACCTAAACTATAGTGGGCAATTCTCAACACATGAGATAGATACAAAGAGAAGAAGAGAAAATAACAATAAGGCTTAGAAAATGACTTATGTTTAGAGAGAATCTAAAACCTATTCGATACTTGTGTTTCAGAAATTTGAACTTCTGACTTGTGTTTTCAACTCTCTCTTAACATTCCTTTTATAGACACAATAAGGTCATTTATTTAATTAAAATATCAATAAAATAATAGCCAATAATTAGCCCTAGGTCGAAATTATCATGGGCTTTAGGCCTGTGAAATTTCTGATTTGATTTTAAGCCCATTGGACTTAAAATCAAGGCATGTATTGTTTTCTATTGATTTAATTAATTAAATAATTATTCAAATCCTTTATCAAATAATTTTTTTATAATTTGAACCTTGATTTAAACTTATTTATTGTTATTCCCAAAAATTTTGTTCAATGATGTGGCAATCGGATAGACAAGTGGCAATGCATGGTCAGTAAATAACACATTGATAGTCAATAAATATGTTGATTAAAGAAGTGAAAAGGTTGGGAGTTGAGTTGTGATATTACTGGCCAGGAAATAGATTTACTTGGTCAGGAAGTTGTTTGCCTGACCAGGAAATGTGTCTTGGCCAACCAGTAATGTGCCTTGGTCGACCAGTAAGGTGTCTTGGCTGACCAGTGAGGTGTCTTGGCCGACCAATCACTTTGGGGAATGGAATTGGTCAACTGGACGGATCAGAATCTCATGAGTTAACCATCTAGTGACTCTTCAATGAAGCCTCAGTAACAACTTCAACCCGAATCACTCGTAACTGCCGCATGAATCTCTCAGATATCCTGAAGTAATAGCTATATTGTAGTAATTTGAATTTATTTATATTTTATTAATTAAATTTGGTTGAAACAACCACAGACCCCATCAAAATGGGATATTTCTCATGTACGATCTATGAGCTTATAAATAAAGGGCTCATGGCATCATTCTGGGGACGAATTTTTTTGGGGGGAGACTTTTAGGACTGTGATTCTGGGAGCATTTTCTGAGAGTTTAGAGGGAGAAACCCTGTACTTTTCTACTTATACTTGAGAAACTCAGTTGACTAAGGTTCATCTGATCTTAAGTGTAGGTTACATATATCACAACTCTAAGTAGATTAGGCTATTACCAACAAATTGGGGCTGAACCACTATAGAAATTACTTGTGTTATTTATTTTCTATTTAAGGTTTATTGTCGTTTTTGCGTCTACTCGCAGTTGGCCAAAATCGTGGTCAACATTTTTGGTGCTTTCATTGAGAGCTTGAATAGAAGAAATACAATACTATCCTACCAATATGGCACCTAGCAAGCCCGGTACATCAAAAGATCCTGTTAGATCAGAAGGTCTTGGACCTCAGAATCCTGAGACTGAGCCCAAGGCCTTTCTCGAGGAGACAACTCCAATAGTCGAACAACTCCAGAAAGCAATGGGGGCTTTCCAAGAGGAGATGATGCAATTCAATGCTCAACAGGAGTCTTTCGCTGAGGAAATGGCCAGGCAGAAGGCTGCATTTGAGCAGCAAAGACGGGAGATGGATGCCAGAAGTGAAGAGATCAGGCGACGATAGGAGGAGGCCGACTGGCGACATCGCGATGCTGCACTTGCTCTAGAAGCGGCTACTCAGTTGACCCAGGCCAATGCCCAAATCGCAACACGAGGAGCAGCCACCCAGGGAGCAAGGAATAATAATGCTGGTCAGAGGACCACTGGCAGAGCCGATTCTCGGGGGTCGGACAGAAGTAGGAGTAATCCCACTGGTCGGGGAGATGATAGGGTCCGCTCTGGGACTGCCTCGACGCAAATGGAGAATTCTAGAACCCCTTCCAGAAGCCACCAGTCAGAAACTTCTAGATCAAGGAGTCACCGTTCAGGCGGTAAGAAGACTCCACCCAGGCATAATCAGATCAAGACTCCTCGAGATAAGAAAACTTCACAGTTTAAAGACGGATATGGTCGTGATGAGGCTGATAGTCATCACACCGATCAGTCAAAGGAGAAAGAGGGCAACGACCAACAAGGAGGAAAAGACTGCCCGAGATGTACCAAAAGGCCGTAACAACATCCCGGCCAGCAGCATAGTAGGAGAGAGCAGGTCCCGCACAGTAAGCCTTTTGAAAAATCTAAGAGCATAGTGTTTGATCGGTTAAGAGGACGCACTTCCCAGAAGGATCTAAGGGAAGTTATCAGCGATAAGAGGAGGACCGTCCTGGTTGAAGGGAAAGATCTGAACCGCCCTGCCAGTCAAGTAGAAATACTTATTGACAGTGCACCAAATGGAAATGTTCGACCAGGGGGTCAAGACCTTGGAGCCCCGTCGGTTGCACCAGTCATCCAAACCCAGCTTGACGCGCTAACGGCTGCAGTGCAAGGTTTATCAAAATGACATTCTGGGATGGATGTGGTATACCATAGAAGTGGCAGTCCATTCTGTGCCTGGATCAGAGCAGCCCAGTTGCCGGCAAAATATAAAGCACAGGTGCTACCAGTATATACAAAAAAGGCAGATCCCATTAGACATGTTGCGAAATTTGAGGACCAAATAGAACTGCTTGGGGGTAAGTGATGATTATCGGTGTAGAGTTTTCCCGACTACATTATCCGATACTGCCCAGGAATGGTATTGGAAATTCAAGTCAAATTCCATTACCTCTCGGGAAACTTTCAGGAAGGAGTTTTGTAGACAGTTCAGCGCTGCCCGGACTCCACCAGTTTATGCCAACCACTTGGCAGATATCAAACAAGGAAAGGATGAGTCTCTAAAGAACTATATACAGAGGTTCATGAGAGAAGCTAACTGAGCAAATGTTGTCGGAGATGAGGGAAAGATGGTTGCCATATCTTCTGGAATCACGGATAGGAGCCCTTTGTGGGATAGTATACATCGAAATCCAATTTCAACACTTCAAAAATTTCTTGACCAAGCGGACAAGTATATGAAATTGGATGACGCGATCGAGAAAGAGGAGAAAGGCATAAACAATCCAGGTGGATCAAATGACCCTCCTAAGAATGGAGGAAACGGTCAAAA
Source organism: Humulus lupulus (assembly GCF_963169125.1). Classification (NCBI taxonomy): domain Eukaryota; kingdom Viridiplantae; phylum Streptophyta; class Magnoliopsida; order Rosales; family Cannabaceae; genus Humulus; species Humulus lupulus. Next base: position 53,360,649 of record NC_084793.1, read on the forward strand.
TGGTGGAAAAAAACATGGGAATAACGGGTCTGACCGCCATGAAGAAAAGAAGGCTAAGTTGGGTCCAAACGATAAGCCAACCGAGTATGAGCCTCAGTTCACTAATTACACCACTCTCTCAGCCAGCCGGACAGAAATATATCTCACAAGTCATCAAGAGGTTCCTTACCGGAAACCCCCACCCATCCGGAAGGAGATGAGTAAAAGAGACACAAATAAGTTTTGTCATTTCCATGGAGATTATGGTCACGACACAAATGAATGTAATCATCTCAAGGATGAGATAGAATTTCTTCTCCAGTCGAGAAAGTTAAAAAGTACCAGGCAGAGAAAGCCCAAGGAGAAGGGAGCAACAACAATCCTGGGTTCAAACGACAGCGGTCTCCACCCTTGCAACCCGAGCCTGTGGACTTCACTTTAGACACTATATGTGGAGGTCCACACTTGGCTGGAGATAGTAATAAGGCAAGGGAAAGATATGTCCGGACTCTTCGACATGAATTGGATGCAACATCAACATCAGAAGTCATGACTGTAGAGGAACGGCCTCCAAAGAATCCACGGTACGAAAGTGACTCTCTTACTTTTACGGAGGATGATGCTAAACATGTAAGGTATCCTCATAATGACTCGCTCGTCATTACAGTCCAAATTTCAAACATGAGAGTGAAGGGATGCCTAGTTTACTGGAGAAGGATTGTCACTGGCCAGAACAATCAAATTACCGGTCACAGCAGGAGACGCTCCTAGGCACGAGACGATCATGATAGAGTTTTTGATAGTACATTGTTTGTTAGCATACAATGTGGTGATTGGTCGACCACTGTTCATGGGTCTACACACGGAAATGTCTATATGGCACCTTTCCATGAAATTCTCGACCAGTGCAGGCATAGGCTATGTCCAGGGAGACCAAAGAGAAGCTAGAGAATGCTATAATGCTTCAGTGGTTAAGGCACGGAGGGGAGCCAAGGAGAATAACATGATTATGTGTGGAGAGAGAGAAGAAGTAGTAGACGAGATGGACATCGACCAATATAGCATTGTGAATTTAGCCGACCAAGAGAAAGTTTTAAAGGTTACCAGTGAGGACTGTACTCCTGGTGTCAATGAGAAACAGGTCCCATTTGGTGATGAAGTCACCAAATACGACGTTGCCCAAAGCGAGGGAATGGACATTGATCCTCACTTTGGGGATTTGGAGAGTGAAGTAGGACCTATGGAGGACTTAGAGGTGGTCCCGATAGATGAAAACGAACTGACCAGAGTGGTCAAAGTTGGACAGAATTTAAAGATGGAAGTGAGAACACAGCTGGTAGAATTTTTGTGAAGGAATCAAGATGTCTTCGCCTGGTCTCACAAGGATATGGTGGGTATCTCACCAGCTGTGATTAGCCACATGCTCAATGTGGATGAAAACTACCCAGCAGTGCAGTAGAAGAGAAGGTTTCTTGACAAGGAAGGAGCGAAAGCTCTAAAAGAAGAAGTTGAGCGACTGAAGGAAAATGGGTTCATAAGGGAAGCTTATTACCTCGCCTGGGTTTCTAACCCAGTGTTAGCGCCCAAGTCCAATGCGAAGTGGAGGACCTGCGTGGACTTCACCAATTTGAATAAAGCATGTCCCAAGGACTGTTTTCCCTTTCCCAGGATAGACCAGTTGTATGACGCAACTTCTGGTCATGAAACTTTGTCCTTCATGGATGCTTACTCTGGGTATAATCATATAAGTATGCAGCCTCCCAACGAGGATCATATCAGCTTCTGGGCAGACATAGGATTATACTATTATAAGGTTTTTCCATTTGGCTTAAAAAACGCATGAGCCACCTACCAACGTTTAGTGAATGGCATGTTCTGCGAATTGATCAGCAAAAACATGGAAGTGTACGTCGATGACATGCTAGTCAAGTGAAAGGAAGTTGGGGGGCATGTACGAGATCTGGGGGAGTGCTTTACAATACTTAGAAAGTACCGCATGAAGCTGAACCCCCTCAAATGCTCATTTGGAGTAAGTTTTGGAAAGTTTCTCGGATGTATAGTTAACTAGTGAGGGATAGAAGCCAATCCTGAGAAGATTAAGGCACTCATGGAAATGAAGTCTCCGACCGGAACCAAAGATGTACAGAGTTTGATCGGGTGGATTGCTGCTCTAAGTAGGTTTATTTCCAAATCAACGGACAAGTGTGTCCCATTTTTTAACTTACTAAGAGGAAGCAAGAAATTTGATTGGACAGAAGAATGCGAGTAGGCATTCCAAGCCATAAAAAAATATTTGGCTTAGCCTCCAGTTTTATCGAAGCCCATAGATGGAGAGGGCCAATTCATTTATTTGGCAGTCACAGAACATGCTGTCAGTGTTGCTCTAATACGGGAGGAAGAAAAGGTGCAGCATCTGGTCTACTACGTCAATAAGCAGTTGGTAGGAGCAAAGTCAAGGTACCCTAATATCGATAAGTTAACATATTGTTTAGTGCTTGCATCTCGCAAATTATGACCATACTTCTAGGTGCATCCTATAAAGGTGCTTACCGACCAGCCCTTATGCCAAGTCTTACAACAACCAGAAACCTTTGGTTGTTTACTTAAATGGGCTGCCGAATTAGGCCAATTTGAGATCAAGTATCAACCTCGATCAACCATCAAAGGACAAGCTCTAGCAGACTTCATTGCTAAATGCACCAGAATTCCTGATATTCCCGACGGGATAGAAAATGTAGTTGGGCAGAGAAAAGTTTTTCCTACTGGGCAACTTTATGTGGATGGATCTTCGAATGAGTATCGTGCAGGGGCTGGACTTATATTGATCACACCAGAGCAAAATTGAATTAATTGCGCGTTAAGGTTCAAATTCAATGCCTCCAATAATTGAGGCAGAATATGAAGCCCTGTTAGTAGGATTACGATTGGCCAGAGATGTACATGCCCAGTCGATTGAAGTAAATAATGATTCTCAGCTGGTGGTTTACCAAATTTTGGGAGAATATCAGACGAGAGGTTTGTGTATGGTGGCTAAGGACGTGTTAGCACAGTTTGAAGAGTACACATTTAAGTTGGTGCCACGAGAGCAAGACTCCAATGCAGACGCCTTGGCAAAATTAGCCAGTTCGAAGGATGCTGACACTTTGAACATAGTACTAGTTGAATACTTAGCAAACCCAAGTATTACCAAGTAGGAAGCAATGCCAATTACTGTAACTGACACTTGGATGACACTCATCATCACGTACCTCGAGCAAGGGACCTTACCAGATAACCGCAATGATGCCAAGAGGATGATGAGACAGGCTGCTCGGTATGTCATGATGGAGGGGGTGTTGTATAGAAGATGGTACTTTATGTCACTACTCAGGTGTGTGACACCCGACCAGTCAAAAAACCTGTTAGCTGGAGTACACGAGGTATTTTGTGGAGATCACGTTGGGTAGCAAAGTCTCTCTAAAACGATTTTGCGACAAGGATTTTTCTGGCCTACAATGAACGAGGACTCCATGGAATATGTGAGGAAATGTGATAAGTGTCAGAGATTTTCTGTGATAGTCAAATCCTGTGATCCGTAAGGGGAAAGATCGGGTAAAGCTATGCAATCCCACACCGCTTGGGGAAGGTCAAGTGTGATGATTCTAAGACTGTGTAGGTATGGGACTACATAGTTGAAGAGAGCTTAAATGAATTGATGGGTACTACCTATATCAACAAGATGCATCTTCTTTTCGGTAGCCCATCACTTGAGAACTCCAAAGTTAAGCGTTCTTGACTTGGAGTAATCTCAAGATGGGTGACCTCCTGGGAAGTTTTCCCAGGAAGCGTGCGAGTAAGGACAAAGCACACTGGAATGACTCGTGTTGGTTTGTAGGGCCAGTCGTCATTTCAGGAAGCAGCCATAGTGATATGGGGCGTTACATTTTCTAAGATACCCAGAGCACCTCCAAATATTTCAAAACAAATGCAAAGTCCCTGGCCCTTTGCAGTATGGGGAATTGATCTGATCGGGAGGCTATCAAAAGGAAAAGTAGGAGTGCAGTTCGCAGTAGTTGTTGTGGATTATTTCACTAAGTGGACTAAAGCTGAACCATTAGCCACAATCACGTCAAAGAAAGTGTTAGGTTTTGTGGTGAAAAATATCATATGTCGCTATGGCCTGCCAAAAAAGATAGTGTCAGATAGTGGTACACAGTTTGATAGTGATCCATTTACTGATTTTTGTGCTAGGCATGGCATCACGAAGAACTTCTCCTCGGTGGCTCACCCACATGCGAATGGGCAGGTAGAAGCGGTAAACAAAACGTTGAAGGACACCCTAAAGAAGCGGCTCGAACAAGCTAAAGGATGTTGGGCGGAAGAATTACCAAAAGTTCTCTGGTCGTACAGAACCACTGCTTAGACAGCAATTGACCATACTCTTTTTTCCTTGGCATATGTTTATGTAGCTATGATATCAGTCGAGATCAACCCCCCATCCCATCGAAGAAACACTTACGACCAGAATGAGAACAATCAATTACTGGTGAATCTTTGGATTTTATTGAAGAAAAGCGAGAAAAGGCGAGCATGAGAGTTGCTGCTCATCAACAAAAGGTGGCCTACTATTTCAATTCCAGAGTTAAAGATCAAAATTTCTAGGTTGGAGATTTGGTTCTTAGAAGAGTGTTCATCAAAGACTCAAGAGCTGGAGTGCTAGGACCAAATTGGGAAGGATCGTATCAGATTGAGCAAGTCTTACCGCCAGACACTTACAAACTTTCTAGGCTGAATGGTGAGTTGATCAGAATTTACTAGAATGGCGAGCACCTCAGGAAATATTATCAATAAATACCACTTGCACAGTGGTAGCTTAGATTCAAGTGTTTTACTTGTTATTTAAGTATGTTTATGATTTGGTTATTTGCTGACCAGTCATTTGTTTTTAAACAATTTTTGATTGTTTGAGACTCATTATTAGACACGTTTTGTCCTTTTCAAATTTATGAATAATAAAAGAGACTACACGCAGCGTGGTCGATTCTTGCTACTGTTTACCGACTTTTTCAGAAACTAGGATTATGAAAGGTAAAAGAGTTTAGAAAGTACATAATATAGATTATCACACAAGGAATTTTACGTGGTTGGGGCGTTAAATAGCCTTAGTCCACGAGTCAATTGTATTAGAGCTTTAATGGAACTTAAGCAATGAAGTCTCTCTGAATTTGAGGAGAGTGTATGCTTCTCAGAGAAAAATCTTCCTTCCCTAGTGCACCACTATTCATATTTATAGGCAAGCGAGTGCACTAGGCTTGGGCCGGACTAATCCGGGCCCAATAAGGGAATAAATATTATTTGCTCTCTGATGGAGACTTAATACAAAGTGTTGAAGTATAAAACATATATTAACCAGGGCCCATTGGGCCAGCCCAAACTGTTAGGAAAAATTGTTTTGCCTCAATGGAAATGATAATAATATGTTACAACTCTATGCAAAATATTACAATAGACAAGGATTGATTAAATAAAATGTTACAACTTTATAACTGAAAATACAAATAAAAAGGAAATGAAGAAGATGATGAAGAAGAAGAGAATAGTAAAATACAACTCTAAGCAAAAGGTTACAAATAAAGTAAGGTGTTTGAAACAAAAGTAAAGAAAAGATTACAACTCTTGAACAAGAAATACAAGTAAAAGAACAAGAGAATAAGAAGAAAACAATACAATAGAAAGAAGAACAGAAATGCAAGAAACTCTCACTTACACAACCTAAGTGAAGAGGGTTGGGGATCACCAACTTGAACAAGGTTTAAAACCTTTGTCCAAAAGCTTATTTCCCCCTAACTCAAGCACTAAGGGATCTCTCTCAGATATTGGAAAAGCTTTATGGAATTATCAAGCCTCAAGGTGTTTCTCGCCAAGTGCTCTAATGGATAGAAATGTTGTGTCTTTCAAGTGAGCTATATGCTCCTATTTATAGAGTTTAGAGACACCCTTTGAATTTAAAATTCCACCAACCCCCATGGCCGTTACCAATGTTTAATTGGATTAATATGGAATTAAAAATGAGATTTGGGAGTTATTTGGGTTTTTTGAGCCGTTCAACAAAGATTGAAAAAACTGAAAAATTGGTCAGTTTTGGCCTGTGGCCGCGGCTAGAGACATTAGTGGCCGCGGCCACTGGTCTCTGACCCACAGGCCGCGGCCACTAAATTTGTTGGTGGCCGTGGCCACCGACCAATTTCAGCACAAAAAATGTGTTGTTTTTCCAAACGGTTCCAAACCCTCCCAAATGATTTTGTAACTCCCAAAACACATTATTGGGGTTAAAATCATATCTCTAACAGCCATATCACATATGGCTTTATGAAATTCATCTCAATATTGTGTAACAACAAATTTACACAATAAAGGGTAATATTTGGAAGTTACAAATTTGTAACACCAAATATGTTACATTATTTGGATATATCTTATATATCTAAATATTGTAACTCTTTATTATATGTTACAATATGTGACACACTTTGTCACATTTATTTAATCTAAAACATTATATTATAATATAATATAATTTTACATTATATTATAAAATAATATAACACAAACATCACCACACTATAAGACTTGCGACAAACTGTTGCTCCAGTCTGGTTGTCGTGTGCTACAAAGAAGATTCGGGGGACATGATCTGTGAGTGTAGTGGCAGTATAGTTCTGAACTGACTGCGTATATTCCCCATATAACCTCCTCTGCAGGTTAAATATGGGGACATAGCTCCACACTTCTTGAGATGATGTCAGCATCGGGGATACTTTATCACGCCGAACTTGGCCATCCGATCCAGGCCCGTTTACCAACATTCCTCTTCATTTACCAGGGTCCCAGTTCGTTTACCAGGACTCAGGTTCATCTACAGTGATCCTGACCTAATCTCGGACCTGGGAGCCATGACCTCTTTTACCGCATCTTAGGAGACATCCCGGGACGCGGTCCCGGGTTTATACAACATGCCCCAGCGATGGTCCTGGCTTATATTCCCAGATGCCCTTTGGGCCTTACCGAGACTTGGGCTGCTGATATTCGTTCTCTCTTCATCTACTGGGCTTGATCTAGGCTTTAACCCCCTGGAAGGTGACCCATAAACTTATAGTGTGGATCCGTACACTTTGGAGAAACAGGGATAACAGCTACAAATATGCATACGTGTTAATTTTTGAACAGTGTTTAACTGGTCAGTAAAATTGTGCAGTGTTCAACTGCTCGGTGTGTTCAAGCAGTGTTCAACTGCTTGAATATTTTCTTTATATTCAATGTGTTTCATGAGTAGTAATTTCTCAAACATATTCGGTCAAGTAGCAAGTGACCAAGGATCTTACAACCCTCGATCACTTGGGGGGCACATGGGGTATACTGGTAAATAATGCAACACAAGCAATGAGAGCACAAATTAATATATTTCTTTTTAGGCCGACTTTTAAATTTTCGAAGTCGAAAAGGCCATTGAGCTAACTTGTTTATCAAAGCTTAAGTAACTTGGCATCTTTCAAAATTCCAAGTTAAAAGCAAATATTCGTGTGAAATTAAAACATTAGGCTCACAAAATGTTAGAGCAATAAGAGTGTGAGAAAGTATACTTAGCAGGGACTTATGAAATGTCTATAATTTCTAAGTTAGAAAACTAAGTACTCATGCAAAAAATTCATGGCATAGATCAAAGAGATTTTACTATTCACAAAAAACTTGGGACGTTTTAAGAAAAGTAAAGTAAAGTGTCAGGCAACTCGGCCCTACGAGCAAAATATAATAACTACTGAGCAGTAATTTTCTTCACAAAAGTATGAGAAAAAGAAATAAACTACTGACTAGAAACAAAGTTTTCACTAGTCAAGTTGAGCATGCTCTCTAGTCGGCCCAAAATATTCATTGGTTGGGTAGACTGTTGCCTGGTTGGTCAACACCGTCCTCAGCATCAGGGACATCCTCTGGTCGAAATGATAGAGCGGGAGAAGTAGGCACAACACCAGCTGGATTAGCTGCCTCCTCGGCAGCCTTGGCCTCACATTTGGCAAGCTCTTCCACCCTTGCCTCTTCTGAGAGAAAGTCGAGGTTGAGAGGCTTGTTTAGCTTCCATATCTGATAGAAGCAATTGAAACTGATCTCTTCATAATGGGCAAGATCAACTTCTTTGTCTTGTTTCAACTCTTCATTCTCATGAGTCATTTTCTCTAGCTAGTCAGTCAACATCTTGTTGGTTTGGATCTATTTCTTATTTTCATCAGCCAAGTCCCTTAGAGATCTGTCTCGCTCGGAAATTTTCTTCTCTACCTGCTCAGCCTTGGATTGAAGATCTTCCTTAGATTTAGTCAAAGTTTCAATCTTAGTTTGGGCTTCCTCCAACTGATCATTCAAGACCTTGATCAACTCTTTATAGTCGACTGCTCGGCGTTGGGCATGACTAACAGTGATAAGTCCCTGGAATAAATAACCAGGAAATATTAAAATAAGAGTGATCAATGAGAAAGTAAATGTTTCTGATAAGATGCTTACCCTCATAATTTAAGCAAGGCCTTTGTGGAGGACAACTTCGACCCTTTGTTAGGGTAGAGTCTCAAAGGACTGAGTTGTAGTTGCATGGTGAAGAGTATGGTCTAATAACTCTTTGTCATATTCACCAACGACGCGAAGAGGCTCACTTAAGCAAGTTGACCGAGTAGTTTATAGACTAGCAGAAAAGGGAATTAATGGAGGAGCAAAGCGTGGGATAATGATTGACTGGTCACATGGTTTCCCCTGGCTATATGGTGTAGTATTTATAACCTTGATCGGAGGAGTTAAGTTGCTACCTTCACCAGTTTTCCTCTTTTGGGCAGAGGGGGTGTTGAGTTTCTTGAACATGGTAGGATCTTCATAAAAAAAAAACAAAAATTGGGTCAGTAGAAATAATAAATGAACGTAGGTGAAAAATAAAATTCTACAAATTCATCACAAAATCTAATTATGGTTACTATCAGCAAAACCTGAGTTCAGAATTTCGTTAAAAATCTCGTCATCATCCTTTGACGATGAGCTGTCTTTTCTAAAGAGCTCGATACTTTTTCCTTTGCTAGGCCTGACGTGGAAGGCGGGTCGGTGAGGATTTTCAAAAAGAGGCTCTCTAATAATGGGACCAGCTGATCGGCGTGGATGAGGGGATGGTATAGGAGAAAACTGGTCGGTCACTACTTCGGTAAAGGCATTAGACTGATCAGTGGTGTCTGTTTCATTAGTCGTACTGGCCACCACAATATCTTGGTTGTTTGGTAACAATCCCACTGGTCGGAGATTCTCCAAGGAGACCAAATGTTCAACGTCCTTTTCTTCTAGGGGAATGTTGGCAAGTTCTTCTGCTCGAGCATGCATTTCCCTGGTTGGTAGAGGTTGATCAAAAGGGCCGGCATGTGTAAAAGCCAGGTTGTGGGCTTTAATATTTGTAGTAAGGAAGTATTCTGTATAATATTTCCCAGGATTCAATTTATGGGCTATACCTTGAAGGTACTTAACCCCTTCTTGCCTATGAAAGAGGTGGAAAAAACTTGTATTCTTGTGGCTGGGGTTAGTCCTAAAATTGAATAAATAGTATACCTCGTGAGGAATAAGCGGGTTCCAGCTTTGGAAGTGGTAGAGAATGTATAGAGCAGACAAGGCTTGTACCCCATTTGGAGCAATCTGGAAGGGAGACACATTGAAGTAATCTGCTATTGATAAAAAGAAGGGATGCAAGGGGATTGTAGCTCCGGCATAAATGTGATACTTAGACTAGACACAATAGGCTCCACCAGGATTATTGGATCTTTGGTTTGGGTGTGGCATGTCACATTCACTCCTTCGAGACCCAAGGTCTCGATATGCTTATCAAACATTTTGGAATGTAGCTTAGAAGGTTTAGCTACAAACCAGGAAGGCACACAATCTTCTTCTTTCCTTAGCTTAAGTGTAGCAATTTGTTGGATTTCTGTGGAGAAATTCTGGGTAATCTTTCTCTTGGGTTTTCCAGTTTTTTGAGCTTGGCGAGGGGGTTTTGAAGAAGCTTCAGTCTTGGCTTCTCCTAATAAATTTTCTCCCACACAGGGTACTCGTTCTACCATCTTTTTTGTTGCTCTACGAGCAACTTGGGGATCTTGTTCTTGAGGGAGTCGATTAGACTTCTTCACCCTCATTGGTTAGTGCTGGTGTTGTTGCTTAAGGAACTGATCTTCGTGAAGAAAATATAAAGCTGACCGCGAAAGGATTTTCTTGAGACGATAGAGACGGTCTTCAGGAGTTCGTTTGCTCGGGGATTTGGAAGAAGAATCACTGCTCGAAAGAATGTCTCTTGAAGCGGGAACTGAGGAATCAGAGTCTGTTTGGTTGTCACCTCCCCTGTAGTTGAAGTGATTCATCTACAAAAAATAAGGGGAGGTGTAATGACCCAACTATTTCTAAGACCTTGGACCATTAAAACTACTAGACATAGCTACTATTTTTGAGAAAACATACATAAGAAATAATCATAACTTTATTAAAAATCCAAAATAAATATTGTATCAATAACATAAAATTTAAAATTTAAAATGTAATATGTCATGGGTACCCATTGTTTATAAAACATAAAACATAACTTTAAATACTAATTGCGGAATTACATCAAAACATAATTTTAAAGACATAAAATAAATAACGTCATCCTCAATCGACACACAGTCCATTCATTCCATTCATTCTCAACACACAAGCCAAGCTGCCCAAAATCCTTCCGCCTCCATATTTATTTTCCTGCATCATACTAAAAATAAAGGAGTGAGCCTAATGCCCAGCAAGGAAAATCTAGTAACACATATAAGCATAAAACTATATCATAAACATATACTAGAAAACATATGACTATAAAAACATATATCATATAGGACTACAATATTAATGGCCATTTACTCATTAACATGGCATGTGATAAACCATCTAGGTCCTCTGTCTACTAATCGAGGTAGGTAGATCACATGGTAGTATATGATAACCCATCTAGGTCCTCTACTAGTCGAGGTAGGGTAAATCATAACTCTAACCAATGAAATGATAAATAATCTTGGGGCTTGCTATCTAAGCAAGTCATATGCCCAAGCGACTAAAAACATATCATACATATACATATCATAGCATAAACATATCATAACATATAAGCACATAAAATCTATCTTATTTTCCTTACCAAAAGCCGGGATATTTGGGAACAAGAACGGGATTAGAAACTCCTATAAACCAATAGTAAAATGGTGAGAATCTCTAAAGAATAAAGATGAAATGAGAACCTAACCATCAAGAAGAGACTTACCAAGAAGAACCTTAAATTTCAAGAACTTAAATACCTAATCAAGAATCATAAACAAGAGTTAGGATTCGAATAAAGAAAACTAAAGAACCATATAGAATTGAACTTAGGAATAGAAATACCTTGAATGACCTTATGGATTGGTCTAAACCTCAATACCGAAATCACACTATTTCTCACTTCCTAAGTGTTTATAAAAGCTTAGAATGATAATGCTTTAACCCAAAACCCAAGTGTATCTCTCTATAGTAACGCTAGCACCTTGGAGGCTCTGATCAAATGCTTGAAGAATGAAGAAAATTGTTGAGCACTAGGTCCTATTTATAGAGTTCAAGGAGTGAAACTAACCCCTTTTAATTTGAATAAATAAATGATTATAAAATGAAACAAATTTGAATTTTTGTTCAACTGACGCTCGGTCAAAATTGTTCAAAGCCAGGTCTAAGTTGTTAAGGGTAATTTTAAAATTAAAAAATCAAACTTTCAAAAATACATACATGGAGCCGATATATTGCCCCCTATAGGCGATATATTGCCTCCTCCTGTATTCCCGAGCCTCGTTCGATCGTTCGTGCAAAGTTGACGTGTTTTCTATATCTATCGTAGGTGATATATCGGCCCCTATGCTGCGATATATCGGCATACATTGATATATTAAACACATATTTTCACTTTTTCAGCATAATTTTGAATTGGATAAACAACTTTGACTAAGTCATAATATGATCCTAACAGCTGCTGGAAGGTTCTAGAGCTTCTAGATCTTTCTTTTATTAAAACTATCCAAACAATTCCGGATACCGGGCTAACATGTCTTCCTCCAACTCCCACGTTGCCTCCCGTTCTGAACTATTACTCCATGGGATCTTGACTATTGGAATACTCTTAGACCATAATTCCTTCATCCCCCTATCTAGGATGCTAATCGTTCGTTCCTCGTAACTCAAGTCTTTCTGGAGTGCTATCGTATCGTACTTGAGGATGTGAGATGGGTCTAACACATATCTACGTAGCATCGAGATTTGGAACACATTATGACTATCTGCTAGAGCTGGTGGTAGGGCTAATCTATATGCAACTGTTCCCACCTTGTCCAATATCTCAAAAGGACCTATAAACCAGGGACTAAGCTTGCCTTTCTTCCCAAACTGCTTCACACCTTTCATAGGAGATATCTTTAAGAAGACTTAATCTCCAACTTTGAATTCCACATCACACCGCTTGGCATCTGCATAACTTTTCTGACGGCTCTGAGCAGCGAGCATATGCTTTCTAATCAGTGCTACTGCATCCTGAGCTTCTCTAACAGCTTCGGGTCCAAGAAGTTGCCTTTCTCCTTCCTCGTCCCAATGTAATGGCGATTGGAACCTCCTTCCATAAAGTAATTCATAGGGTGCCATCCCGATCGTTGACTGGTAGCTATTGTTGTAGGAGAATTCTATCAGTGGCAAATACTTACTCCATGATCCTCCAAAATCAAGTACACAAGCACGCAACATATCTTCTAAAATCTGTATGGTATGCTCGAACTGACCATTGGTCTGAGGATGAAATGTCGTGCTAAGACTTAACATGGTACCCATTGCTTGCTGCAAGCTTCCCCAAAATCTCGATGTAAACATCGATCCTCTATCAGATACTATGGTCTTAGGGATTCCATGCAGTCGTACTATTTCTTGGACATAAATGTCTGCGTATTGATCTGCTGTGTACGTAGTCTTGACAGGAAGGAAGTGTGCTGACTTGGTTAGTCTATCTATTACTACCCAAGCCGAGTCGTGCTGCTTATTTGTTCGTGGTAGTACTGTCACGAAATCCATGGCTATGCCTTCCCATTTCTATTCTGGGATAATAAGCGGTTGCAATAAGCCTGCAGGTCGCTGATGTTCTGCTTTCACTTGCTGGCATACTAAGCATTTAGACACATACTCTGCTACATATTTCTTCATTCTTGGCCACCAATATAACGCTTTAAGGTCATGAGTCATCTTGGTCGACCCTGGGTGAACTAAGTATGGGGTATTGTGCTCTTCTTTTAAAATCTTCATCTTAATTCCATGATTATTTAGCACGCATACCCGATCCTTATATCTCAAGAACCCCTTTTCTGATATAGAGAAATCTGTGGCCTTGCCTTCTTTAACTGCACCTATGTGAGATACTAATGTGTCATCATGCCCTTGCCCAATCCACATATCTTCTAATAGACTTGACTAGATGGACAAGTTAGCCAGTTTACCATTAACTACTTCTATTCCGGCATTGATCAGCTCTCGCTGAAGCAGCTTTTCTATTCCGGATAACGCTGCTAGATTCCCATAACTCTTTCTACTTAGCGCATCAGCAACTACGTTTGCTTTTCCCGGGTGGTATAGGATTTCATAGTCATAATCCTTCACTAATTCCAACCACATGTGTTGCCTCATGTTGAGCTCCTTCTATGTGAAGAAATACTTTAAGCTCTTATGGTCCATATAAATCTCACACCGTTCTCCATAAAGATAGTGGCGCCAGATTTTCAATGCAAAGACTACCACTGCCAACTCCATATCGTGCGTTGGATAGCGTTGCTCGTATTCCTTCCGCTGCCTTAAGGCGTAGGCTATTACTTTGTCATTCTGTATTAGCACACAACCCAAACCTTGCTTCGATGCATCACAATAAACTACAAACGTATTGTTGGGTGTTGGTACACAAAGTACCGGTGCTAAGCATAGCTTATCCTTAAGCAACTGGAAGCTCTCTTCACACTTGTCTGTCAAGTTGAACTTTTATTGTTTCCTAGTCAGGTTGGTGAGTGGAGTGGCTATCTTAGAAAAGCCCTCTACAAACCTCCGATAATAACCTGCTAATCCCAGAAAAATTCTTACCTCTGACGCGTTCTTGGCCAATCCTTCATAGCCTCTACCTTAGATGGGTCTATAGAAACTCCTTCCTTGGATACTATGTGGCCGAGGAACGCTACTTGCGAAAGCCAAAATTCACACTTCTTGAGCTTGGCATAAAGTTGATGTTCTTTTAGTCGCAGCATGGTCATTCTTAAATGTTCCTCGTGCTCAACTTCGTCCTTAGAGTACACCAAAATATCGTCAATGAACACTACGATGAATTTGTCCAAATAATCCTTGAAGACCCTATTCATTAAGTCCATAAACGCGGCTGGAGCATTGGTAAGACCAAAAGACATAACTTGAAACTCGTAATGTCCATATCGAGTTCTAAAAGCTATTTTAGGAATATCCTCTCTCCGTACCTTGAGACGGTGGTATCCGGACCATAAATCAATCTTAGAAAACACGGTCGCTCCTCGGAGTTGATCAAACAAGTCGTCAATCCGGGGTAGCGGGTACTTATTCTTAATTGTTACCTTATTTAACTCGCGGTTGTCTATATACATCCACATGCTTTCGTCCTTCTTCTTCACAAATAGAACTGGTGCTCCCCATGGAGAATAGCTCAGTTTAATGAAACCCAAGTCTAAGAGTTCTTGTAGCTGTGTCTTTAACTCCTTGAGTTCGGTAGGTGCCATCCGGTATGGTGCCTTTGAGATAGGCTCGGTACCCGGTACTAATTCGATTGTGAAGTCTATTTCCCGAGTCGGCGGCAACCCTAGTAAATCGTCAGGAAATACTTCTTGAAATTCTTTTATGATGCGGATGTCTCCAACTTTTAGTGGTGTTTCCTTTCCTTTTTCTATCATCCTTTGAGCTTTGAGAGATTAAATAAGCGGTGTCCGTAGTCCTGAAACCTTTCCCATAAAGCATAGTCTCTGACCATCAGGAGTTTCGAACATCACTTGCTTGCGTCTGCAGTCGATGGTTATGCCATGATTTGCTAGCCAATCCATGCCCAGTATCACATTGAAGTCTTTAATCTCCAGCTCTATTATGTCTCCTTCTAGTTCTATGTCCTCAATTTTGATCGGTAGGCCTCGTACTATCTGTGATGATAGGACCACTTCGTCTGAAGGCAATTCTATCACAAACCTAGTTCTAAATCTTTCACAGGGTTTGTCTAATTTCTCCATCATTCCTAACGAGATATACGAGTGTGTTACTCACGAATTAAATTATACTGAACATATATTATCGAGGATAGGAATCTGACTTGTGACCACTTTATTACTAGCTTCCACTCCGCTTCTCCCTAGGTCAAGGCAAAGACTCTGGCAAGAATCATCTTGTCACTACAAGAAAAACTACTTTCAATAAGACCGAAAAAGTATTATCAAATATATACAATAACACTTTTTGATGTGTTAAGGAAAGCGGTGTTATAGTAGGTCAGAGCACTTTGCATAACACTTTTCCATAGTTATTGACATGTGTTATGGTATAGCCTACGATAATACTTTTGTTGTGTTATTTTAATAGTTAGATAAGTATTTCATTATGCTATTTATTAATAGATTATATAACACTTTTTGGTACTTATAAAGTAGTGTTATGATACACTTTATAATAACACACTTTCTGCATTATAGAAAATAGTTTGCATAACATAATTTTATGCTTATAAATCAATGTTATTGTAAAAGATACAATAACACATTTTTTGTATTATTCTAATATTTGGATAAGCTTGAATTATTATTAAATAAGCCAATACATCGGCTCCTATGCTGCGATATATCGGCATACGTGAATATATTAAACACGTACTTGTACTTTTTCAGCATAATTTGAATTGATTAATCAGGTTTGACTGAGTAATACGATATTCCAGCAAGTTCTAGAAGAGTCTAGAGCTTCTAAAAACTTCTATTTTTGAATTATCCACTTAAAATGCTTAAATCCTCAAATAAACAAGATTGTGACAAATGTCATGCTCTTAATGGTCTTGGAAGATTCTAGAGCTTTCTTGAACTTTCTTTTATTTAAATTATAATTAAATCCTTAAATAAACATACACACGACAAGTGTCATGATCTTATTAATTCTATCTAAACCTTATAGTATAATAAATGGCATCTTTATAATCAGCTATATTAATCAAACCTTATATTATAATTAATATTCTTAAACTATAGGTTAAACTTATAAAATATATTAGTGTTGCTACGAGTGTTCAACTAAGTCCCGAATTGAACCAAAATCCACAGTACTCCACAATACTACGACTACGACTACCACTACCACCACCACCACCACCACCACCACCACTACTACTACTAGCTAAGTAAAGTTCTGGGACTCTACATAGCCTGAAAATTTGTGCAGTGTTGTCAACCGGCGGCGACGGTGCACTTCGGTTAGCAGCAGTAGTGGTAGCACACACTCCCCTTCTGCGAACTGCAGGGGATTCATTAGTCTCAGGAGCGACACTGGAGGCATTGGCATTGGTGCGTGCAGACCTTCTGAGTGACATCTTCAGCAGAGTTCTAACAGTCAAGAAAACATATTAAAACTTACCCTAATATGCTCTAAAACAAAACTTAATCTAAGCAAACATAACTCAGACTTATTAATTATGATTTCTTATGAAAAAATTAGATAAGCCTTCTTTATTAGTAGGGTGTGTTTCTATACTAAGAAAAATAAGCCATCTTTATTATTTTCTAAGTCTGTTTCTAATCATCCTATATGACTTAATTCTCAAGCTCGAAACTCGTCGTTGTTCCAAAGTTAACCATATTGAGGGAGGGTTGGGATCAGTAAAATCATTCCCACTACTATGGCCCCCTAAACTCTCAATATAGAACTTGGTCCATTGATTTGTATCCACCCTCACCGAACTTGGTCATTATTTATTAAATTTATTATTTATTATGATTGTAAAAATAAATCAAACTCATACATGTCAT
The DNA here is from genome assembly GCF_963169125.1 of Humulus lupulus. Classification (NCBI taxonomy): domain Eukaryota; kingdom Viridiplantae; phylum Streptophyta; class Magnoliopsida; order Rosales; family Cannabaceae; genus Humulus; species Humulus lupulus. Next base: position 53,377,757 of record NC_084793.1, read on the forward strand.
TCAAAAATAACAATGATATTTATTTGGAAAAAGGTTTTCACTATGTACAATCATAAATGCAAAATAAATAAATAAATAAATAAACTAACATAACTAGGGTGAAACTAAAAATCAAGATCTTCTACATCTGACCATTTAACATATCATCATCTATCTCCTCATAATCATCATTATCTTGAGCCTTAAAATTTCCTCGGGGAAGATTCATAAAGATTCTATGTTTTTGCTCATTTGTGAATTGAAATTCTAACTTAGAGGTGAACCTAAGTATGAGAAAATAATATCTCATAGCTACCGGTAATTCATCTTCATCATCTATAGTCTCCCATATTTCTTCTAAAGCTGCAATTACAGTAGGATAATCTTTAAAAAGTCTAATCACTAAAACATATTGTTCCGTAGCTCTCATCATGATTTGCTTAGTTGTTTGGAGGTGAACTATCTCCCTGTGAAATAAGAGTAATCTCCGAATGATTCTTTCTAGCACTCCTACTGTATTTCTTGGCTCTCTAATTCTTTTCAAGACCTTAATGGCTCAGATATCCTCATAGGTCAAGACTCTATCCATTCTTAACTGAAAACATAAGGCTAAAACGTCATCTATACATATAAACATAATAACTATAACATAAACACTTACATTGGCGGTTAGATTCGGAGCTTGAGCGTGTGTATCAAGGAGAACTTCATGCATATGAACTGTTGCTCTGATACCAACTGTAATGACCCAACTATTTTTAAGACCTTGGACCATTAAAACTACTAGACATAGCTACTATTTTTGAGAAAACATACATAAGAAATAATCATAACTTTATTAAAACTCCAAAATAAATATTGTATCAATAACATAAAATTATAAATTTAAAATGTAATATGGCATGGGGGCCCATTGTTTATAAAACATAAAACATAACTTTAAATACTAAGTGTGGAATTACATTAAAACATAATTTTAAAGACATAAAATAAATAACGTCATCCTCGATCGACATGCAGTCCATTCATTCCATTCATCCTCAACACACAAGCCAAGCTGCCAAGAATCCTTCTGCCTCCATATTTATTTTCCTGCATCATACTAAAAATAAAGAAGTGAGCCTAATGCCCAGCAAGGAAAATCTACTAACACATATAAGCATAAAACTATATCATAAACATATACTAGAAAACACATGACTATAAAAACATATATCATATCGGACTACAATATTAATGGCCATTAACTCATTAACATGGCATGCGATAAACCATCTAGGTCCTTTGTCTACTAATCAAGGTAGGTGAATCACATGGTAGTATATGATAACCCATCTAGGTCCTCTACTAGTCGAGGTAGGGTAAATCATAACTCTAACCAATGAAATGATAAATAATCTTGGGGCTTGCTATCTAAGCAAGTCATATGCCCAAGTGACTAAAAACATATCATACATATACATATCATAGCATAAACATATCATAACATATAAGCACATAAAATCTATCATATTTTCCTTACCAAAAGTCGGGATATTTGGAAACAAGAACAGGATTAGAAAATCCTATAAACCAATAGTAAAATGGTGAGAATCTCTAAAGAATAAAGATGAAATGAGAACCTAACCATCCAGAAGAAACTTACGAAGAAGAACCTTAAATTTCAAGAACTTAAATACCTAATCAAGAATCATAAACAAGAGTTAGGATCTGAATAAAGAAAACTAAAGAACCATATAGAACTGAACTTAGGAATAGAAATACCTTGAATGACCTTATGGATTGGTCTAAACCTCAATACCGAAATCACACTATTTCTCACTTCCCAAGTGTTTATAAAAGCTTAGAATGATAAAGATTTAACCCAAAACTCAAGTGTATCTCTCTATAGTAACACTAGCACCTTGGAGGCTTGATCAAATGCTTGAAGAATGAAGAAAATTGTTGAGCACTAGGTCCTATTTATAAAGTTCAAGGAGTGAAACTAACCCCTTTTAATTTGAATAAATAAATGATTTTAAAATGAAAAAGATTTGAATTTTTGTTCAACTAATGCCCAAAACTCGGTCAAAATTGTTCAAAGGCAGGTCTAAGTGGTTAAGGGTAATTTTAAAATTCAAAAATCAAACTTTCAAAAATACATACAAGGAGCCGATAAATCGCACCCTATAGGCGATTTATTGCCTCCCCCTGTATTCCCGAGCCTCGTTCGATCATTCGTGCAAAGTCGACGAGTTTTCTGTATCTTCCGTAGGCGATATATCGGCCCCTATGCTGTGATATATCGGCATACGTTGATATATTAAACACGTATTTGCACTTTTTCAGCATAATATTGAATTGGATAAATAGCTTTGACTAAGTTATAATACGATCCTAACAGCTGCTGGAAGGTTCTAGAGCTTCTAGATCTTTCTTTTATTAAAACTATCCATCAAAAATACTTAATTCCTTAATAATCATAATTATGACAAGTGTCACACTCTTATTAGCTTTATCTAAGCCATAGGTTATAATAAATATATTTCTAGATCCAACAATATCAATCAAACCTTATGTTATAATTAATATTCTTAAACTATAGGTTAAACTTATAAAATCCACAACTGTTGCTATGAGTTTCCAACTAAGTCCCGACTTGAACCAAAATCCACGATAACTAACATACTACAACTAATACTAACTATTACTACTACTACTACTAATACTACTACTATCTAGCTAACTAAGTAAATATTTTGGGACACTACAGGAGGTGAGTAAACCAAACAGAAAGTGAATGAAAAACAAAAATATTCACTACACAGTGAAAAAATTTCTTTGAGAAGAGAAGTCAACTTACCCCAGATAAAGACATTTCGTGGGAAATAATGATAATTTTGAGAGATTCACAGAAAAGGCAAGAAAATTGTTTTGAATGTTTTGTGGTGTTTGGGGGTATAAGGCCTAAAGTGTGTCCGAGCGGTTGTGCGGTGCCCGAGCGACTACGGGAATGTCCGAGGAGCTTGGGACGTGTCTAAGGTGTTGGGGCATGTCCGAGGCACTGGGGCATATCCGAGGTGTTGGCGCGTGTCCGAGGAGCTGGGGCGTGTCAGAGGAGATGAGCGCATGTCCAAGGTGTTGGGCGTGTCCGAGGAGCTGGGCGTGTCTGAGGAGCTGCCATGTCCGAGCTACTGGGCGTGTCTGAGCAGTTGGGAGGCGCACTCGAGGGCCAAACAAGGATCTGAGCGGCTAAGAAATTATTTGGGTTCCGAGGGGCCAAAGGAATCTGATCGGTTAGGTATGGCAAAAGAAACAAGTTTGATGGGATAAAGGGTGTGGGGCATAGCGTGATGTATAAACACACTTTCTTAATCTTGGACTATGCAAACAAGATCAAAAAGTGGGATTCTAAGAGTTCAACAAGTCTCAAGAAAATAGCATATGCTCTTCTTAAACCCTTGCACCCAAAACTACAATGTGGAATGGGAAATCATTTTTCTTTCAAAATTTCATGAAATTGAAGGAAAAAATGACTAACCCAAAGCCTAAACTACACTATATCAGCCACAAAATCTCTATTCTACAATGTTGACCACGATTTTGGCCAATTGCAAGTAGACGCAAAAATGACAATAAACCTTGAATAGAAAATAACTAACACAAGTAATTTTTATAGTGGTTCAGTGTAGAGTCCAAGAAATTTACTTAGCTAAGTTAGATAGTAGTATAATAGTAATAATAGCATTATCTTAATGACTGTGGATTTTTGGTTCAGACCGGGATTTATTTGGACACTCATAGTAGTACTTGTAGATTTTCTAAGTTTAACCTATAGTTTAGGAATATTAATTTTAACCTAAGGTTTGATTAATATGACTGATATTGAGGATAATATTTATTATATGGGTTTATTAATGATTAAGTATTTTGAGGATTAAATTTATTAAGGTTAAAATTTGAATACCCTAAGGTCAGTCAGCAGCTTTGAAAACGTTAGAGGGCTTAGTCAAGGCTGTTTACTCATTTCAAATTAAGCTAAAAATGTGTAATTTCGTGTTTAAATAATCAGCGTATGCCGATATATCGCAGCTATAGGGGGCGATATATCGCAGCACGAAGATACGAAAAACCTGAAACGATGCACGATTGCCTCGGGCATACTGGTCCAGGCGATATATCGCCTACAGGGGGCGATATATCGCCCCTCTCAGCACATTTTGAAAGTTTATGAAATCGTTCTCCATTCAAGCCTTCAACCTCTTAATAAGTCCAGCACCTTTCTGAACGAGTCTTCAGCCTCTGCTGAATGATAATTCAAATTATTTTCACTTAAAAAGCCATTATTTTTATTCAAGTTAAATGAAGATCTCTTCATTCCTAAACTCTATAAATAGGACCTAGTACCCAGCCATTATTCATCTATTACTCTAAGTTCAGAGGCTGCAAGTTGCTAGGTGAGTGTGAGAGTGTAAACACTTGGGTTGGGAATCATAAGCTTGATCATCATAAGCTTATCAAACACTTGGGAAGTAAGGTTTTATAACATTTCGGTTCAAGGTTTAGATTGGTCTTACAAGTCTTCAAGGTATTTCCACACTCTAGTTCATTGGTATTATTTTATTTAAGTTCTCATAGTCTTCTACTCAGCCTTCTAACCTTATTCTTTATTTTGGTTAGGAAATCTAAGAACTCGCACATAAGTTTTTGGTAAGTATATTCTCAATGGTATAGTCCTCCCATTCCTTTCATTTCTTTTCTTCAATGTACTCACTCTGTTACAAATGGTTTTTAGGAGTGTTCCAAAGTCCCAACTCTGTCCTCATATCCCGGTAATTTTGGTAAGGAAAATAGGATAGAATTTATATGTTATATGCTTTTATATGTTATCTTATGGTTTTTATGTTATGAAATATGTTATGTTAAGTATGTTTGTATGCTTGGGCATATGACCTATATGACTAACAAGCCCCAAATAGATTATGGGCATATGACTTGCTTAGCTAGCAAGACCCCACTAATCCAATGGGCATATGACTTGTTTAGTCTATGGGACCCCAAGTAATAATGGCCATTATAGTATGTATGTGATATAAGTGTTATGTTATGTTTTATGTTTTTTTATGAAATTTATGTATATGGACTATGTGTTAGATTTTTCCTTGCTGGGCATTAGGCTCACTCCTTTTTGTTTATATGTGCAGGAAAATAGTCTTAGTGGCGGGAAAGGTTCTTGGAATCTTGGAGAATGTGTATTGAGGCGGAATGGATTCAAGAGTCGAGCGTTTCGATTCGAGGATGTAGTTTTGTTTCTTATGGTTTTTACATGTATTTTTCCGCATTTTGTTATGTAAATCTCATTTTAATAATGTCATGCTTTGATTTAAAAACAATGGGATCCCATATCCTAACTTGAATTTTATGTAAGTTTAACTTTTATTTTTACAAGTTTCTTAATAAAGCTATGGTCTTTTCACTTGTAAGTTTTATTAAGGATTAGTGTTTATGTATAGTTTTCGTTAATGTTCCATAAGTCTAGAATAGTTGGGTCATTACATTCAGCCTCAATTTATTGGTAATAGCCTAATCCACTTAGAGTTGTTATATATGTAGCCTACACTTAAGATCAGATGAACCTTAGTCAACTGAGTTTCTCAAGTATAATTAGAAAAGTACTGTGTTTCTCCCTCTAAACTCTCAGAAAATGCTCCCAGAATCACAGTCCTAAAAGTCTCCCCCCACAAAAATTCATTCCTAGAATGATGCCATGAGCCCTTTATTTATAAGCTCATAGATCGTATATGAGAAATATCCCATTTTGATGGGGTCTATGGTTGTTTCAACCAACTTTAATTAATAAAATATAAATAAATTCTAATTACAACAATATAGCTATTACTTTGGGATATCTGAGAGATTCCCGCGGCAGTTACGAGTGATTCGGGTTGAAGTTGTTACTGAGGCTTCACTGAAAAGTCACTGGAAAGTTAACTCCTGAGATTCTGATCCATCTGGTCGACCAATTCCATTCCCCGAAGTGACTGGTCGGCCAAGACACCTCATTGGTCAGCCAAGGCACATTACTGGTAGGCCAAGACACCTTACTGGTCGGCCATGGTACATTACTGGTCGGCCAAGACACCTTACTAGTCAGCCAAGGCACATTACTGGTCGGCCAAGACACCTTTCTTGGTCGGGCAAACCACTTCCTGACCAGGTAAATCTATTTCTTGACCAGTAATATCACAACTCAACTCCCAACCTTTTCACTTGTTTAATCAACACTTTTATTTATTATCAATGTGTTATTTACTGACCATGCATTGCCAAATTTCTATCCGATTTCCACGTCATTGAACAAAATTTTTGGGGATAACATAGAAAGACTTATCACAAAAAATCCAAGAATGTATTCCAAAAAGAGTTTTGGCATGTGCATGTTCTAACAAGTTTTTGTGTACATTTTTTAAGTTTAAAAAGCTTAAAGATGAATTTTTATGAAGGAGAAACTTACCCAAATGTATTGAAGAGCCTTTGATTTCTTGAAAGAGCTTGGATTTGCTTGGAGAAATTGAAGTGCCTTGGAATTTTGTGGAGGTTTCGGCCAAAAGAAAGGAAGAGTTTTGTTGATGATGAACTTTTTGCTTATGAGTAGTGGGCATCCGTGGGTCTATTTAAAGGGGAGAGAGGAAAACTCCCACTTACCCTGAAAACTCTTGGTATTCTCTCTCCCACGATTGGGAACGGGTAACTGCCATTTTCGTGGGCTGGAAAATTTAATTATACCTTTATTTGCAAAAGGCGGGAGAATGCCAAAGGTCATTTTTGGAATTTTAGGACACAGTAATTATTAAATTTACTACGGATCCTTACGAGGAGTAAGAGGAAAAGTTTATCATATGAGAAAATCATATAATAAACTTAGGGGGCAAATGTTATCCCCTAAAATTTTGCTCAATGAAGTGGCAATCGAATAGACAAGTGGCAATGCATGGTCAGTAAATAACACATTGATAGTCAATAAATGTGTTGATTAAAGAAGTGAAAAGGTTGGGAGTTGAGTTATGATATTACTGGTCAGGAAATAGATTTACCTAGTCAGGAAGTGGTTTGCTCGACCAGGAAAGGTGTCTTGGCCGACCAGTAATGTGCCTTGGCCGACCAGTGATGTGTCTTGGCCGGCCAGTAAGGTGTCTTGGCCGCCCAGTAATGTGCCTTGGCTGAGCAGTGAGGTGTCTTGGCCGACCAGTCACTTCGGGGAATGGAATTGGTCGACTAGACGGATCAGAATCTCAGGTGTTAACCGTCCAGTGACTCTTCAGTGAAGCCTCAGTAACAACTTCAATCTGAATCACTCGTAACTACCGCGAGAATCTCTCAGATGCCCCGAAGTAATAGCTATATTTTTGTAATTTTAACTTATTTATATTTTATAAATTAAAGTTGGTTGAAATAACCACAGACCCCATCAAAATGGGATATTTCTCATGTACGATCTATGAGCTTAAAAATAAAGGGCACATGGCATCATTCTGGGGATGAATTTTTTTTAGGGAGACTTAGAGACTTTTAGGACTGTGATTCTAGGAGCATTTTCTGAGAGTTTAGAGGGAGAAACATTGTACTTTTATACTTATACTTAAGAAACTCAGTTGACTAAGGTTCATCTGATATTAAGTGTAGGCTACATATATCACAACTCTAAGTGGATTAGGCTATTACAAACAAATTGGGGTTGTGTTAATTATTTTCTATTCAAGGTTTATTGCCATTTTTGCGTCTACTCGCAGTTGGCCAAAATTGTGGTAATCATTTATTAGTTTAGATACCAATTTATCTTAATTAATAAATATGCCCTAATTTCTCTTTTATTCTCTAAACAACATAACTCTGTGAAACTATCAAAAATTGACCTGGTCAACTTTGATAATTCTAATTGATAATTAAATCAATTAATTGAGACTATCTAGATGAATTTATCCAAGGTACAGTGGGGACCATGGGCCTATGAAATCAAGCTCCAATAAGTTATCATAAATCTAACAAATAAATTTACTAACTTATTAATTCCTCGTGACTCCGCTAAAGACTCGGAATTGCACTCTTGAATGCATAGAATGATCTATAAGCAATATAGATACGTTATTAATTATCCATTGTTACAACCATAATTGTCACTCAATCCTCTATAGACGGTCTACAATGAGATGGGACTAAAATACTGTTATACCCCTCATTGTATTTTATCCTTAAAACACTTAGTTCCTTGTAAATGATATTTCAGTAAACTAATATTATTTACTGAAATGAGATCTCTATCATTTAACACCTAGAACCAAACTAAAAGGAAACCATCATTTCACTTCTTCATCAGAAGCTATAGATGTTCATATCTATGATTAACACTCCTACTCAATTATACTATCCAGTTCCCAAGATGTAAGTATGGGCTAGTACGTAGGGTAAGCTGGTAATGAACAAGTCAAAGAACTCAAATAATACAATCAGTTAGAATACTAACCACTCAGAATGGAGATTGAATTGACTTATGGTCAATTATATGATATGAAAAAAATAGATAACAACGATATGTTTACTTATCCTATCTACTGTCAATATCAGTCCTGTCCGATGTAACAATTACACCCGATCTTATCTACTTTGCTAATGTTTTGGAAAGAACATAACACTCACTACAAGAAAAAATGCTTTTAATAACACCGAAAATGTGTTATCAAAACATACGATAACACTTTCTGATGTGTTAAGACCGACTATGTTATCGTAGGTCAGGGTACTTTACATAACACTTTATCAGTGTTATACAGATGTGTTATTGTACTATCAACGGTAACACAATTTCTGTGTTATTTTAATATATAGATAAGTGTTTAATTATGTTATTTATAGTCGATTATATAACACTTTTTTTGTGTTATACTACACTTTAGTATAACATTTTTTTTGTGTTATACTACACTTTAGTATAACATATTTTTTGTGTTATATTATACTTTAGTATAACACATTATTTGTCTTATACTACACTTTAGTATAACACATTATTTATGTTATATAATGAAGTTTGCATAACACAATTCTTTGCAGAAAAAGTGTTATTGTAATAGATATTATAACACATTTTTTGTATTATTTTAATATTTAGATAAGTTTAAATTCTCATTATATATTTCATTTATATCACTAATTTATTCTGTTATATTTTAATTTTTTTTTATATAATTAAAATTAGCTTTCTAATATATACTAGCATCATCCAATGAACTTGATTTTCAAATAACAAAAAGTAAAAACATTCAACATTGAATTAACAATCCACAAATTAGTTTAAAACATTCAACATTGTCATCAACAACAAAATATTCTTTAAGTATTCAATTAGTCTTAAATATTCAACATATTGAAAAGATACTACTTTCAGCACAAAATATTCTACTGCTGCCCAACACAAAGCCTTCAAAATTAAGTATCATTTTCTATTTCGCTTGTCACATCTACAAAATAAACAAAAAAATATTTTATTGTTATTATCTAGCATCACAAATTAATTCAAGAAAAATGTTATGGAAATTATTTCCAAGAAAGGACACCACATACAAAAGACAATCACAAATGCAAAGCCAAGGACAATAAAAAATGCAAATACAAAAGCAATGGAAATTCCCTCTGATTTCTCTTTTCCAGAAAAAGAAAATTTTCTATCAAACTTTATAATGTATTTCCAAACTAAAAAAAGTCAAGGGCCCAATTTAATTGAACACAGAAATCAAATCCCTTTTATAAATAATAAACTAAGCAATATTGATGATATAATTGTTTCACAAGTACTATTTTTCTCTACTGTATGCACACAAAGCTTGATTAATTAATAGTAAGAAATCAATTATATAGAAAGCTCAATCAATGATATATACATACAATGAGTTTTCTAAATATTGAATGTTCAGCTCTGTACCTGCAGCTTCTGCTTGTTTTGATAGGGTGCTGAAAGAGGTTGGATTTGGGCACCCTGGCTTAGATAATATTACAGTAGTGACTAATTTAAAGAGACTGAGAATTGGACTATCTCCACCATCTTGAGAATGTAATACTTGCCCATCAGCACTGGGAAGTAAACCCAGCCAAGGGGCTGTTTACATGAAGTGCCAGGTATCTACTTCTCTCTGTTCAGCATCTGAGATAGCAACAATAAGATTCAAGTGGCCAGAAACACTTATTTCAACTTTAACTAACCAATTAGATGATATACATCATGATTCAGACATCTCTAGTTCATTTTGAAGACTTCAGTAAAATTATAGCAAAAGCAAGGACACCGGCAACCTTAATTTTATAAACAAACTCTAAAGAAAAGTCTTCAAGTTCAAGTATAAAGACATCATGTACCTGCCACACCTCCATAAAAAGGAAGCAATCCAATGGACTTTGGCAATGATTCTTGCAATCCAGTGATCATTGGTTCAAGTGTTGTTAGCTGAAGCAAGCAGGAAGAGATCATTATGCTAAATAAAAGATATCAAGAGCTACGTTAGATTTAAATAAATATTTTAATATAATGCCATGTAACCACAACATCACCAAACTAAAGTTCAACACCACAAAAAGAAATACCTGCTGCCGCCGTGAAGTTGAGAACCGCACCAGCCAGCCCCGCGCCCAGCCACCGTCCTTGCCGAGCCCCTCCTTGTACATCATTAAAACACAAACTTGTTCCACTTTATGAAGCAGTCAACTAGAAAAAATTGAAGAAAGACATTTTCCCAAGTTAACAGTTAGAAAAAGAATATTATTACATACCAGCCAGTTATCCATGAAGCAAATGGTGACCACACACTTTATCTACCTCATACCGCACCAGCCAGCCAGCCAGAAACTAGAGCTTATGCACTACAATATATATCAATGCCATATTAGAGCAATATGCATTTAGAAACTTTTCTTATAATTTTTTATATGAACTATTTAGACAAACAAAACAAGTAGATATGATTCAAGACACCACCTAAACTAATTTTGTACATGTCAAATGCAAAACAGATAACAAAATTTCACATATATTATAGAAACATTTAAATCTCTTGTGAAAATTTTTCCTTACAAAAACCAAACCCCAAAAGATTCATTTTCAAGTACTCAACTACATGCCCAAAGTTTATTTGCTTAGTTTATATAAACTCACACAAAAAGCATAAATATAATTCAAATATTCAGCAAAGAAATTAACAAAAATAAGACAAAGAGTACTTATGATTAGCCTAATCCACTACAAGCACAAAAGGAAAAATTTAGAACAACATTAGCCCAAACTTACAAGGAGAGGAAACTAATCAAAGCTTAATACTAGAAAAAAAATAAGAATGAAACAACAAGCTACAAACTGACACCACACAAACCTAAAACATAACCTAATTCATAGAAGAGAAATTGCTCTGCAATTATTGAAGAGGAGAGGGATGAAGATAAAAATTAGTTAGAGAAATGATGTCCAACAATGATAATGTATGAGTTATATTCTTTGGCAATCACTTGTATTGGTAGTCTATGCACATAGATAAAGCATTAAAACGAACATAAATAAAGCATTAAACTAGTTGCGACTACAAGAGCCCCACGTGGGACACTACAAGAACAACAAAGTTAATATCCCAATGAAAAAGGATTCACAAGACAAAAACAAAGAAAAGAAAAAAAACGAAAAAGAATCATTTAATCATTAGCAAAGCAAAAAGTCTATTGTTCTATTAGAAGCAAAAACATACATGAACTTAATGAGACAACTAAAGCTAGAACCCAATAGGATTAATTTGTCCCCTGTTTTAGACTACTATAGTTCACATAGTTTATTTTGTTATCATACACATTTTTTCTTATGTGTATGTATATAAGAATCATCACTCAACATCATCCAAAAATATGTAGGTCAATATTTGTTTATATAAACACATCATTATTGAGATTTATTGTAGAAAACGTTGAACAAACATATATATAGATATATAAAGGAATTCAATGATAAATAAGCAATATTAATAAACAATATCTTGCTCCTAAAAAACAGAATATATATTATTTATAATTATGCCAAGCACTAACATTTCTAACTCTAGAAATTAAAAAAAAAAAAAGAGCTGTTATTATTAGCCAATAGTCCAACATCACTAAATAATTGTGCCATACAACTATGGAGCTTTTTGAGTAGCTTGAAAAAACTAAAGGCAATGAATGAATAAATATTTTATTACTCTACAAAGAAAAATATCATACTAAAATTTTATTACTCGACAACATGAAAATTGGTCTCTAGCCATAAGAACAAGAATGAGGCCAAAAATTTTCTTATATTTTTTTCTTCATTTAGTTTTAAATGTTGGTCAAAGTTATGCAGAACAAACTCATTAATCTCAACCAACAACAAATAATGAGTCTATAAAATGAAGAGAGAAACAAATAATAAGTGTATAAAATGCAGAACAAACTCATTAATCTCAACCAAATCTAGTTCATTTAGGGTATTTTGGTATTCAAATTGAGTGAGTTACCACAATCATTTTTTACCAAATTGAGTGAGCTTATTTTAACCAAATTGTAAGTTTGTTTTAAGTCATTACCTGTTAACTATCATTTCCTCTCCTACACCAGTTGCCAGACACAGTGAACCAGCTACTCGCGTAGCCATTTTCTCAAGTGGAAGGGTCACCATTGGAAGACCAGCCCATAGAACATCAGTGCCTGTGGTGTGCGCATTGCATAGTGGCCTACTCGGGCAGAAGCCATACATCAAATGTCAAAATAAAGTTACATATTGTATTGTACTAAGATAAATACACTTGAATAATACAAAAAATAGAAAAAAAAAGTATTAGGCATGCTTACGTGTCCAAGAATAAATCTGCTAAAGCACTGCGCTTGATATGTTCACCCTTCATGGAAACATCGGTGAAAATAATCTGATCTGGTTGTACACCTCTTTAAACAGCATCTGGAACACCAATAGTTTATCAGTTACTAATTTACACAACAAACCTGCTTGTAATCATTTACAAAGTAACAATGAGGAAGATGGACAATCTTTTCTGAATAAATATGACTGAATTGAGAAGGTGACACAAACTGTAATTGGGAATGTCGAAGTTATACATCAAACAGGAAACAAAATAAAATTCAATAAAGGTTAGGGGTTACAAACTCTCCAACCTCATCAGTAACTAGGTAATGTATATAGTCTGCGCCTGTAGTTCCAGGAAATCCCATGTAAGAAATCTGTATAGGGGCCGGCTGCATGGCAAATATTTCATTTCTTGCCCCCTGCACAACACAGAGCATCAATTCTGAAACAAACTAAACTGGTGCATCGAGAAAAAAAGAGCAAATTCATACTAAATCTTAATAATTATGTTTCAAGGTTCTTTGACCCAATGTCAATGGCTAACTCAAGTGATACTATACCTTAGTATAACCATTAAGATTGACAAGGATCTGTATTTATCCTCATTAATCATCTTGGCAATCATATCAGATGACATGGATGAGACATCTATAAAATGCTCCACTTCTGATTGGATACGCAGCCTCCATTCAGATCCATCATTTGCACTTAAAGCATAGCAAAAGACCTGCCAATAGATTTGTTTAAGTGCATGGTAGTTGAAGGAAATGGGAAAATTCATTAATCTTTGGAACAATCAACCAACCTCAACATTCTCTCTATCATGCATACCAAAGACAGAACCCATCAGATGAGACAGAGGATGGTTACCAAAGTCGCTGCTAAAATACTTGAATTCAAAACCAGTAAGAGCGAATGAAAATAGGCATAGGCAGTATGTACATACAAAGGAAGAGAGAATATATATCTCAAACTTACCCGACCCTTAGCCTTTTACTTCCACCTTCGCTCTTTATGGGCAAGGCTGTAGGATAATTGAACGAAGGAAGAGAATAATGAGATGCAATGACAAGCAGTGTGCAGCATATTTACGACTACAAGACCAAAAAGACAGTAAATAAAGTGAACAGACTACTACAAGACAAAAAAAGACAGTAAATAATGAGAACAGACTAATGCAATATATAGGCAATAGAATACTTACCTTATCTCCAGTGCAAGCATTGGATCAATTGAATAGGCTATTGCATGGAAAGGTTGCACACTAGGAATAAGAGACATCTAAAAGCAAAGATAGAGTGATTTAGAGTGGAACCTGACTGGTAAAGTGGTAATTAGCATAAAATTAAACAACACAAAACCTTTACCTTTATCTGTCTTCTCAGAATTCCTTCAACTTCAATAAACTTATTTTCACGATCATCCCAATCACAAACACACTGTAGAGTGGCACAAATGCAAATATCAGATTAGATAAACCAACGAAGAATAGTAATAAAATCCAGACAAAGTTTCACATAGCAATATAAAGAGTACAACATAGAAACTATAGGCTAAGTCAATAATGTGTAAAAATGTACACTATTGAATTAAAAGTGCATTTTCCAAACAGCAAAAAGGAATGGTCGTTTCACCACACATGAGGCCTTTAATTTCGCAAAAACCATAATGGCCGTTTCACCACACATTGCTTCAGGGAGAAAATGAAAACTCCGGTAAGTAAAACTGAAATTCCCCAACAAAAACATATAAATAAATTGGGCAAATACTAATTCCAAATACGTAACAAAGAGATAGATTTTACCCAATCCATTTCAGAGACTCCAATAGAGAATGTGTGATGGCTGGAGTGAAGAGGCACTTTGAGAATGGGATGTTGGATGCTATTGCAGGGGAAAACACAACATTTAGAGACTTAGCAGCATCAGTGGCATCAAATCCGAATATATTATCCCCTGTTGGACAATATAAAAATAGGTCCCCAAATTAAGATCAAGTGGCAGTTAAAAGAGATTGAGTCGATTGGGCAACTGGGTATTAACAGAGCAGAGCTAAAACATAATTAATTCTAAGAAAACAAACTAGCACAAGGTATAGACTTACAGTCACGGACTGAACAACCCAACTAGCTATTACCATGTACATGTTATTTTCAAAACTGGGTTGTCAATTTTCATGGCTAGCAAAATTCGCTAAAAATCTCACTATCAAATACAAACCCTATTAAATTTTTTTGTAAAGTAGACAAATCACTTTGCTAATAATTATAGAAAGAAAAACAACCCCAACTTAAGGATACCAAGTCAGTAAAAAAGAAACGAAGAAGGAAAAGAGAATATTACCAGTGAAAACGATGAAATTGGGTTTCTCGGCAATGATCATGCGGTGGATGAAGGCGGAGGTGTTGAGATCAGAGCAACCCTTCTCCTGTCTTGGGAGCACATCAAGACAAGCAGTGGACTTTCCATCACCAAAGTGCATCAAGATTCTTCTGTGATATGTTGCTTGAAAGGTTGAGTTCAGAGAGATTCTTGTTTTCTTCTTTAACTCGTTGCAGTTTGTCTTCCATGCCATGTTGGCGCATCTCCAGGTCATTCAACATTTGGAGCCCGTTCTTCAGTTCCAATGCCAAGGCTCTTTGGTCCTCTTGAGATTCAGAATGCAACTTTTGTAGAGCTTGGAGCGTTGCTTCAACTTGTAGAAACCTTGAGTGCTCCTCTTGCATCATGGTCTGAAATTTCTTTAATTCATCATTTTTTTCTGTAAGTTGTTGGTCTTTCCTAGATATCTTCTGCAACAAATCATCTGCCTCTGATTGCAGAGTTTTGTTTGATCTCTCCAACTGAACACACTGTTCTTCAACACTTTTCAATCTAGCAGCTCCCATTAAAATTTCATCATTCAGACGTTCTACATTCACTTTAGCTTGAGAAATTTCAGCTTCCATCATAGCAATAATCTCCTAGCACTGCTTGTACTGAAGTGCTGCAGCTTCTTTCTCAGCATTCAGCCCAGCGACAACTTTCTTTAGTGCTTCAACTTTAGCTTCTGCTCTTTCAATTTGCTCATTAAGTAACCTGGCATTTTCCTCAGCAAGTGATAGTTTAAATTCCAAAATAGAAATTTTCTTAAGACAATATTTGTATTGAACAAGCCCAGCTTCTTTCTCAGCCTCTAATCTACAAAGTTCTTGGTTAAGATTCTGACATTCAGCTTCTGCCCTTAGAGCTCGTTCATTTTTCCCCTTTCCTTCCTCTTGTGCTTGAGATAACAGATTCTCTAGGCTAGATATCTTCTATAAACACTGATTGAATTGAAGAAGACCAGCATCTCTCTCAGCTTCTAGTTCTGAAAGGGATTCCTATTTTGATTTTGATTTCAGCTTTGCTTGCTCATTCATCTAGTAGGCCAACATCTTTTTGTGCATGCTTAAGTTCTCTATCCATATTAGATAACTTCTCTACACTTTGCTGATATTGAAAAAGGAGAGTATCCTTTTTAGCTTGCACCTTTGCCAAAATTTTCTTTAAAGTTTGAACCTCAGTTTCAGCTTTTGATGCCCGTTCAAACTCAAATAGGACCTAGTTTTTCAGCTTCTGGCTTCCAATTGATATCTGCGAAACACTATCAAAATTTTGTCCACTCTCTTCTGCTACAGATAAACTTTGGCCTTTTTTCGTCCTTCCGTATGCAACCTTTGGGTTTTCTGGCACTACTCCTTCTGAATTAAACATCTCATGCAGCTGTTTTAGACCCCTTTTGCTTATCCCCAACTCAGAGTCTTCTAAATTTCCACCTGTGCTTTTCACTGTAAATAAGTCGGTTGATGGGTATTGTTCAATGTAAATTTCCACCACTGAAAGTCCACTTGTCATATCTTAAACTCACCATTGGACCCAAATCTGAGCTTCTTTTGATGATGGGTATTGTTCGGTTGGGCAGCTAAAACACCTGTCGAAAGCAACGACACTGAAGCTATTAACAACACCATAAACGTTATACTAAGATTGAAATAAAAACCTCAACAAGCTAATAACAAGATATTATACAGATTCTTTACGAAATAAAAACCAGAAATGTATATAGTTTGACAATCAAAATTATTTCAAAATATAAACTAAACAATTTAAGACATTTACCTTACGGTTTCAGTGAACTGTGAGACTCATCCCGTGTCCTTGAGTTATAAAGTGGGGTTGAGAAGAAAGTTGTCGATGGAGGGCTGGAACAGGGTGAACGACTGTCGAGATGAAAGCTGTCAATGGAATAGAGTGGAAGGTCGTCACCGAAGATGAAGAGAGTCCTCGCACATTATCGGGAGATGGGGAAATGGGTCAAACTGTCGATGGAGAAAGATTGAAGAAATGGGTATAGGGGAAATGGGTACATGAGAAAGGGGAGTTACTCTAGAAAAAACTTAGGGATTTGGCGCTATTTTATTTTACCTTGCCGCCTGAAACTTTTCTCATATACAATAACTCTTTTTAAATACTATTATAATGATGTGTTATGGTAATGGGTGTTTGGTGTAGTGACTACAATGTTTAAGTAGATCATATCGTAGATTGGCAAGTCAGTGTAAATCTTGTGCACTGACTAATCTTAGGACTAACGTAATTTGAACATATAATCATATTTATATTCCATTGTGATTACGTCGCTATAAATATGATTAGCTATATGCTTGGGATTTAATATAAGTTTATATTAAACAAATAATCATGAAAATAAAACATGTGAGCAAAGTGATTGACCAAGTCAAAAAATGATTTATATTCTTTTATTGACAATAAATGAGATTACAAAGAAATTGAGTTTTAATTAGGGTATAAAATCCCAACAAAGTCCCACTTGCACTAATTGAAATTAATGTCTTAATTCTACTAATCCCATTTTTTTGTTATGCTTATCAAATGTAGCTTCCGATAGTATCTTTGTAAACGAATCTGCAAGATTGTCTTCAGATGCAATCTTCATAACCTTCACATCTCCCCTAGCCACATATTCTCGGATAATGTGATACTTCCTTTCTATATGCTTACTCCTCTTGTGACTACGAGGTTCTTTCGAGTTGGCTATCGCTCCTGTATTGTCACAAAACAACACAAGTGATTTACCCATTTCTGGAATAACACCAAGATTTGAATAGAACTTCTTTAGCCAGACTATTTCCTTAGCTACTTCTAACGCGGCTATGTACTCAGCCTCCATGGTGGAATTTGAGATTGCAGACTGCTTTACACTTCTCCATATCATAGCTCTACCCCCAGGAGTAAACACCATTCCAGAAGTAGACTTCCTGTCATCGACATCAATCTGAAAAATCTAAATCGGTGTAGCCTACAGGGTTCAGAACACCACCCTTGTAGACTAACATATAACCCCTAGTCCACCTTAAATACTTCAGGATATGCTTAATTGCTATCCAATGTTCCGGTCCTGGGTTTGACTGATACCTGCCCACTACTCCCACAGCATAGCATATATCCGGTCTAGTACACAACATAGCATACATCAGATTTCCAACTGCAGATGCGTAAGGAACTTTTCTCATTGCATCTTCCTCTTCAGTAGTCTGAGGAGACTGCTTCTTTAAAAGATGAATTTCATGGTGGGACGGTAAACGTCCTTTCTTGGAATTTGTCATCGAGAATCGTTCAAGCACTTTATCTATGTAAGTTGCTTGAGGTAGAGCTAAGAGTATGTTCTTTCTATCCCTAATGATCTGGATACCTAGAACATACTTGCTTCACCCAAATCCTTCATCTAGATTGAGTGCTCAGCCAATTCTTCACATTTGACAATTTCTTAACATTGTTTCCAATGAGTAAGATATCATCTACATAAAGAACCAAGAATACCACTATTTGATTTGCCTTCAGTTGGTAAACACAGGGCTCATCAATATTTTGTTCAAAGCCACAAGTTTTGATTATTTCATCAAACCTAAGATTCCAGGAACGAGAAGCTTGCTTAAGTCCATAGATGGACCTATTCAACTTGCAAACTTTTCTTTCTTGTCTAGCTACTTTAAATCCTTATGGATGATCCATATAAATGACTTCGTCAAGCTTTCAATTAAGAAAAGCTGTCTTGACGTCTATTTTCCAGATCTCATAGTCGAGAGCGGCTGCTATGGATATGAGGATGAGAATGGACTTGAGCATGGCTACCAGACTAAAAGTTTCCTTTTAGTCCATGCCTTCTCTTTGGGTATAACCCTTTGCCACTAATTGAGCTTTATAAGTCTCAATATTTCCATCAACACCTCATTTCTTCTTGTAGATCCACTTGCACCAAATGGTCCTAAAGTCACTAGGTGCTTCCACAAGATCCCAGACGGAATTTGAGTACATGGACTCCATTTCATGTTTCATGGCTTCGAGCCATAGTTCCTTATTAGGGCTAGCCATTGCCTATTTGAAAGACAACGAATCATCATTACTAGTGTCACCAACAACCATATTAGTTTCACCATCCAAACCATAGTGAATTAGGTTCCTAGAAACCCTCCCACTACGACGAGGCTCCCCGACTATTTGCTCAGGAACAGTATTACTTTTGTCATTTAAATTGACTTGCGTCGGTTGGACATGAAGAGTGGGAATTTCATCATCAACTCACGTTGATGACGATGGAATATTGGTTGGAGTCAATTCTTTAACCATCTCCTCTAAAACTACTTTTCTGCGTGGTTTGAAGTTTTGGACTGTCATTTTCTAGAAAAGTAGCATTTGTAGAAGTAAACACTTTCTTTTCTGAAGGACTATAGAAAATTCCACCTCAATTACCTTTAGGATAGCCAAAAAATATGCAAACTTCAGTTCGTGTTTCTAGCATTCCTTCCTTTTTCCTTAGGACGTGGGCAGGACATCCCCAGATTCTATAATGGCGTAAACTAGGTTCACGACCATTCCAGCATTCTAAAGGTGTTTTGGGGATTGATTTAGACGGTACGACATTGAGAATGTCGTTCGCGGTTTCAATTGCATGTCCCCAGAATGAAGTTGGTAGAGTTGAGTAACTAAGCATGCATCTAACCATTTCCAATAAAGTTCTGCTCCTGCGTTCAGCTACACCATTTTGTTGCGGAGTACCTAGGGCAATAAGTTGTGATAAAATCTCAAGTTCAGTTAAATGATATTGGAACTGCATATCCAAATATTCTCCACCCCAATCAGATCGCAAGATCTTTAACGTTTTACCTAATTGGTTCTGAGTCATCGCTAGGAATTCCTGAAACTTTGAAAATGTTTCTTATTTCCTATGCATTAGGTAAAGACATGAGTATCTAGAGTAATCGTCAATGAAAGTGATGAAATACTCAAAACCACCCCTAGCTTGTACATTCAAAGGCCCACAAACATCTGAATGCACAAGTCCAAGTGGTTGTTTGGCCCTATCACCCTTTGCAGAGAATGGACTCTTGGTCAGTTTACCTTCTAGACAAGATTCACAGATGGTAATTCACCTAAGGTGAGTTCTCTCAAAGGCCCATTCTTTGTAGGTATTTGAATCCTATCATATCCAATGTGACCTAGTCTCAAGTGCCATAAATACGTCATATTATTGTTATCGGTCTTTTGACGTTTACTGGTCCTAGGTTTAGCTACTTTGAATAAATCATTGTAACGAGCGAGGGGTTCGTTAGGTTGCAGAATATAAAGCCTGTTTTCCAAACATGCAATACACAATTGTGATCCATTGAAGGAAATAGATATATTAGAACTTGTGAAAGTCATAACAAATTGTTCTAATTGCAACATGGAAACCAAAGTTGAATTTCTACTAAAATTCGGAGTAAAAAATACATCATTTAAAATTAAGTATTTATTTTCGAACTTCAGATGAGCTCTTCCTCTAGCTTGGATCACAACGAATGCACCCTTCCCAACTCTAAGCTTTAAGCCGCCTTCGTCCACTTCCTCCCATGATTCAAGAAGCTGTAAAGAGTTGCAAATATAGTTGGTAGATGCAGAATCAATAATCCAAACGGATTTATCATTATCTAAAACACACGTTTCTAAGATAAATGAACTATTATCATTACCTTTGTTTTTCGCTGCTAGAAACTTGGGGCAATCCAGTTTCCAATGTCCCTTCTCTTTGCAGTGAAAACACTTACCTTTACCTTTCTTGTTTTTCTTGTTCTCCCCTTTAGGCATCTGTGCATTTGGTTTTGCACTCGTCTTTGCAGCCTTTGCAGGCTTGGGGTTGTTGTTTTGTCAACCTTTCCTCTTGTTTCCAGCTTTCAAAGATGAAGCTTGGTTTGCTTCAGCCTTAGCTGGATCGGCAGCAGTAGTAGTAGTTGTCTTCTTTTCTCCTCCCATACTCGGTCCACCCATGATAGACTTAAAAGTCTGAAGCTTGTTCATGAGCTGCATCAGACCATAGTTGAGTTTATTCAACACATAGTTGGTGGTGAACGGCAAGAAAGCTGGAGAGAGACTGTTGCGAATTAAGCCAACTTGAGTTTCCTCATCTATTGTTGCTCCATGCAGTTCAACTCCCTCAAAGTAGTTTTGAGAAGGTGCCATCCAAGCATTGGCATATTTCTTAGTGGCCTCAAAACGAGTCTTCGCTGACTTGGCACCAAACATGTCTTGGAGCTGATCCATGATTTCATAGGCCTTCTCTACATTCTCCATCTTTGTCTTGAGAGTGTCGACCATACTAGTCAACATGTAGTACCGCGCCTTGTTGTTAGCGCCTGCCAATGCTCATACTTATCCCTCACAGACTTGGTAGCTCCTTCAGCTGGAACTTCTGGGGATTCCTCAGTCATGACGAACTTGGAGTTGTCACCAATCAACACAATGTTAATGTTTTGCTTCCATTTAAGAGAAGTTTTCTCCAGTGAGTTTATCCATCAAAAGTTGAGGAAGGATGGGAATAGACACAACCATAATTATACTACAAATTATCATTAAAATAGAAATCAATCACTTTTGCTCAATAAAACTCATATTCACACAAATTTCAAGAAATAACACAACATATACCAAAAATATGTAAGATATGAGAAAAAATACCAAAATAATCATATCTCTGTTTCTTTAGGTTTTTAACTAATCTATGATATTCTTGTCCCGGTTGGCGAGAGTAAAAAATAACACTAGTTAAATAAAGTTGTAAACTTATTTAATAATGGACACCATTATTAACAACCTACTATTCGATCAAAATAAGAAAACAAATCTCTTATTTTATGAGCTAGACCTACGGTTTCGATAATCAATAGATTTAGTCATAGTAGTCACCATAGGGGTGGGTCTAGTAGAATTTGACCTATAATTATCTATCTTTCGAAATCTAACCTTGCCAAAATAACTAATGAACATCTTTCGTAGGGGGACGAATCGAAGTGTCTCGAGGCACCATTAAGTTATTGACTTTGTTAAACCAACGGTGGAGATCGAATATAATTCTTAAAATAAGCTCATTATAAAATTAAAAATAGTATTTTTATTATTTATTCTTAGAAAATTAATGACTATGGTTCTCCAAAAAAAATTAAAAAAATTAAATTTTTAAAACCAAAGTCCTATAATTTCCTATTAATTCTAAAGTGTCGCATTGAAACAAATTCAATTAATTTAGAATTAATTTGTTGCTAATCAATATTTAGGTTTAACTAATATAATGAACCTATACAATTAAGTCCAACTCAAGTAAATGGACCTTAACAATTGGGCTTGTATGGAGGAGGGCTGGGTCCAGTATGTCGTATCCACTACTAAGGCCCACATACTTCCATACAAGGTCCAAAAGATAGGAATTTAAACCTTCGTTTTATTAATTGCTATTAATTGATCAGGTGCACTATATTTATGAAAAGCAAATGAGCCTTCACAAGTGGAATCACATACAAGAGAGGAATTTAAACTTTACATTTTCTAATGGGCCCAAATAAAACCTATCATTTATGAATATTTTATTTGGAAAAATCCATATATCTAGCAAACATATGGGCCACTATATGCATCTAAGCCCAATTGCAAAAATATCACATATAGTGCAAACAAATATGTTATAATTGGATGGGCCTAATCATGTTACTATATGAGCAAGTCTATGAATTTATGCAAAAATACCATAATTTATTTCATTTGCAAAAATATCACAATTAATTATTTAGAATTTATCAAAAAATTTGAATTAATTAAATTTTTACAAAAAATAAGTCAATTCAAATTAAATTTATCAACAATTTACAATAGTTAATTTAAATTTTATTTATAAAAAATCAACTTAGTTTAGGTTAATTTGAAAAAAAAAATCAATTTAATTTAAATAGGATTTATCAACAATTAACCAAAGTTAATTTAAATCACATTTATTAAAAAAATTATTAATTGGTTGAAAAAATATCTTAACTGTTTTTCAAAAAATATCTTGTGTTGTTACAACAATAAGCTAATATTTTAACAATTTAAAAAAATATATTAATAGCTATAACAACCCTAAAATATCGTAAAACTGTTAAATAAATTCAAATATCCATGAAAATATCAAACTATCAAATTTCAAATAATTTAAATATTAAAAACTATAGAATAAACAGATATTTATATTTTCAAATAAAGATTTACTAAAAATAACAAGTATTTAAAAGAAAATATCTTAAATATCTGATATCTTAATTCTAATATTTTAATATATTAAAATATTTCAAATTAAGTTGTTAGTTTACTTTAAATTTAAATTTGAATCTTTGTAGAAAATATCTAATTATTTAAATCTCAAACAACAAAAATATCTTATTTTAAAAAACATTTAAAAATAATAAAACAAATCTGATATTTTTGGCTTTGATTATAAATAATCAATTTCAAAATTTTTATTTTTTAAAAAAAAATTAATTCGAATGAACAGTACCTGAGACGGATACTGTTCATCGTGCGCGCTGATGGCTGGGCATGCGTGTGCGCACGCAGGAGCTGCACGCAAGGCGCGAGAGCGGAGGCTGGGTGACAGCATCAAGGGATGTGCACGGAGGTGCGCGCGGTTGTAGGGTGGTGTGCGCATTAGCATGCGTGGGTGCTGGCAGCTAGACCAAAAAATATTTGAAATTTTTTTTGTGCAATTTTTCAAACCAAAATCATTTTCTAATTAATTTTATCGTGTTTTACACAAAATAAAGCATATACAAAAATTAATGGCATAGAAAACTCAACAAAATAACCTAAAAATTGCTAATAATCACATAGAATTCAATATGCTTCATAAAATCATGAAATCCATCCAATTACTCAAACACATAAAATAATCCAATTTTAACATGTTCATACATGAAAATAAAGATTACCAAAGTCTCTGAGACTAGTTGTTGGAAAAACTTATACATGATCTTTATTTATTTTCATGTAGATCTAATATTAAACAAGTTAATATGAGACAACCTAAAACAAGTTTCTAAAATTGAATTCAAAGAGAAATAATGATAAGAACACTTACATTATACGCAACGGAATGAATGAGTTCTTCTTTTAGTTTCTCTAACCTTTGTATCCTTTCTGTCGCAGAGTATTACCAAGAAACTGAACTGATCTTCAATTTCTTCACAGCCTTCCAAAGTATCCTTAGAATCACCTAGACTAGAGTGAGAAATTCTCAAAACATGAGATAGATACAAAGAGAACAAGAGAAAAGAACAATAAGACTTAGAAAATGACTTATGTTTAGAGAGAATCTAAAACCTATCAGAAACTTGTGTTTCAGAAATCTGAACTTCTGACTTGTGTTTTCAACTCTCTCTTAACATTCATTTTATTGACTCAATTAGGTCATTTATTTAATTAAAAAAAATCAATAAAATAATAGCCAATAATCAGCCCTAGGTCGAAATTATCATGGGCTTTAGGCTCGTGAAATTTTCCATTTGATTATAAGCCCATTGGACTTAAAATCAAGGCATGTATTATTTTCTATTGATATAATTAATTAAATAATTATTCACATCCTTTATCAAATTAATTATTTATAATTTGAACCTTGTTTTAAACTTTTTTATTAATTTAGATACCACTTTATCTTAATTAATAAATCTGCCCTAATTTTTATTTACTTCTCTAAATAACATAACTCTATGAAACTATCAAAAATTGATCTGCTCAACTTTGATAATTCTAATTGATAATTAAATCAATTAATTGAGACTATCTAGATGATTTTATCCAAGATACAGTGGGGACCTTGGGCCTATGAAATCAAGCTCCAATAAGTTATCATAAATCTAAAAATAAATTTACTAACTTATTAATTCCTTGTGACTCCACTAAAGACTCGAAATTGCACTCTTGAATTCATAGAACACTCTATAAGAAATATAGAAACGTTATTAATTATCCATTATTACAACCATAATTGTCACTCAATCCTTTATAGACGGTCTACAATGAGATGAGACTAAAATACTGTTTTACCTGTCATTGTATTTTATCCTTAAAATACTTAGTTCCTTTTAAATGATATTTCAATAAACTAATATTAATTACTGAAATGAGATCTCTATCATTTAACACCTTGAACCAAACTAAGAGGAAACCATTGTTTCTCTTCTTCATCAGAAGCTATAGATGTTCATATCTATGATTAACACTCACACTCAATTATACTACCGAGTTCCCAAGATGTAAGTATTGGCTAGTACGCAAGGTAAGTTGGTAACGAACAAGTCAAAGAGCTCAAATTATACAATCAGTTTGAATACTAACCACTCAGAATTGAGATTGAATCGACCTATGGTCAACTATGTGATATGACTAGAATAGCTAACATCGGTATGTTTACTTATCTTATCTACTGTCAATATCGGTCGTGTCTGATGTAACAAATACGTCCAATTTATCTGCTTTGCTAATGTTCTGCAAAGAACATAACACTACAATGTGTAAGTAGATCATATCGTAGATTGGCTAGTCATTATAATTCCTGGGCACTGACTAATCTTAAGACTAACTTATTTTGAACATACAATCATATTTATATTCCACTGTGATCACGTCACTATAAATATGATTAGCTATATGCTCATGAAAATAAAACATGTGAGTAAAGTGATTGATCAAGTCAAAAAATGATTTCTATTCTTTTATTGATAATAAATGAGATTACAAAGAAATTGAGTTTTAATTAGGGCATAAAACCCCAACAGGGTTAACTAGGGATAATATTCAACAAGGTAGTCTTAAAAAGCTCAAACGAACCAACAAAATTGCCTAAATCCTTTCTAAATTGCTAAGCCCCCTAGGATTTCGCCTTAAGGGAATTATCGAGCCAATTCTAAAAGTTGAACCTTTATGCATACTTAACTTTTCCTAGGGTTTTGGGATTTCAAGGTTGAATGCATAGATTTGGATTCACACTTTCACTAGAGTTTGGTAGCATAAAAAACTTCAAGTACTAAAGACTTATTTACACACAAAAGTTATCAAATATTTATATTTTGTTTGAAATTTTATCATCGAGCCCCCCCTAAAACTTTTCCACAACCATTACTTAAATTGATTCCATTATAACCTAGACTCTAGACTCAACACAAAACACTAATAAGAAATTAAAATGGCAATTTAGACAAACCCCCCCCCCCCCCCCCCCCCCAAACTTAAGAGAACACAATGTCCTCATTGCTACACAACCCACAATAATAACCACAAGTATTAAGAAAGAAACTAGAAATAAAGCATCATCAAATAAAAAGAATATAAAATAAACAAGACAAAAGGCAAAGAAAAACTCCCTCTACATCACTGGTGGCTGCTGAACGGCTGAAACCCCCACTCTTGCGGATAGCTCTCTGATTGAGCTCCAATTTTTTTTTCCGCCCAGTTTCAATGCTGCAGCATCGCAAAATTTCTCAACAGCATAGCTACTGTATTGGCCCATAATTGCTCCAGGATTTTCAGCATAAAAAAAAGCACTTTCTTGAACTCATTTTCCCAACTTCAATGCATCCAAAAGATCCTTTAATAATCAAGTAACAACCCCACAACAACAAGGTAGCCTCTAAATAGCCCTGAATTCAGTTCAAACCACAAAAAACCAGTATTGAAAGAGAGGTAAATGAACAAAACAATTTTTTTTAAGTAAGTATAGATGAAACTAGCTGCCCTCATGATTCATCTTTAAGCACAACAACTCTATTAACTTCATTATTCAAGGATCCATCAAAATGAGCGAGGTCTTGTTTTGCTTAACCTCGCCACCCCCAAACTTAAGTTTTTTCCCCTTCACCTTAAACTTTCTTCTTGAAATTTCATCACGCAAGTCCAATGTACCACAAGGAAAGACTTTAATTATCAAGAATGAATCAGAGAAACTTGATATTAGATGTCCAGAACTTTCTTTTATTTGAGAATTAGAGAAACACACCCTCTGCCCCACTTCGAACCTTTGGCAATGAGCTTTCCTACCACACTTCTTTTTCTTTTTCTTCTTTCTATGTGACTTTCAAATGAGACGATGCCTTCTTTATACTTGCCCCTAGCTCATTGTTTCTCTCAAATTCTTAAGGAGGTAGCCTCATCCTCACTTTCTTGCTACACCTTGTGGGTACCTCTTCTTCCATATTAGAGTCCATGACATGAATGACCAAACACTCCCCCAACTCATCTGGAGAATGTATAGGATTGAATACCTTGAACGTTACTTGCTCATCTTGAGCTCACATTGTGAGCTTCCTTTTTTCCACATCGATCAAAGTTCTACCATAGCAAGAAATGGCCTCCCCAAAATAATAGGCACCTATATATCTGCCTCATAGTCTAGAACAATAAAGTCAGCGGGGAAAATGAATTTTTCAACTCTTACTAATACATCTTCAATTTTTTCATCAGGGTGAGCGAGGGATCTATCAGCTAGTTGAAGAGTAACTATTGTAGGTCTAACCTCTCCAATCCCTATGTGACGCCCCACGTCACTATGGCTGCTTCCTGGAATGATGACTGGCCCTACAAACCAACACGAGTCTTTCCAGCGTGCTTTGTCCTCACTCGCACGCTTCCTGGAAAAACTTCCCAGGAGGTCACCCATCCCTAGATTACCCCAGGTCAAGCACGCTTAACTTTGGAGTTCTCAAGTGATGGGCTACCGAAAAGAAGATGCATCTTGTTGATATAGGTAGTACCCATCAATCCATTTAAGCCCTCTTCAACTATGTAGTCCCATACCTACACAGTCTTAGAATCATCACACTTGACCTTCCCCAGGCGGTGTGGGATTGCACAGCTTACCCGATCTTTCCCCTTACGGATCACGGGATTTTGACTGTCACAATCAACCCCCCTTATGGGCCCGACGTCCCCGTCGGCCACACTTCCGGCTGGGTCAAGGCTCTGATACCATTTCTCGATTTGTGCGTGTCATCCTTGCGCAGGGGCCATGCTAATCTTCTCTGTATCGTTCCAATTTTATCGTTCCAACTTGTAACACCCTCACTTATTTTAGTTAACACTATATCTGAGGTGTTACGTTTTAAAATTATATCATAATTTATTTCTGCGGAAGTCTGGACATTTTTTTTTTAAAACTTGAAAACCTATTTCACATTATTTACATTAAACATAAATTGTGTCTCAAACATATTATACATAAGTATTAAATAACCCAATTTTTTTCAAAACATAACTTCACACTTTATTACAAATATCACATTGGTAAACTGAAATAACCCACAAAAGGTCAATGTGTTCATATGTACAAATCAGGGTCAGGACCATGCTTCCGTTCTCCTTATGTCATTCTCTCATTTCTTTCTCTACCTGCAACACAAGACAACTGTGAGCCTAAAGCTCAGTAAGCAAAGTAATGCATGCAATGCTAATGATTACCCAATGTCAATGGACATACACAACTCCTTTTTAAATTTTGGGCCCCTTAATATTGTGCACACTGTTTGAATTGGTCAATGCCTGCAGGGCTTGTTACACATATAATATAAAATCTCATGGGTTCTCCTCCGGCTAGCCATCACCACAGTAGGGCGCATTAAAAACCTTATTCCATCGTTGCCCCATTGGGCTCAAGAGTTAAGGCGGCCACACATTGTGGTGTCAATACATATAACAATAACTCATATGGAGGAGAAATAAAAACAGAAACATGGCAAACAATATAATTGGTTCACTAAAACCTAGCCCAAATTATTGGGCAGCCACTATAAGCCTACTATAGGCCTCCGTTTACACTTATTAACACTTTCATTTGCCTTTTCAAAACAGTGGCACTGAACTTAAACTTCTTATTACAACTTTCTTTTATGTTGCACAAAACTTGCAAAGGCATCATATAATTAATCATCATAATATCATGCATGGTCTTATATCATATAATAATTTACCATATCACTATTATGCCATGCATACAAATTTACGATGAAGTGTCAATGTATGTTAATACCACTTACTCACAAAATATTCATATAATGCATAATTTCACATAATATGTAATTCTTGTGTTGCAGTTGAGTACTTTACTTACCTTCTGTCCAAAATATATTTCACCGTGTAACAAGTGGTGTCTTAGGTGTTAATGTGCTTATCCTGACAATGGCATGGATTTCTCATCATAATGATGGCAGTAATACATTGAACTCTCATTTAAAAATACCCATAAAACATCATACCAAATTTCATATCCAATTCATGCCTAAAATGCCTTAAACCACCTAGATCGAGCGTTAAATTTATCTTAGACATTTGGAGAAATTTTGACAGAGTTTCCCCTTAATTTTGGCTATCCTCAAATATCAAAATCAACCAATAATTAACATCAAATAACCTTCCATAACCATATATCCCAAATACCAACATGATTCATCATAAAGTTATCATATACCGATTTTGATAAAATTCTAATATCCTAGATCATCACCCAAATTAAATGAGTCTCCACATCTATTCAAACATTTATAAACATATATACTCTCTTATAAACTCAATAAAATAACCAAAAATCAATTTGTACTCCAAGAACCCCAAAAACCTCATAAAACACAAAATTTCACTTACCGAGCAACTTTTCGGCGAAAACAATCTCTTCTAGCTTTTCTAAACCTCAAACCACTTGGAAACCACCAAGAAATATCTTAACAAGAGATAAAGCACCATAGATAAGCTCTCAGTAAAATTCAAAAACATAATTTAACTTCCAAGTACAAGAACGTACCATAAAAATGCTAGAACTAAGCTTAATCCACTTCTTTGGCTTTGATTTCACTTGGATCTCCTTAGAATTTCTTCAAACCAGCCAAGAAATTGTTTTTGGTTTTCTTTTCTCTCTGTTTTTCAGAGTAATGGTCGTGCAAAGTGATAAGGTTGATGAAAATTCTTTATTTTCAATGATTTGCCCTTATTGTATCAAAATTTGACACCGTTCACCTCATCATTTCACCTTTTGACTTATGAAAACCTTATCACTTCAATAATTTCAACTTAATCATCTGCTAGGCCTACTATCCTTATGTGTAAAACACTCACACCAAACCTTAGGTCCATATGAGTTCATACCCAATAGTTATGCTTACCCGATCGAGCGTAGCATACTTATGCTAAGCTCGTTTTCACTTTGCATCAATACCACTGATTATGTATACCTCCCATCGAGAATTGATCTAATGGTTCTAAAACCATTTTTACTTCATCAATGAGACCTTAATCATACCTCAATTATATTTGGTAAATCCACTAATACTCAATTTTACCCCGAAATACTAGTAATCGACATTGTACTATTTTTCACCACTTAACATCTTTTGCCTTCAATATCTCACTTTCCTCACTTAATTCCATGCCTTGTCCATATTTTTCATACTTTCTTATATCTTAAGCACATCAAACACCCATAAAAGACAACTCAAATGCCACAAGGTTAATAATATTTGAATATTAAAATATTGTGACAGTCAGAATCCCGTGATCCGTAAGGGGAATTTGTGACGCCCCACGTCACTATGGCTGCTTTCTGGAATGACGACTGGCCCTACAAGCCAACACAAGTCTTTTCAGCGTGCTTTGTCCTCACTCACATGCTTCCTAGGAAAACTTCCCAGGAGGTCACCCATCCCTAGATTACCCCAGGTCAAGCACGCTTAACTTTGAAGTTCTCAAGTGATGGGCTATCGAAAAGAAGATGCATCTTGTTGATATAGGTAGTACCCATCAATCGATTTAAGCCATCTTCAACTGTGTAGTCCCATACCTACATAGTCTTAGAATAATCACACTTGACCTTCCCCAGGCGGTGTGGGATTGCACAGCTTACCCGGTCTTTCCCCTTACGGATCACGGGATTCTGACTGTCACAATCACCCCCCTTACGGGCCCGACGTCCCCGTCGGCCACACTTCCGGCTGGCTCAAGGCTCTGATACCATTTCTAACGTCCCTAAGGTAGGGTACGTCTGCCACATACTCGTAATTCTAGGGTTTACGAGTATGTTAGGCACTTGACCAAAAGAATTAAATAAAATGATACGAAGAAATACAGAAAAATTTTAAACTTTTATATAAACTTATTAGTAGAAATTATTACACGTATGAATACTTTAAATTTAATGTAGCCATATGAAAACTCTAAACCATTATTGCATTGCTACTGAGTCTGTGCTCCACAAGTTGCTCAACAGCTAAAGCCACACCTGGAAAAATGTTGGAAAATAACATAATGAGCTAACGCTTAGTAAGCAAATCTCATGCATACACATACACATGAATGTCGTGAGTTTGTAGTGCACATATACTAATATGCTGACTTATATACTTATGCATTTCATTTATTGCTCATGCACTTTCAAACTTTACTTTTATGCTCTTTCTTTTAGTTTCACATTTTTATGGGCCCAATATCACTTGTGCACACTGTTTGATTCGGCCAATGCCTGCAGGGCTTGTTACACATATCATATAGATTCCCATGGGTTCTCCTCCGGCTAGCCATCATCGCAGCTAGGCTCATCATAACACTCATTTCATCATTGCCATAACTGCCATACTTATTACACATATGGAGGAGAAAGACGGAAACATGACAAACATATCTGAATGGTCAACTCTGACCTAGTCCATACCAGTGGGCAGCCACTATAAGCCTTATAGACCTCCCTCTTCTTTACTGAACTTACTTAATTGCTTCATTGAAACAATGGCACCCTTTTTAACATCTTATTATCACTTTGCTTAAGCCTTGTGTCATTAAAATGTTCAACTTTACATAAGACTTTTTCAAGGCATTACATAACTTTTCTCATATTCATATGCATGGTCTTATATCACATAATAATGTATCACATAACTATACATGCCATGCATACATGTAGATGCTGAAATGCCAATGTTCATGTTCATGATTCATGTTTGATGGCATTCAATTAAGGCATTGTATCACATCTCATATAACTCAAAACATCTTTAGTCATAATACATGAAGCTTTGGGTTGGTGGCGTTGTTATACCTTAACGTAGAGCTATGGCTCAGGTCTACGGTTTCCAGCCTAAAAACTTAAATGCTTCATATATCATAACACATAACAAAAATCATGAACATAATAGTAATCCACATATTCATCAACATAAGAACACATACTTGCACATAATTCATATCAATCTTAACCAAGTAAGACATATTTCACATATCACGAAATTCATCAATTACATATCACACAACACCTTTATGATATTCATATGACCATTCTTCACATACTTATCATATGCATCATCATCATACCATACTTAACTCATCAGATGTACACAATCAATGTAGTCATGCATCTTACACTTAAGCACAAAAGGTGAGATTTACTTACCTTAGGGCCTTAGCTTATTTTAAAACAGCTCACCAAGAGTCAATCAATCAAATCCATACAAATCCTATTCAAGGCACATCATATATTAAATTCTATCAAAATCGTAAATATACACTATTGATAGTGTATATTAACAATACCAGAAACTATATAAATGATAATAATAATTATTATCAACGTAATGCAAATAACTCTTCATATAAAACCATGTTTTAAACCTTGCTAATAAGATAATGTACTCTTATGATAATAATAATAATAATAATAATAATAATAATAATAATAATAATACCCAATTAAAATTACATGACATTTGGGTCCAATACTTGACTACTCAAGTTTCTCTCTCTTTAATCTCATTAACAATATAAAATCATATTTTAAATACTATTTTTCCATTACTATTTCTTAAATTTGTAAACTTGTACATTTTATGTATTGAAACTCTGATTTATAATAAAGAAATGTATTATGAAAATGTTGGATATTACAATCCTTCCCCCATTAAAAATAATTTTGTCCTCGAAATTTCAAAATAAATTAGATAATCGGAGACAAGAACTACCATTACAAATAAACAGAACAACATTACACAGCATAAGATTTTATACACAACACTTACTTTCACCCCGAAAAACGAAACTTATTCTTGACTTGCAATCCTTATCATATATAAAAAGACGAGGATGTGTAAACACCTCTAAAACACAATCAATCTCAAGCTTTTGAAAACCAAATCATTATTACTTCTGTCCATTACTCAAGCTAAGCAACACATGGCATCATCATCATCTCAGATGAACTTAGACCTAACTTTAGCTTTACCTGAGCCAAATCTACCCACTATCGAACCTTCACAAAAAATTTCTGCACCCCTACCACAGCTAATGGTGTATCCTACAGTACACATCCCAGAACGAAATACTCAATTTCCCAGAGTTTGGCTTCCCAAATTTTACTCTGATACTGGCCTTGTCACGGTGGAGGATTCAGCTATGCTCGATAAAAAGGTGGCCATTAGTATAGGTCAAAGCATACTCACCCCTAAAGACCAAACAATTTTATCCCATAGGTCAGACCTACAAGCTGTAAAAGATTCCTTAGTTCTTACCATTCAGGCGGCAGCATCGGTCTCAAACCTAGGCCAACGGGTTCTTGCAAGAGAACAAGAGGTTGACCACTTGAAAAGGTATATAGAAACACAAAAACAAGAGAGGCTAACCATTAGAAATGCTAACAAGGGATTGACTCGAGAGAAGGAGAAGTTGGTTAAGGAGAATGGGACTTTAACTAAACTTCTTGCTAACTACTCAGTCGATATGAAGGAAAAATTTCAGACACTGCAAACTACTGGGGAGACCCTTATAGTTGAACAACAAAAGTTGATCAACGAGGTAGAACGTGTCCAAAACCCCAATCCTTAATGTATTATGTATTTTTTTTTTTATATATCTATATATTTACGACTGTTTCACTAAAGTTTCTTATTGTGTGCTCTCAGCGACGACTTAAAACTCTGCTCTCCAAAACACTAACCTGACATATTAACCCTTTAACATACTAACAGAACTGATAGGTCATTTTCAAAGCTTGAGAATATCAAATAACAACCCAACTTCAACATCAATAAGTCATCAATTATTTATCACGTTAATAATAAAGACATGCATTCAGATAAATAACAAATTTAAGTTTCTCTATCAAGTATGGGAATAATCGTTTAATCCAAACTCATACTTATATCATATGGAAACTCAAACACACAATGAGTTTCTAATACAATTATACAACATCATTAACATACATTAACTAAAATATGGATAGATTATACTAACCATTCCTGTGTGGCTTGTCTTGTGGCGGAACTCAGTAGCATTTCGGATCTCAAAATTTAATAACATAACGAGTATACAACATCTACAAACTCAAGGATACAGAGAATCCCGTGATCCGTAAGGGGAAAGATCGGGTAAGCTGTGCAATCCCACACCGCCTGGGGAAGGTCAAGTGTGATGATTCTAAGACTGTGTAGGTATGGGACTACACAGTTGAAGAAGGCTTAAATAGATTGATGGGTACTACCTATATCAGCAAGATGCATCTTCTTTTCGGGGGCCCATCACTTGAGAATTCCAAAGTTAAGCGTGCTTGACCTGGGGTAATCTAGGGATGGGTGAACTCCTGGGAAGTTTTCCTAGGAAGCATGTGAGTGAGGACAAAACACGCTGAAAAGACTCGTGTTGGTTTGTAGGGCCAGTCGTTATTCCAGAGAGCAGCCATAGTGACGTGGGGTGTCATAAATGGTATCAGAGCCTTGACCCAGCCGGAAGTGTGGCCGACGGGGACGTCGAGCCCGTAAGGGGGGTTGATTGTGACAGTCAAAATCCCGTGATTCGTAAGGGGAAAGACTGGGTAAGCTGTGCAATCCCACACCGCCTGGGGAAGGTCAAGTGTGATGATTCTAAGACTGTGTAGGTATGGGACTACACAGTTGAAGATGGCTTAAATGGATTGATGGGTAATACCTATATCAACAAGATGCATCTTCTTTTCGGTAGCCCATCACTTGAGAACTCCAAAGTTAAGTGTGCTTAACCTGGGGTAATCTAGGGATGGGTGACCTCCTGGGAAGTTTTTCCAGGAAGCGTGCGAGTGAGGACAAAGCACGCTGGAAAGACTCGTGTTGGTTTGTAAGGCCAGTCATCATTCCAGGAAGCAGCCATAGTGATGTGGGGCGTCACAAATGGTATCCGAGCCTTGACCCAGCCGGAAGTGTGGCCGACGGGGACGTCAGGCCCGTAAGGGGGGTGATTGTGACAGTCAGAATCCCGTGATCCGTAAGAGGAAAGATCGGGTAAGCTGTGCAATCCCACACTGCCTGGGGAAGGTCAAGTGTGATGATTCTAAGACTGTGTAGGTATGGGACTACATAGTTGAAGATGGCTTAAATAGATTAATGGGTACTACCTATATCAGCAAGATGCATCTTCTTTTCGGTGGCCCATCGCTTGAGAACTCCAAAGTTAAATGTGCTTGACCTGGGGTAATCTAGGGATGGGTGACCTCCTGGGAAGTTTTCCTAGGAAGCATGTGAGTGTGGACAAAACACGCTGAAAAGACTCGTGTTGGTTTGTAGGGCCAGTCGTAATTCCAGAAAGCAGCCATAGTGACGTGGGGTGTCATAAATGGTATCAGAGCCTTGATCCAGCCGGAAGTGTGGCCGACGGGGACGTCGAGCCCGTAAGGGGGGTTGATTGTGACAGTCAAAATCCCGTGATCCGTAAGGAGAAAGACCGGGTAAGTTGTGCAATCTCACACCGCCTGGGGAAGGTCAAGTGTGATGATTCTAAGACTATGTAGGTATGGGACTACACAGTTGAAGAGGGCTTAAATGGATTGATGGGTAATACCTATATCAACAAGATGCATCTTCTTTTCGGTAGCCCATCACTTGAGAACTCCAAAGTTAAGCGTGCTTAACCTGGGGTAATCTAGGGATGGGTGACCTCCTGGGAAGTTTTCCTAGGAAGCATGTGAGTGAGGACAAAACACGCTGAAAAGACTCATGTTGGTTTGTAGGGCCAGTCGTCATTCCAGAAAGTTTCCATAGTGACATGGGGCGTCACACCCTGACCGCTTGAACACAGACTTTGGCATCAAGTTTATGCTAGCACCCAAATCACACAAAGCCATTCCACAATAAGAGTCTCCAATAGTACATGGAATGGTGAAACTTCCTGGATCTTTCATTTTAGGAGGCAACTTGTTCTGCAAGAATGAGCTACACTCCTTGGTTAGAGCTACAATTTCAAACTCCCCCAACCTCTCTTCTTTGTAAGAATATCTTTCAAAAATTCTGCATAGTTAGGCATTTGTTCAAGGGCTTCCACAAGTGGGATGTTAATATGAAACTGCTTCAAAAACATCTAGAAATTTTTTGAATTGAGCTTCTTGCTTTTGCTTCTCAAACTGTTTGGGAAATGGAGATGGCTACGTTGAAATTGAGTTGTCTGGGCAACTATGCTGCGGCATTCCTGCAGCATTCTGGGCAGAGGCAGATTTTTGTACAATAGGAATTTCAACATATTTTTGAATTTCCTCATTTATTTAGATTGAAGTGGGCTCACCCTCATGCCCAGAGTTTGTCTTGTTATTCTTCAACTCCTTACCACTTCTCAAATTAATTGCTTTGCACTCCTCTTTACCTTCTCGTCTTGGATTTATGGTGTCACTTGGCAATGAACATTGGGGTCGACTTTGCATCTCATTAGCAAGTTGTCCAACTTGAATCTCCAAGTTTCTAATAGATGCTGCTTGACTTTGGATCATTGCATCCTTTTTTTTTTTCCATATAATCCTTTAACATATTATCCAATGGACTAGGTGGGGATGCTTGTGTCATAGGGATTTGTTTTTAAGAAAAACTAGGTGGATAAGTAGGCCTAGGAGGCATAGATGTAGTGTTAAAGACCAGCCCCTTGATTGCTCCATGGGAAATTAGGGTGTTGCCGCCATGTTTGATTGTAAGAATTTGAATTAACACCACTTCTATTATGATTTCCCATGTAACACACAGATACAGGATTAGACGGACAATTGTCAAAAGTGTGACCATCACCACAATACACACAAGAAACTTCTATAAGCTGCCCCCTTTGTTGACCCAATTGTGGACTCATACCTATGCTCATATTCTTAAGAATATTCGACATGGAAGAAACTTGGGCCGCCAATGAAGTCAGTGCATCAACCTCATGAACACCGACCACTTTTCTCCCCGTAAGTGCTCTAGTAGTTGGCCATTGATAGTTATTATTGGAGATCCTCTCTAGAATTTCATAAGCTTCATTGTATGACTTGGCCAAAAATGCCCCATTTGTCGAAGCATCAACCACCATTCTTGTATGAGCATTTAGAACATTATAGAAGGTCTTCATTTGGATGCAATGAGGGATGCCATGGTGAGGGCATTTTCTTAGTAACTCTTTAAACCACTCCCATGCTTCATATAAAACTCTTCCTCTAGTTGTTGGAAAAAAGTGATCGAATTTCGCAACTTGGCATTCTTGGTGGGTGGGAAGTATTTCATCAAGAATTTCTCAGCTAATTCTTGCCAAGTAGTCACTGAATCTGATGGGAGGGAGTTCAACCAAGCCCTTGCTCTGTCTCTCAAAGAGTATGGAAACAACTTCAGTCTCAAGACATTTCTGTAACTCCGGGCAACTTGAAAGAATCACTCACTTCAATGAACAAGCGAAGATGAAGGTGAGGATCTTCTGTTGGCATCCCACTGAACTGGCCTTTGAAGCATTTGGAACATAACGGGCTTCAACTCAAACTGTGTAGCCTGAACTTCTGGTCTCACAATGCTCGGATGAAGCTCATTGAAGAGAGGGGGGGGGGGGGGGGGGATATTTCCTAATAGCATGATCTCTGTCATCAGTCACAATCACTGCATTTTGCCCATTATTGGCAGCTACTCCCCCTTGAACTACTCTCTCTTGAGCAACTCCATCTTCATTTGCTGCCCTTTGAGCGGCTCCCTGTTGAGCTCCTTGCTCAACATCCATCACTACTACTTCCTTATTTTTTTTTTGTATCCTTCACCTTCTTCTAAATGTACGCTCGATTTCTGGATCAATGGGAAGTAGTTCAGGGTCTTGATTCTCGTTCATACACTGTGTAAACCTGAAATTGCACGAGAATCACAAAGTTAGCACAAAAGAAAATTTAAACCAAATTGCAATATACTTAATTTCACAATAAATGACTGTAAACAATCCCCGGCAACAGCACAAAAAACTTGTTGCGTAAAATAAAACTAAGTGCAAGTGTACACTGTCAACAAGTAATATAGTAACAAGTACCAAATATCGTATCCACAATGACTGTTTTCTTAAGTTTTAATTGTGAAAATTAATTCTAACAAAATGGTTCAAGAATACAAAAATTAATTAAAATGGATGGTAATCTAAGAACTAGGTCATTAAGAACTAATTAAATGCAACGAAATAAAATGAAACAAGCTGGAAAAATAGTAGCAAAAAGTAAAATTGATGAGATGTTAAGCTAGAATAATTATTCCTCTAATATGTAAATTCTGGTAGCGATGCTGGATTGATGCTGCAACATGTTGTTTATTAGTCAAGAATTCCAATTAATTTCTAGGCTTCTGTCGAAGTCACTACGGTTTCAATCCCTCAATCAACCGACATATGTCTATGCTAATTAAATTTCAAGGATACAAATTTAAGCATAAATTCCCTAAGATTATGCATGGTAATAATATATGTCTACATTACTACAATCTTGAAATCAAAGAGTTCAAGCATGCACCATTCAAATTGTGTGTCAATTAATTTCAACATTTTCGGAATTGAAAATTAACCCAACTACCTACTAAAGGTGATCAATCAATAGCAAGCATTACCAATGATAAATATTTGAATGAATAAATGTAATGCCCCAAATTTCCTAACAAGGTTTAGGACCTTGATTAGGAGGCCGGGAGGGTCATAATTGATTTATTATAGTATTTAATGATTATATGCATGTTTACGTGAATTATATTATTATATGATGGTGAATGCATGCATATGGGAGAATTTATTATTGTGAGGGTATTTTGGTAATTTGACCACTGTGGGCGTAATTGTATATTGTGGGTGCATGGTTGTGATTAATTAATATAGCCACATTATAAGGTGGATTGGTTCGAGCTAATCGACATGAGACGATCATGAGATGTAAGTGTTCGGTCTAGTCATAACGGGTTTAAGTTCGGGGCTCGGGGTGAGTCTCGGGGTGAATTTAATGATTAGAGCATTACCGGGAATTAAAGGGTAATGGGATATGATTTATTGGTATTTGTGAATATTGAGAATAGCGGGAATTGGAGAGCGTTAATTATAATTAACGAGATAGGCGGGAAAGGACGGTTTTACCCTCGGAAGATTTTAGAGGGATTTATTTGGCTTAAGGGCATTATGGTATTTTAACCCTAAGGATATATATGACATGAAGGCTGTAGAAACACAGAACTAAAACAGAGAGCCCCATCCTCATCTCTCCCTTTCTTCCCGTACAAGCTTCTCCCTTCACTTTTCTTTGAATTTTGAGAGCCCAAATTGAGGAGTTGAGCTAGGAGATCAAAGGTGGGAGCTAGGGAACTTGATTCAGACATTTAAGGGGATTCAAAATCGTTTTTAAGGTGAGTTCTAGCCATTGAATTCAGGTTATGCTCTGTTTTCCTTTTGGTTTTCAGCTTATGGTTTTTGATGTAGAAAGTGGGAATCAAGGGGAGTTTTTGTGTATGTGTTGGTTGGGTTTTGGTGAGGGGGAGTTATGGGTGATGTTTAGAGGTTTAATTGTGTGTTTGGAGAAGGTTTGGAACTGGTTTGAAGGCTTGGTTCTAGGGGAATATGCAGGGGAGGTCGAGCTGGTGCGTTGCTGATTTTT
Source organism: Humulus lupulus (assembly GCF_963169125.1). Lineage (NCBI taxonomy): Eukaryota > Viridiplantae > Streptophyta > Magnoliopsida > Rosales > Cannabaceae > Humulus > Humulus lupulus. The sequence goes on from NC_084793.1 coordinate 53,417,880, forward strand.
GGCTGATCTGGGTAATGAGCCGTGGCCTGGCTTTTGTGTGCCGCGACCTAGGGTGGCTTCTGAGGCAAATATGCCTCTATCAAGGAGATGAGTCGCGGCATGGCTCTGGTGAGCCGCGGCCCATCAGGGCATTTTTGGCTGAAATTGTGTTTTTAGCCTAGGCATGCTTATCATAGGCCTCGGGGTTGGTCCTACTACTTGGTTAAGTGGGGATTGATGTCTCGGAGGCTAGATATTGGTTTGGGAACTTATATTGATCATTTTTATTAATGGTATCCTATATGTTTGGTTATGACTAGGTGACCGCTAAAGGATTAAAAGTTTATCGTTCTCAAGGGTCGTTTTTGTTATCATTCTAGCTCGAATTTGAGGTAAGAAAACTGCACCCTGTGTATATGTGACATGCATGGCTGTCATTGATGCATGTTGGTTGATTATTGAGTATGACATGCATGGCTATTATGATGCATGTTGGTTGATTATTAAGTATGACATGCATGGCTATTCTTGATGCATGTTGGTTGATTATTAAGCATGACATGCATGGCTGTTATTGGTGCATGTTGGAATTGCTGGACATATTGCATATGATGCATGAGAAACATGTGATTAGGACATGCTTGTATACTGAGTATGATATCGTTCAGAGCTTGAGCCTCTGTGTTTATGCATGGTCCTAATTGTGCTAATACCTGTTTAGTAAGCATGCAGAATACCTTGCTTATGGATATGGAACATGTGATATATGATTGGTGGCATGACTTACTTGTGTATGACAGTGACTAGTCAGGGACTCTAAAGTCGAGAATCATGCATTGAATGGCTCCACGACATTAATGCTGGACCGACTCTAAGGTCGAGAATCACGCATTGAGTGGCTTTATGGCACTAATGCTAGACCGACCCTAAGGTCGATGATCACGCATTGAATAGCTCCATGGCATTAATGCGGGACCGACCCTAAGGTCGAAGAACTTATAAGTGCTTGCCTGGTCTATGACCAGATGTTTATAGCCAAGGTATTTGACCCCGGTGACTGTTTGTCACATGGCTAGGGGACGCTGTCCATAGCACGACTCTAGAGTCGGGAGGAAGGTTATGTTAGTGACCATTCACCATGCACCTTTCCTGATCAAACTTATGAAATAATCTCTCATCAGTTAAGCCCTGGTGACCCTATCGTCACATGGCTAGAGGAAGCTGAGCTCATTATTGTGACTTTTGGCTATTGTCACCTATTTGTTTGGACTGATAGTCCTGAATGGTTATTATGATCGTTGTTGATATTATATCATGTTATATTGTGTTTTCTTGCTGGGCTTCGGCTCACGGGTGCTACGTGGTGCAGGTAAAGGCAAGAGGAAGCTGGACCATCCTTGAGTTGGAGAGCTTAGGTGATGACGTGTACATATGCAGCTGCTCGTCCGTCACGGCCGAGGTTTAAAGTGCAACTAGGGTTGAACCCTGTTTTGCCCCTTAGAACGGCCTGTTGTAATATTTTCTGTAATAAACTCTGAAACTTTATTTTCGGGATCCCAATGTATATATTAAACGTTCTAGTGAAACGTTACATCTTAACCAAATTGTTTAAACCCTAAACCGCTAATCATACATAGTTACACGATTTGGCGAAATGACTCGATTAGCGAGTTTAGCACTGTTGACAAGGCACACCGTAACGGTCCCAGGAGTTGGGGCGTTACAATAAACATAAAATTGCATAAGCATCAATATAAAAGTACCAAGAAAATTCACATAATAGGGTTCAAATTATCCTAGCTATTTAAAGTTTAGCTCATGAATATAATCTAAAAAATACCCAAATAATAACAATCCATAATCAGAAATTTTAAAGAAAAACTAAGAGTGAAGTAAGAATGGCAAGCCAATTGGATGTCTCCAAGTTGTCTTTTTCTTCTAGCTTTTTCTCTTTGCTTTTCTTCTTCTCCTTCACGTTAATAGCTTTCCAAAATTAGGTCTGAAAATTGCCTCAGCTGCTGCCCCCTTTCTAGGTCTGGTTCGTGTATTCCTTTCCCAAAGGGGAAAGATGATGACGTATATAAAACTTAGGGCATCTCTCCTCTTGTCACGTGGGCCTTGTCCACTCATCTCCTTTAATTGAATGTCTTTTTTTTTTTTATCAAAAATGGATACAAGGCAAAATGAAGCCCAATCATATATTATCTATTTATCATTCAGCCCAATTCAAATAATTCCAAAAGTGAGCTGGAGAAATAAATAGTGGCTTCCAACGTGGGTCATCCAAATAGATTAGTTGGCAGAATGTGATGCTGCTACAATACAACAACATTCCTCAAATCCTGATTCCACTTTAAGCTTCAAATCCTTCTCAAAATGCCAAAAGTTCACAAACCACCTATCAAGACAATAATTCAACATTTTTAGAGATATTTTCCAATATCACTGTAATATTTAATATTATCTAACTACAATTAATATTTAATCAAAGCATAATAAAAATAACTACAAAATACTCAAATCACTATTTTCTTGATTAAAAAAAGAGTTAAAAAGTAATAAAATAACTCTAAATCATAGAGTTATCAAACACCGAAAGGCATAGGAAGGACCTCGTGTCGCCTCCGTTTGCAGCCCCCCTGAGGAAAGGCTTCCGAATGTTTATTTATCTGAAGGTTGACTTCTCTTATGAGAATATAATTAGTGATGTATTTCAAGTTTGATTGACCCTAAGGCACACTCTTGAGTTAATTCATTGATTGAAAATAATGGGTTACACTCCAAATGTGTATCTAGGATTTCGAGCACGACAAGTGCATCTTGACCAAACTAGCGGTAGTTCATAAGTCAAAAGAGAAAAAGACGTTTTTAAGTTTTCACTTATAAAATTGAGATTTGTCTCAAAATTAATTTAGAGTTAGCCTGACCTACCCCAAGGCGGTCCATTAATTTTCAAATTAATTTATTGTGGGTTAGTATATATTTTTGTGTGCTTTTATATGTTGCATTCATGCATCATGTTTACTTTTCCAAATAAAATATGATATTTATTATATGTTTTAATTCATTATATTTATTTATTTATTTCCAGCAACAATGGTTAATTCTCTTACTCTTGATCATGTACTTGACAACTTGGGAAATCAAACATACCTCATTGATAAACTCTTGGAAATGATTCAATTTAGCCTTAACCACATAAGAAGATGGTACGAAGGGATTGACATTGTCTTCGGAACACATAACTTGTATGGAGCGATCTATGATCTACAACTAGAGGATCCAAGCTTTTCATCCAGCTTTGACGAACATGAAAAATATGGTGAATGGATGAGATCGAATCACCTGGCATGTCAATGCATGTTATCGACCATGCATGGTGACATTAAAGAAAGATATGTGATTATTGAAACTGCATACGAGATGTGGGCCATGATGAAGGATGATGCTATAGCACAAGCTCAGTTTTTGAAATACGGGGTAAATTCGATTTACTCAAAAACTATTCTTTAATATTTTTGAATGGTTGATTCAAAATTATGCCACTAATATTATTTTTCATATGTTTTTGTTTTTCAAGGATGCAAAAATCTATTGAGAAAAAGAGTAGTTGCATTGAAACCAAAGCGAAGAAGAAATGATAAAGAAAATTGAAGATAGAAAAGATTAGTTTAGAAATTTATTTGTTTAGTTTAAAACAATTTAAATTTTTAGTCATTTTGAAATAGTTGATTTTCCTTATGAAATAAATTAATAGGTTATTTCTTTAAAGTAGTTCTAGAATTCTTTCTAGAAACTATGTTTTTAGATTCCTTTATTTGATGAATGAACAAGTTTAATATTTCTTTTGAATAATAAATTCATTTGTTATTTTTGAAATGTACTTTTTCCACCTATTTCATCAATGAGTATTGTTACACCCAAATTTTGAGAATAGAAATTTTGATCTCGAAAGTCAGGCTTGTAAAGTGTAAGCTCGAAATAAGAAAATTAGTCATGAGATCAGCCTTAATTAGAATCGAGTTTGACAGTCTCATTCAATATTAAAACGACGACGTCATAGGTGGTAAGCTCGGAACCACATGATCTCGAAGAATCGAGCGAAGCTTGAAGTTACAGTGACATGGGTTCAACACTTGTTTAATTTTCTTGGTCTGTTTGTATTAGCATCAGTCAAGAAGGTTCGAGCCCGAATATTGCAAGCTCGGAGGAGACGGCCTTGATAAAGATACTTAATTAGACCGAGGGAAGCCGAGCTGGAAAGCTCGTGGTGATTTGCTGATCTCGAAGATATGTAAGTCGAACGTGTGAGGTCGATGGCCAAGTGTGGACGCGGTTACTGTTTAAAAATCCCTATATCTAAGGGATTTGTCGTAATCTGTTAATGAATCCCGAATATCATGGGATTTATACGTGTATTGTATATTTATATGCATTTAATTGTATTTATTTTGAGATTTGAATCATAACTCCACGAAATGTGAGGGGAGATATTTTGTAAACCAGTCTATAAATAGATTGGATAAATTCATTTGTAGACACACTGAAATGGGCACTGGGAATACTCTGTCAATTCGCTCCCTTAAAAAGAGCTTTGAGAGAATTCCATAGTTGAATAACATCAACTCATGGACTAGGCAGATTTCAATTGCTGAACCACGTAAAAAATCACGTGTTTCCTCTTTATTTTTCTAATTTTATGTTTAGTGCTCTACATTTCTAAGTTGACGAAAAACGACGTCAACAGTTTGGTGATTTCATTGAGAGCCATTAAACAAGATGTTAGCCTGTTTAATCAGAAAACCTCCCGAGTAATAAATGGTCGCCGTAAACAATCCCAACACTGGTGGGCAGCCATTTCCTCGAATACTGGAGGAGCAAACTCCTCGTACCGAAGACTATCCGCGACGACTGGGAAAGTAATCCATGGATGACCCAAGCCCTGAAGAAAGAAGTGATTCATTTGATTCTCAGGGCCCAGCAGCTCCCAGGCCTGATGAAGATCTGTACTACAATCCTGAAAGGTATGTTCCTATTGTGGAACTCGAAAATCACCAACTGCGAAAGCAGTAGCCAGAGGCGACAAAATGCAATGAGAAATTAGCCAGGCAGGCTGCGGAAGTCTAGGCACCTCCCCGGAGGCCTAGAGGACGTCCCAGTGGGAGCACGGCTGCCAGGAGGTCGAAACAAGTGCCATAGCCGAATTAGCCGAGGCCCCGGAGAAGTACCCAGATTGAGGCCACTGCCAACCTGAATGCAGTATTATCAACAGGAATAGGTAATAACCGAAGCCCTCTGGTGGCGCGGAAACCGAATCCTGAAGCTGCAAGAAACCCGGAACCTGTCTGGGCAAACTCTGGGTCATCCAAGCCCAACAATGGGAGACAGCCGTCGTCGCCCATAAGGCATCCACCATCACCAATAAGGCACCCCTCACCAGTCCAAGAGGTCCCCTGACCTGCACCACGAAGACCGTCTTGCAGTGGCAATCAGGATGGAAATCGACAGGCCAGACCTGGACGAGGAAATGAAAGGGAGGCTACCTGAGAGCACAGAGCTCCTCAACCTTCAGGAAGCCGAATTTCAAGATCACAATCTGCTGGGTTAGGGAGATTGACAAGGGACCCATCCCGTAATTATCGAGCATCACAGCCAGAAAGGGCTGCTAGCTACGCAAGCAGGAGCTCGGATTACACTCAATCCGTAAGCAATTATAATACTGAGCATAGACATACAGGAAATCGAGGGAATCATCCTGATCTGCAGGATCACCTGAACCATAATCGAGAACGAGTTGATCCCCCGAACCCTGATCTGCGAGACCATTTGAATGGTCGTAAGCAGTCAGCACATAATCCCATGCCAAGACCAGGAGCTTGAATTTTTATTAACGAAAACCAACCCCATCAAGTCCAGGCTCGACCCCTAGTGGATCTGGTCCAGGAAAGGATTGATCAGTTGGAAAGAGCACTTAGGCTCCTGCAAGACGAGCGGAGTAGGGATAAGGCTGAAGTGTCCGACAAGGAACTCGAGCCTTTTGCCCCGCATATATCTAGCACTCCATTTCCCCAAGGATTCAAAATACCTCACATAGCACCATTCGATGGGAACTCAGACTTGTACAATCATTTGAGCACCTTTAATACCATCATGCGAGCCAGCAATGTTGGCTACGAGCTCAGGTGTATGCTGTTTCCTGCAAGTCTTACGAGACCAGCAAAAAACTGGTTTGAAAAGTTAGGGAGACACTCGATCTCGTCTTGGGATCAATTAGCAAGAGAATTTAAAAAGCAATTCAAGGCTATGGTTGGCGTCAGGCCTGAAGCTTCGGCCTTAACCAATGTCCGACAATAGCAAGACGAGTCACTAAAGAGTTACCTTACGAGGTTTAACCTAGAAGTAGCCCGAGTCTGAAATGTCGATGATAGTGGCCACCTGATGGCCGTTAGAGCTGGTATTTTACCAGGGAGTCCCATTTGGGAAGATTTACAAAGAAAGCCCATTAGGTCACTAACGAAGTTCAATCGAAGGGCCTAGAGGTTTGTCAATGTAGAAGAGGCGAGGTTAGCACTGAACCTGACCTCTCAGCCCATAACTACAACGACAAACGTTAACTCTGCCTCGATCTCGGCGGCCCCATCAACTTCGAAACCCTCTGGGGATAATCCTTCTAAAAGGGAGAAGAACGGAGAGAATAACCCTGAGGCTAATGGAGGGAAAAAGAAGAAAGGAGATAAATATTTCTCCGTTTACACAGTATATACCGAGCTCAAAGAGGCTTGGGAAAAAATATTTTTGACCAATGAAAATCAGGTGTCGTTCAGACGACTTGACCCCATTCAGAATCAGAAGGCGAAAAGGGACTCAAATAAATACTGTAGATTCCACAAAGATATCAGACACACAACCGATGAATGTTGACAGCTGAAGGACAAGATCGAAGGCTTGATCTCGAGAGGATATCTCGAACAATATGTTAGAAGCCAAAATTACAACCAAGCCTCAACAAGTCAGAGGGCGGCAGCTGCACAACCTGCCCAACATAACAACCCCGAGTTCAGGAGGATGAGCGACCCCCTCCGATTGATGGAGAAGATGTAGTAACCATCTCAGGGGACCTCATATTGCAGGTTTGGGAAAGAATGCCCAAAAGAGGTATGTAAACGAGCTCAAGACTGGAGACGGTTCTCCATACGAACCTGAACCACGAGCTCCAAAACAACAGAGGACTGAGACTCAACCCATTACATTTACTGAAGAAGACACATCACACGTCCAATTTCCTCACAACGACCCTCTGGTCATTACTCTCCAGCTCACGAACAAGAGGGTACGTCGAGTCCTAATTGATAATGGGAGCTCGGTGAATATCCTTTACAAAGCCACTCTAGAAAAGATGGGACTCGCGCTTTGCGATTTGAAAGCATGTGCAACAACATTGTACGGTTTTTCAGGAGAAGGAATTGCCTGTATGGGATCCATTGAACTCCTCGTAACCTTGGGAGACTATCCATTCTCGGTAACCAAGATGATGGAGTTTGTAGTGGTGGGCCTCCCGTTGGCCTACAACGTACTGCTCGGGAGACCCGCCTTAATTGGGCTGGGGCACTGTCGTCTGTCAGGCACTTGGCCATCAAGTTCCCGACTTCTAGTAGCATCGAGACGTTGAAGGGAGACTAGCTCGCAGGAAGGGAGTGCCACAATATTTCCATAAGATGAAAAAATTAAACGAGTGCGCAGACACTGGTAGTTGTTCAGGAGACAGATGGGCCCGTCTTCGAGATAGATGAGGAAATCGACCCAAGAATGGAAGAAAGGGCCGACCTCAAACCTCTGGAAGAGCTCGAGGAAGTGACACTCAAAGGAACAGATGCCACAAATGCGGTAAAGGTGGGGAAGAATCTTTCCGAAAAGGCAAAATAGCAATTAATTTGCTTCTTAAAAGAAAACTAGGACGTGTTCGCATGGTCACACTCGGACATGGTCGGAATCAGTCCAAATGTCATTGAACATTGACAAAAGCTTCCCCAGAAGCAGCAAAAATGAAGGCTCATGGACGATGATAGAAAGAAAACCCTCAAAGAAGAAGTCGATAGGTTATACGAGATGCCTTTTATCCAGATTGGATCGCCAACCCAGTGTTGGTCCCAAAGCCCAACGATAAATGGCGAACCTGCATCAACTACTCAGATCTTAACAATGCAAGCCCAAAAGATTGTTTTCCCTTACCTCGAATAGATCAGCTCATAGACGCCATTGCAGGTCATGGCATCATGTCATTCAAGGACGCTTATTCTGGATATAACCAGATCGCCATGCATGCACTAGATCAAGAACATACGAGCTTCGTAACCGACAAAGGGTTATACTGCTACAATGTCATGCCTTTCGGGCTCAAAAACGCTGGAGCCACATACCAAAGGCTGGTGAACAGGATGTTTGCCGAGTAGATAGGAAATAACATGGAAGTTTATGTTAACGACATGTTGGTCAAGTCTAAACGTAACGATAACCATGTGGATGATCTTGTAGAATGTTTTGTTGTGCTTCGGAAATAAAACATGAAACTTAACCCACAAAAGTGCTAATTTGGAGTGTCTTCGGGAAAGTTTCTTGAATTCGTAGTAAATGCACAGGGAATAGAGGTGAATCCAGACAAGATTAAGGCATTAATCAATATGCCTTCACCTCGAAAGCATAAGGATGTCCAGAGCCTAACTGGACGAATGGCGACTTTAAGTAGGTTTATCTCGAAATCTACAGATCGATGCCTCCCATTCTTTAATCTTTTGAGAGGGAGTAAAAAATTCGAATGGACAGAGGAGTGCGAGCTCGCGTTTCAGAATCTTAAGAAGCACCTCGCCAAGCCACCAATCTTGTCCAAGCCAATCACAGGAGAGATTTTGTATATATACCTAGCTACAACTGAGCACGCCATTAGTGCAGTACTAGTGCGAGAAGAGAAAAAAGTACAAAAACTTGTGTATTACGTCAACAAAAGATTACTAGGGGCAGAATCAAGATATCCATTAATGGAAAAACTAGCTCTGAGCCTGATACATGCATCTCGAAAGCTCCGACCTTACTTCCAGGCACACCCTATTTATGTGTTGACCGACCAGCCATTGCGACAAGTTTTGTCCAAGCCAGAAGCATCAGGAAGATTGTTAAAGTGAGTTGTCGAGCTCGGGCAATTCTAGAGCACATATCACCTAAGAATAACTATGAAAGGGCAGGCCCTGGCAGATTTCATTGTCGAATGTACCGAGATCTCAGATGACGAAGTTGTAACCCCAGCCCACGAGCTGTGGAAACTTTATGTCGATGGATCCTCTAATGAAAATGGATCGGGGGCAGGTATCATCTTAATGACCCTGATGGGAAACCGATTCCACTCAGCTTTAAGGTTCGGCTTCGAAACATCAAACAACGATGCTGAATACAAGGCTTTACTAGCAGGGCTTCGGGTAGCCAGAGAGCTCAAAGCAAAGGCTATACATTGCTATAGTGACTCATAGATAGAGGTTAACCAAGTCTTGGGTGAATATCAGGCTCATGGCATCAAAATGGTCGTGTACCTAGAGAAAGCGAAAGCTGCACTCAGACAGTTTGAATTCTACACTGTAGAGCAGGTCCCCCGAGAACAAAATTCAAATGCAGACGCATTGGCCAGGCTCGCCACAACTAACGAGGCCGATACACTGAATGTGGTCCCAGTGGAGTTTCTTCTGACTCCGAGTATTAACGAGTCTAACGAAGAAGATGTATGAATGGTTGACTCGCAACCAACCTGGATGACCCCAATAGTTGACTACCTCGAAATTGGAAGTCTCCCAGCAGACCAGAACGAGGCTAGAAATTTGATGTATCAGATCCCAAGATACACTATTGTGGAAGGAAGGTTGTATAGAAGAATATACTCTATATCATTACTCCGATGTGTCACTCCACCCGAGGCAAAGAAAATTTTGGGAGAAATCCATGAAGGATTTTGTGGAGACCACACTGGGGGCATAATCTATCCAAAAAGGTGATAAGACAAGGGTATTTCTGGCCCACAGTCAAGGCAGACTCGTTCGAATATGTCAAACGATGTGATAAATGTCAACGGTTTGCCTCAGTTCCACGAGCTCCACCTACCGAACTCACCATGATGAGCTCCCCATGGCCATTCGCAGTATGGGGAATTGACCTCATAGGATCATTGCCAACTGGAAAGGGCGGAGTACGATACGCTGTGGTCGTGGTTGACTATTTCACAAAATGGACCGAAGCGAAACCATTGGCCACTATTACCTCGAAGAAAGTCTTAGATTTTGTTGTAAAAAATATCGTTTGTCGATATGGGATGCCCAAAAAATAGTATCAAACAATGGAACCCAGTTCGACAGTGACCTTTTTACTCATTTCTATGAGAGAAATGGGATAATAAAAAGTTTCTCCTCCGTGGCCCATCCCCAGTCAAACGGCTAGGTCGAAGCGGTGAATAAAACGTTAAAGAGCTCCATAAAGAAAAGGTTGGAGGAGGCAAAAGGGAGGTGGCCTGAAGAATTGCCTCAAGTCTTGTGGGCTTATAGAACCACAACGCGGACTTCAACGAGACATACTCCCTTCTCCCTAGCTTATGGATGCGAGGCCATGTTGCCTATTGAGGTCGAAATCCCTACAATACAGAGCCATGCATACAATCAGGCATCGAACCAATCCCAACTCGAAGAAAGTTTAGACCTTACTGAAGAAAAATGAGATGAAACACAATTGAAAAATGCTGCTATCAACTGTGAGCCACTAGATACTTCAACAAGAGGGTTCGAGATAGGAAGTTTAGATTGTGAGACTTGATACTGAGACGTGTATTTTTAGCTACACGAGATCCGTCTGTCGGGGTACTTGAACCTAACTGGGAAGGACCTTACCAAATCGAGTCCATCATTCGACCTGGGGTGTACAAACTGGCAAGGTTAAACGGAGAGTTGGTGCCACGAGCTTGGAATGGCGAACATTTGCGACCTTATTATCAATAATATAGGAACATCAAGCAAGTTTTTTTTTTTTTTTGCTTTTCATCAATAAATTCTAAGTTTTGTTCAAAAAAGTTGTATTCTCTTTTAATGTTGTATTTTTTGCATACTCTCTTAATTTAATAACCTATGATCACACTCACAGGATATTAAGGGGGGGCATAAGTGGTATATGATCATACCATAGGTTTGAAAAAATAAATAACATAAAATAAAATGTCTGGATCAGTAACCCGACATGAAAGTTTATAAGTACACACACGAGCTAAAACTGTCTCGACTTAACCCGACAATAAATTTTTTAAGTGTATGGATCACTAACCAGACACGAGCTAATTTAGTTTGGAACAAACCGACCTAAGCAACAATAAAAGAAGTTGGAATTAAACCAACTGTGAATTAAATTCGATCCCAAGGTTGGAAAGTTTTGCCAAATAAGTCTCGACCTCGTAACCTAGAGGATATACTCAAGGGTGAGAAAAAGGGACTAAAAAAGCAAGATATAACTAAACTATTAAAATTACATGCCAATTGAGTACTTTCGGGTGCATGGTAAAAGTAAGGCTCGACCTTGACATTAACGAAGTCGAACGTGGATACTCTGAATAAAATTGTGCATGAGTGCATTGAAATTCGAGCTTAAATCCAACAGATGTATTTGTACAAATAAAACAAATATAAAAGCAAGCCTTTAATATAATATGCTCAAAATATTTCAACCCATAGATGTAAATCATAATATTAAGGCAAAAAGCTTAGAATAAAATCAAATGCATAAAAAGCTTTCGAGCTATGCATAAAGATTAAAGTTAATATTTAATAAAAATAGCTCTAAATCGAGCTATGTATTGTCTCCGCCCCAAGGGCACATATAAAATAAATAATAGATTAAGTTATAAAAATTTTAATGGGACGCAGCCCATGACCTCGTCTTCACGAGGTAGATGCCTCCCCACCAGCAGCACCTGGTGCCTCCCCCGTCTTCTCGGCCTCAAGCTTATCCTCCTCTTCCTCAAGCCGAGCTTGCCACTTGTCAACAAACTCGGCCTCTAAGCTGTCTAGGAAGCTGGTATCGAAATCAAGGTTGTTGACCCAAATTCGATACATCGCCATGTCTACGACACAATCTTTCTTGGTCTTAAACTCCTCAAGAAGGCGGGCCTTCTCACCTTCAATTATCTCGAAGATTGCCCTCTTTTCCTCCTCAAACTTGGTGTTCAGCTCCTAAAGTTCCTTGATTTTGGAGTCCTTTTCCTGAATCTCGGAATTTTTGGCCTCAACTTCTTTCAAGGTTACCACCATAGTTGACTCAAGGTCAGACACCTTCTGGGCAGTCTCCAGGGAAACCTTCAACTTCAGCTTTAGCTTAGCCTCGCTGCTTTGAGCTCGTCCGCGAGCTTCAGCTGGGCATCCCTGGCCGCTTGAGCATGCGCCTTGCTCGTTGCCACTTCATTGTTCAACTTAAAGTTGTGTTGAACAAAAGAAGCAAATGCCTGTACACAAAAATAAACATGGGTTATTAAAGGACTTATAAGTCAGAATAACGTAAAAAGGTTACAACAAAAGTAACTTACCAAGGAAAGGAGCTCGCTGCCTTTGTCAAAGACAGTGTTGGCATCGTGGCAGGAGGTGAGGAACTCCCACTAGGGGGCGCCGAGATTATTGAGACTTTGGCCCACGCAGGACATGATGTCCGAGCCCAGATTTACTCCATGAGACCTAGCAGCATTGTCGACCACGTATTCCGGGACATGGGTGGAGATCGTCCATACTCATTCTCATGTGGGAGCTCTTTTTTGGGCAGCAGGAGCTCGATTAAAGAATTGGGCCGGAGGAAGATACAGGGGGTTTGGGGGCGCCACTGGCTCAACTTCAGTAGCTACCCTCACCTCGGAAACTTCAGTTGTTACCCTGACCTCGGGAGTAGATGTGATGGCCAGGGTCGGGCTTTGAGCGGTCGAGGCTGGAGGGACCACCTCGGGTCTTTTGAGTACCTTAGAGGGATGCTCCCCTCTTTGAGACACCCTTTGGCGTTTTCTCGCCTTGGCCACCGAGGGACGACTAAGTACGTTGTCGAGATCAGAATCCATGGCACTTGCAAAATACACAAGTCATACTTTAGTGATCAAGCTAAGATTTCTAAAAGGAACAAGACCAAGGATAAAAGAAACCTAACTGGTATACTCAACCGAGCTTGAACTCGATGATCAGGAAATTTCCCTATCTTCTGAGGACGCTGAGGGAGTCCCATCGATATATGTGCGAGATAGCCTCGAAAGATCTATATACATGTTTGTTCCGTACTAAACAGCGACCCCATCCTAGACCTCATTCAAACTATACATGGTTTGATACTGACCTAACCAGCTATCAAACCTACGCACTCTATAATCTACCCATGACCATACATGAAAATTATCCCTAGGATCCGGGAAGAGGATCAGTACATCGGGTTTATGCTTAAGCATGGAGGAGACCACATAGAGGAGCTGAGCACGACTTTACCTCCATCATCCAAGTACGGTGAGGCTTCGTCTTGGGCTTCGTTTCCCGAAGAAGGTCGATCCTGTCGGTGAGCCACTGGGGCGCGAGCCTGCAAGCTCGAGTACCTCCACCTAGGGGGGAGTCTGGCACTAGGAAGCGGCACGTGGTCCCACCTCGAGTACTTGCGGTAAGTCGAGTCGTCCGTAGACTGGCCCTCCTCTAGGAGGTCGCAGGCTCGGAGCTAGTCCTCATGGAGAAGGTAGGACAAGGACCTCCAACCATAGGGCAGTTGGAGCAGGGCTGCCCTATGCTCCAACATCGTTTCTGATGGGATGGGGCGATGATAATTGGTTGCAGGAACAACTAAGTATCAATATTCCAAGCTCAGCTAGTTAATAAAAGGAAAGGGGGGGGGGGGGGGGGGTAAGTGTGATAAGATACTTATGGATACGTTGAAAGGACTAAAATCTGGATGGAGCGAGACCGTACGTCCAGAAGAAGGCGAGTTTGAAATTCAGGGGATGGTTTGGCATGTCTTCGAAGAGCTTTTTCTCCTTGGGGTAGCTCGATAGGTAATAAAAGTTGTCCCCACCACGAGCTCGAGATGGGTTGCTTTTGAGACAAAAGAGATATAATATCTCTTGAGCGAGGGCCCATCCCAGTTCAACTCATGGTATAGCGACCTGAGGGCTGATAGGACCCTGAAGGAATTGGTCTGGAGCTGGAATGGGGCAAGCCCCACAAAGTCCAGAAAATACTTGAAATACGTTTTCAGAGGTAGTAAAGCCTCTGCCTTCATATGCTCGCGACTCCATGCGACGAGCTTGATTTTGTTATTGGGATTTCCATCTCCCAGGGCGAAGCAGCTCCGTTCGTTCGAAGTCGCAGGCCGACACATCAAGGTGCCAGAAAGTTTAAGTCCATGGAAAGCCAATATCTCAGATATCTGGCTAATAGAAGTGACTGAGCTCCAATAGTGCTCAGCCTCGAAGAATTCCTCTCTCGAGGTAGGAATGGAAATGGCTTGGGAGGTGGAAGGACGATGTGAAAGGTCTTCCATCAGTAAGAAAGAAAGTGCACAGGCTTGAAGGTGACGGTGACGGTGACTTTGAGCTTGGGGTCTAGTGGGATTGGTCTGATTTCGAGGTCCGGGTCTGGATAAACCGCGACCCAGAGTACTCTTCTCTTTCTTTCCTCGACCTCATCAATTTGACATCGAAACCGATCTTGGATGTCTTCTTGTTCGCACTTTTCTCTATGCTCGCGTATCAGGCGCTGGTTCCGTGTAAAAGGTGATTCAGGACTGGGAGTTGATGAGGAGTAAGGAATAGCGAGCTTGGGCCCCCACCGGGTCTCAAGGTACTGCAACATCTAATAAGAAAGAAAAGGGTGAGGGCCCAGTACAAGGGAAATCACAAAGAAAGTGTAGTTTTGGCGATCTAAGCTCGAAGGTTCGAGACGCGAATTTACCTCAATTGAGACTGAAGTCTCGAAAGGGTAAGATGAGTTCGTTGGTGAGCCCCGAACTATTATACAGTTCGAATTTCGAGCGTGTACCCACACAAGAGGGTGGGGAAGTGGATATCAGTTTTAAGAATCCCGAATTTCCAGAGATAAAGCTGACGGTTACCCAAAAGAGTGATATTTTTGGGATTTGTGCAGTTAAAACCCAAAATCAAAATCCCTATTTCTTGGCTTACACGAAACGTTATTTCTAATCAGAATATCCCCATTTTTACATATGTACACTAAAAATTCTAGGGTCTAAAACAGTGGCTATAACTACAACAACATCATTCAGATCAAAAGTTTGCCTAAGCATTAACGTAAAACTGATAAAAACCAGTAAATGTTTTCTCAGACAGAAAGAAGAAGTGAAAAATAATATATATACATACCAAAGGAAAGAATTAAGGACGTGAACTTACACAAAGTTGTTCGTGGGAATGATGAAATCGTCGACTAGAATGTTGGTAGAAGGAAGGACGTCACAAAATCGAGAGTGTTGGAGGTATATTGTTTCCGTGGTTTGGAGAACATGCAAAGAAATCTCTGGTTTGTCTTTCTTCTTTCTCTGGTACGAGTTTTTTTCTGGAAAGAGATTAAAAGTAAAATGAGGAAGACGAAGTGGGCATATTTATAGACCCCAGGGGATGTCAAGGGTCAGACTAATCTGGGTCGTTGGTTTGATTTGGAGTCTGATCCAATGGATGGGGTGTAAATATGGTAACGGCGGCAAAAAAGAGACACAAAAAGACGTGGGCAGATGTAAAAGGTACTCAAGTACTCTAACTGTGCAATCCTTGGCTGACGCATGTCCACACTCGAGTGTGTTAGGTGGCCCGATTTTCGAAAGTAGCAGTTCAAAAGTTTCCTTCTCATAGGATTCGAACTAATACTTTTCAGGGGGAAAAATGTTACACCCGAATTTTGATAATAGAAATTTTGATCTCGAAAGTCAGGTAAAGTGTAAGCTCGAAATAAGCAAAGTAGTCATGAGATCATCATTAATGAGAATCGAGTTTGACAGTCTCATTCAATATTAAAACGATGACGTCGTAGGTGGTAAGCTTGGAACCACGTGATCTCGAAGGTTCGATCCAAGCTTGAAGTTATAGTGACATGGGTTCAACACTTGTTTAATTTTCCTGGTCTGTTTGTATTAGCATCAGTCAAGAAGGTTTGAGCCTGAATATCGCATGCTCTGAGGAGGCGACCTCGATAAAGATACTTAATTAGACCAAGGGAAGCCGAGCTGGCAAGCTCGTGATGATTTGTTGATCTCGAAGATATGTAAATTGAACGTGTGAGGTCGATGGCCAAGTGTGGACGCGGTTATCGTTTAAAAATCCCTATATCTAAGGGATTTGTTGTAATCTGTTAATGAATCTCGAATATCATGGGATTTATACGCGTATTATATATTTATATGCATTTAATTGTATTTATTTTGATATTTGAATCATAACTCCACGAAATGTGAGGGAGATATTCTGTAAACCAGTCTATAAATAGATTGGAGAAATTCATTTGTAGACACACTGAAATGGGCACTGGGAATACTCTGCTGAATCGCTCCCTTAAAAAGAGTTTTGAGAGAATTCCATAGTTGAATAATATTGACTCGTGGACTAGGCAGATTTTAACTGCTGAACCACGTAAAAAATCGTGTGTTTCCTCTTTATGTTTATGATTTTGTGTTTAGTGCTCTTCATTTCTAAATTGACGAAAAATGGCGTCAATAAGTATAAATGATAATTATGAATTATTTATTATTGTGCAAATCATAGATTTAATAAGACATCTTATTCCAACCACAATTAAGTGAAACATATATGTGAATTATTTTTGAGATTGACTTGTAATTAATTAGACACATAAAATAAATAAAAGACAGTCTTTTATCGGAACCATTCATTGGTTCTCTTCTTGTTTGTATAGTCTGTTGATTAAAATTAACCAAAAGACATTTCTCTAATAAAGGCTCAAAAATCACATAATTGTTTAGCTAATACATAGAGATGTATGTTGAACATTTTGATGTTCAAAGATAAAAGAAATAATAAATTGTGAGTCAATATTGATTGTATTTAAGATATGTTTAACTTTGATTGAATGCAAATAAAATTTCTAGGAATTTTCGTGCAACATTCATAGCAAAGTCACTTAGAGACTTATTTGATCTGATCAAAAGGAAGTCTAAACTTGAACTTGGAATTCAAGTAATTTGCATGTGAACTTGAAATTCAAAACCAACTCACATAGAACTAGAATACTAAGCAAAATTAGTATTTTGGAAATGAAATATAATCATATCAGATAAGATTAAATAAATAATGAGTAATCATTATCGTTTTTATTATTTCTATAATTTTAACACTTGTTATACTCTGTACATATTTGATTGTACAACATCAAAGACTTAAAAAGTTGGGATTCACAAGTGGTTATGTGAATAGATTGAAAATTTTCCATGGAGTCATTTAGTGAAATGGTTTAATAATCATAAAAGATTACAAAAGAGTTTGTATCTCTTTAATACTACTTCAATGAAGAATAATTATTATAATCACTATATTTTCGAGTTAAATTTTACTAGAAATAATTGTTGTAGTGGTAGTGTTAGTTAGTAACTACTCCATTACAAATGTACAGATAGTTACATTGTGTGTAACACAATCTAACTATACTTCATTCACATACTAGTATATGAAATTAAAAAGGATTTTACGGAAAACAATGGTTGAAACACCATGAATCTAGAAATGGAATTTTGAATTCTATGACATCTGGATTCTTGAACATCTAACGAAAGTTCATTGAACTTCAGTTTAAAACAGGATATTCAAGATGAAGAGGAGAACAGAGGAAAGTATAGACTTTTCAAAATTAGGTAATAGCCTAAGGCTATGAACAGAAAGAAGAATTTATTACTTGAATAAATATCTTCTACTGTAATCAAACTTAAATTTGTTTACATACTCTTATCCACTTCTTTATGCATGGATTATGAGATAAATTTAAATGGATGTCTAAGTAGTTTTTACTGAATGACTGACATGCCAAAATCATTTGAAGATATCGACCAGAAAGATTCTGTTGTGATTCTTATTCTTGAAATTGATAACGTTCTAATCATTAGGAATGATGTAGAGAAATCGTCAATAGAAGAGAAATAGTTAGCTAAATTTTTTCTAAATATTAGATTTAGAAAAGCCAAGAATATTCTATACATTCAAGTCTATAGAGATTGAAAGAACAATCTTTAGGCTCTGTCTCAAGCGACTTATATGGATAAGAAGCTTAAATGCTTTAGTTTACAAAAATCCAAGAAATGTTTTTATGCCTTCCCCGTCAAGAGGATGTAATGTATTATCTAAATAATAATGTCTATTTATTCTTTTACTATAAAAGAATGACATGAGACAATTATTCTTACAACTCAGAGATAGACTGTTTAATGTATCGAATGTTATGTTTTGACATTTGTTAAACGATGCGAATAGTTAGCAATTGTCAATCCAATGATGGATTGAGTCATTGAATAATTATAAGAACTTAATTTTGAGTATTTTGAATATAATAGAGATTATATGTATGTGCATTTAGGCAAAGACCTAAAATCCCAAAGGATGAACTAGTTTTAAATCTTCAAAGATTGATATCAGAATCAGCTTCCATAATTGTAAAGGAGACACATTAATCTGTAAATGTATTGGACATTTCAGATTTGTATGTTTCACCACAAAAGCCGAAATATAACAGCTATGAGCAATTAAATAGACTGTTTAATTTAGTTAAGTTCTTTGTCATTCTGGAAAGGTTTTCAAACTAGAATAAACAACTAGTATCTCATCGCAAAAGCAATGGAGATACAACTATTCTAGAAGAACTAGAAATCATGAGAGGGTAAAATCACATGAAATGAAGTATCATTTAATTCAAGACAATTTTACATAATTAATGTAATAATCTTGATGATAACTTCAAAACAATTTCTTACAGAACTGTTACAAAGACTTTGTTAGACAAATTGAGTTTGGAGAATGTGATTGACATATTAAAAAGAGATGCCTCAATTTGTTTTAGGGCAAGTGGGAGATTGTTGGGAATAGTGTCCTTAAAGCAATTGTAGTTGACAAATGTTTAAATGAAATAAATAATTGAATTGAATTATTATATAAATAGACTATATTTGATATTATATTGATAATGTTAAGTAAATTTCAAAAAAATCTAAAGTTTATCTATGTGGTCTTAATCTCATATTGGTATAAGAAGATCGATATTAAAATAGCTCGCAGTAAAATAAAGTTATGGAATCTTTAGATTAATTACTGCTAGTACGGTTTGCTAGTATTATGAATACAAGTGACTTAGATCCGGGTCACTAGTGTAGTAGGACACTTTAATGAATGTACTTTATATATAGTGATATATAAAATTGGACCAAATTCGATTTGTTAATGCTTCTTTAAACACTGTTATATAGTATTAATCAAACACATCAAATGATGATCATATACACGATGATCTTACTCTCGAGGTTACTATAAACTCCTATATATGTCATCTGATCATTTGATTCATGCGTTAAGGTTTGTTAGAATGATCAGGCTAAGAACAATTGTTTTGGGGACTCGGTGATATATATGGCTGGGGACGTAGTTTAACAGATATAGGATCTATACCTTCTTACAAATTGAATAATGGTTCCTTATTAGGTTGACTTTTGGAACTGAAAATGTTATGAGCGCTCGCATCGCAAACTTGTTGTGACACAACCTTCACTAGTAAAGTCAATGGTACTCTAGGAACATGATATAACTAAAAGGGTAAAGCAACAATTTTATTCCCTTTTAATTATGAATCATTAATAGAGGATTAACGTTGTATGTAATGATTATATCAACGCATACTTTATTCTTAAATAAAGTACTCTATAATTATCAAGAGTTCAATCTCATATTTATAGTCGAGTAATCATGAAATTAATAAATATTATTAGTTAATCAAAGATCTTTGATTAATAATTTAATATTTATTGGAGCTTTATATATTATATGTTCATAGGTCCGTAGGTCCGTAGGTCCGTAGGGTGGCTCAATCAACAACATATCAAGGTAAGAGTTGATACAAGATTAAAACTGTAATTTGAGAATTTGAGAAGAATTTTATTATTTGAGACAAGTACGCAATTATATGATAATTGAGGTTGAATAATTAATTTGTAATTAATTATTAATTTTTAAAAATATATTTATTAATTTAAATATATAATTTTCGAATTCATATATATATAAATTAATTAATTAATCTTTGAAATTAATTATTTTATTTGAGTAGAAGAAAATAAAATTGACAAGTCAAAAATAATTTTTGATTTATTGAATTTTAAAAGATGATGATAATGATGATCATCAATTTGAATTTTGAATTTAAAATTTAAATTTTGAAATATAGTTGTAATCTTTTCCTTAAAAAGACTAATATCTTATTTTATGGAAGATTGATTTTAATTAAATAAATAAATAAAAGAAAAATGCAATATCCCTGAAAAAGGAAATAGCAGTTCACGCATGACACGGTCCAAGGACTGTGCCATGCGTGTACTACTACACTGATATTGTATCAGTGTTGTTTTTTATTTTATTTATTTAATTAATTAATAATTTGAAAATATATTTTTCAAATTTGGTAAGTTAGATATTTACATAAATCAATTTCAATCATCATTATGATATCACTATTATATTACTATTATTATTAGGAATAATAAGATAATAAAATAATCTCTATATATATGATATAGAATAATAATAAAACAAGAGAGAAAAGAGAAAAAGAGAATAACAACACAATACAATTCAGAATAGTTATGAGAATTTTTTGTCAGACAAAGTTTATCATCTTCTTCTTTATTCTAACAATTCTCAGACCATAATCCAAGTTCTCATATGTTGAGAAATACTTGTGATTCCAAAATTGCAAACTCATATTCTCTATTTTCCCACACATATCTTGAGGTGTAGAGAACACTCTGGAAGATCGTGATTTGAGTGCTCAAAGCATTGGATAGGAAGATCAATAAATATACGAAAAAACTCAAGGACACTCGATAGGCTTCAAGAGGTAAATGCTTATGTTCTTGAATATTCATATGTTTATGTGTTTATATGTTATATATAAATATATTGTATATTTATATATATGTTGCATGATTAATAATATTGTATGTTAATGTTTCTGTGAGGATGTTTTCTTGTTCATATAAACTGTTTATATGAATGATGAAATTTTTTGTTGTTCTAAACAATGGGTCCACCACACCTATTTCACTGCGTACTCTATATGTTTTTCCAACAGTTAGTGGAAAAGTCACAATGGAGTAAATACCCAGCTTGGGGTGGGATTAGGGATATTTTAGTAATTTTGTAAATTATTGGGGTTTATTGAGTAACGAGAATTAATTTGGTGAGTACTCGGGTTTAGTGGATTAAGTGGGAATTCATGGTAATTTGAGATTAATGGGAGTTATGCCAAAAGACTAAAATGCCCTTGGTTTTGGTTATGGGGCATTGATTTGGCTAGGGGAAAAATGGTCAATTACCTTATATCTAGAGAAAGGGAAACCTTAGCTGAAGGTTTAGATCACTCACGTACACATCTCTGTTTTTCCTCTCTTTGTGTGGATTTTTGGAAGCTAAGACAACAAGTGAAGCAAGTGTGTCCTTGAGGAATTTTGCTTGACGAATTTAAGCTCCCTTGGGAGATTAGGAGCTAGCAAGGATCAACAA
This sequence comes from Humulus lupulus, assembly GCF_963169125.1. Taxonomy (NCBI): domain Eukaryota; kingdom Viridiplantae; phylum Streptophyta; class Magnoliopsida; order Rosales; family Cannabaceae; genus Humulus; species Humulus lupulus. The sequence goes on from NC_084793.1 coordinate 53,439,661, forward strand.
GTGGTGGGGATTTCGAATTCTATAGTTGAGGTAAAGATTTCTGGACCTTTCTTGGTGTTCTTCCTTCCACTTTGGTGTTTTGGGTTTAAAGTTTGATTTTGGGGATTTTAAGGAGGTTTGGTTGTATTTATGTGGTTATTTAGTGTTGGGCATAGTTTATTTAGGTTGTATGTGGTCATTTATGGTCAAATTTTGCTGGAAGTACCTGTGTTGGTCGAATTTTTGGGACTGGTTTCGCAGGGGGTCGCGACTTTGGTAATTGGGGAAGAACACCAATATTTTGGGCTCGATTTGCATTTATGGCGACCTAGCGCGACTGCGCTAGGTTGGGTGCGACCGCGCTAGTGTCCCGGAAAGGGTGAAATTGAACTTCGATTTGGGGACTTGAGTGGCGCGACATTGCCAAGGCCCTGGAAACCCCAAATTTTCTGTGGGCGCGATCGCGCCAAGGGCACGCACTACCGCGCCAGGAGCACTGAACGACTGATTTGCTGAATTTTAAGATTAAAGCTCGAGGGCTTGGGAATTTGGTTTGAGAGCTTGCGTGGGGGCTCGGGGAACATTTTAGCGCCACGTTAACTAGGAACAATGGTTTTAAGAATTAAAGTTCAGTTTGGAACTCGGGATCTGAGGTTGATTCCTGATGAACGTATACTTGTGTTGTGACTAGGAATTTTGCTAGGCTCAGGTCAGGGATAGCGCTCGAGGTCGTCTCTTTATTCACGCGAAGCTCGAGGTAAGAAAACTGCACTCAATGCGTGAGACACGTGATTAGGACTCGGCCCGATTGTTAAATGTAAATATGATTAGGGCTTGGCCCGATTCTAAAATGTAAATATGATTAGGGCTCGGGCCCTTGTTAATGAGCATGATTATAATTATGTATGTGAATATCTGTTTAAGCACAATGGAATGTGTTGTATTCGTTTATATGGTGAATATATTATATGTATGATTGACCTAATTGGAAAGCTCAACGTATAAGCCGTGGTCGGCACTATGCGTGTTGAACGCAGGCCGTTATGGCTAGGCCACCCTGAGAGTGTATTATGCACTTGTTTGGCTCAGATGCCACTTGAATAAATACAAGTGTGATACACACTTGTGCGACTCTATGGTCACATACTTGTACAATGTGTTTGCTTAGATACAATTATTATTGTTAAGCATGTTGTTTATATTATGTTGATTATCTTAATATGTTTAAATATGTTTTCTTTCTGAGCCTTGGCTCACGAGTGCTATGTGGTTCAAGTAAGGGTAAAGAGAAGCTTGGCTAGCCATGAGTTGGAGAGCGTTAGGGGTGGTGTGTACGTATACAGTTCGCTCGACCGCCACGACTGAGATATCGCAGAGGAACTAGGGTTGGACCCTGTTTTGCCGCCTAGGTCGACTTATTTTGTAATCCCTGAGTTTTAAACTTCTATTTTGGGATCCCTTGTAAAGACTAAAGTTTGTAATGGAAATGTTTATTCTTTTGACCAAAATTTTTAATACCTGAACCATTAGTTACTTAATCACATGTTTTAGTCCAAATGACTCAATTAGCAAGTCCAGTACTATTTTAAACACACGTTGTAACAGACACTGATTAGTAGGGTGTTACAATTTCACTAAAGTCAACATGTGTGAGTTGACTTTTGGTATAAGCATCTATAAATTATCTTTTTGGGTCCAAAGTGTTTCTTTGGAGTATTTAAGAGTACTGAAAAAGTTTGGAGGCATTTGGAGATGTTTTGGGGCGCCAAGTCAGTGGGACCTATAGTGTGTCACCTCTGGGAGGCAACGCATCACCTGCATGGTGGCGAACGATGCATCGCCTGGGTGCAGGTGACCCATCGTCAGGGTGGTCCATACAGGACCGTACAAAATTCAAATTCAAATGACGTGTTTTTGGTTCCAAAATTCAAATTAAAATGCTCTAATCTCATTAGTTGAGTCTAATGAAGGTTCCTATACTATTTAAATGGATCATTTGAGTTTATTAGTTTGTAGATCACTCACACCTCTCTCCCTAAAAACCCTATCTCTTTCTCTAGCTTTCAATATTACTAGTTTTCTCCAAGATCTTTATCAAGAAAGCTTGATTTGTTTGAAGATTCAAGGCTTGTAAATCTCAATCTCATTCCATTGTCGTAGCTTCAAGCAATCTCAATGGGGAGGATAGAGATTTTTGGACAACAAATCTCAATTTGTGTCAAGCATTTGCAGTATCAATTTATGTGACTAAGGTTCTACAACTCAAATGTCCACTCTACTACTTGATCTTATTTGTATTATTTCCCTTGTACTATTCCTCCATTGAAGAGTAGATTATCTTTGGTTTATTCTTTTTAATTGTAACATTCAAAGTTTGTGTATAGTCATATCCCCCAAAATACATACGTGTTCCTATGCTTGACTTTACTTTCAATCAAATTGTGAAACTCATAAAGTTGTTCTTCGGTGTGATTATGACCAAAATCACCGGAAAATGGTAAATATGATCAAATATAATTCTCTTTCATCTCTGTTTAACTTGTTCTTCAGAAGAACCAAACTTCATAAGGGAAGGGAGACTTGACTTGAGCACTCGGCTTCACTTCCCTAATCTTTCCCAAAATTGGGCCACCATCAACGACTTGTATAGCACCAAACACAACAATAGACACTTGCTTGTATCCTCCAAAGAAGTGCTGCCTTTGAGCGGTCTCTCAACTGATTTATTAATAACTTTTCACATTTCATTAGACACGTGAAATGTAGGAGTTTGAGGAGTAGAGCATACAATTGATTCACCTTTAATTTGTCTCTCAAAAAAATAAATAAGGAATCAATAATTTATAACAAATAACAAATCAAAAAAGAAAGTAGTTACTGATTAGTGGTGAAAAATGCATATTTATTGATTTTAATATTCAAAATAAATTAAGTTTTAATTAATATTTTCATTGAATTAATATGATTTATTTTATAAATTAAAATATTTGATTATGATTTAATTTATTATTATTTTGTAGGAATTAAAGTTGCATTTTGGCATAAAGAAAATAAAGAATAAATAAAACTGACGAAATGATGAAAAGTTGGTATTTTTGCAACTTTAAGCCCAACATAGGCCCAGAATTCGGCCCAGGCCCGCCAGCCTCTTTGCACCCCAGCGCGCCACTTGGCGTGTTCCTCGCCTGCCACCTGTCCGCAAGCCTCCAAGCCATCTCCAGCTAAAGCCCACGCAGGCCCAACACTTTTAGCCCCAGCTCCTTTCAGCAACTCAACTTGAAACCCAAACGTGATCACAAAGAAGCTCCAACGTAGCTCCCTAGCCTCTCCCAAGCAACCAGCCAGGCCTAGGCCTAGCAAAGTCATCTCCAGCTGAAGCCCAACCCTCCCAGCCAGCGCCTATGTGGCGCATCCCCATTGGTTGGGAATGGGTCAAAACCCTCCTCTGCCACCAGCCACTTTCAACCCATGTTTTGTGGGTATTGGGTCTTGCAAAATTGCTATTTTGAGCTTTAAAGTTCACACTTTGTGGTATTTTAAAAAAATGGCATTTTGATCATACACCAAAATAACTAGGTTAATATTTATAATAAGATTTGATTTTTCAAAATCATATTTTATTATTAATATTTCAGATTTATTTTGTAAACCCCAAATTGTTGTTTAATTTATTTTTAGTCATTTTCTCCCTCTATAAATAGGGACTCTTCTTTTACATTTTCTATGTAATTTTTAGGTAGCAAAACTCTACCAAATTTTAGTCTTATTTCTCATATTTTCTCTCTAGAATTTCATGAGAATGTCTAGCATAATATGTTAACATTCTTAGGAAGGTAAGAATGTTAGGATGATCCTATATGCACTATGACTTTGTTTGGTATTTTTGATTCACCATGTGCTTAAAGTTTATATATTTTAGTGATTTAAATAAAAATAGACAAAGGAACCAGCAACCTCTAATATACTGAACGACAGTTAGTATCTGGTTACTTATCATTGATAAAGCATTGATAAATAGATAAAACTATTTCAAAGTAACTAGGTACAAATTAAAAACACTAAACATCATAAAGTAATTGTGAACTTATCAACCAAAAAAAAATGGTGGACAACATAAAGTAAGTGATTACTTAACATTAAAATAAAACATATAAATAGAAATATAAAAAAATAATAATAACAAAACAATACTAAATTAACTTTTTACTCAACATTGAAACAACACAAGCAAAAAATATAACAAGCACAATAAAGTAACCAGTTAACTATAAAAAAAACAAAATTTAAAAAAAGTAACTAAAAAAATGAATAAACAACATAAAAATTTGAATATACAACACTTAAACACTAGCTGACCTTAACTTTGCTCCCATGATCTTTCTTTGACCTAACAGCCGTGGTCTTGAAATTTGATGACCCATTAGCTCGGGGTGAAGAACGCAAACCACCACTAACAAATGACGATGAAGCACTAACATTACCTCCCTGCTTTACAGAAACATAAAATAAAAACTATTAATACCAAAGAAAAAATAGATGAGAATAGTTCTAATTAACATAGTTTATGAAAAAAAAATACTAACAAATATTTCAAGAACCAAAACAGCCAAACACAAAATATAATAATACAACAGGGTAAATACAATAGATAAGGAAAATTAAAATAGGAACTGGTTACTTATCATATGAATCATCATTGTATTCAAGTAATCAATAACATTAACAAATAACAACTCATGGAAAACAAGAAAATTCAAACTCACAAAGATAACCAGTTACCAATAAACAAACAAAAAAATACCAAAGAACCTAAAGTAACTAGTTTATCATAATTCAAACCAACAACTATAAAAATATCATTAAAAATAAATAAAATAAACACCAACTCAAAATACAAAAAAAAAATCAGCCAAAATCAAAACTTAAAACATTGAAATACCTTAATGTTAGTGTCTTTATAGTTCATAGGTCCCGGGCACTTCAATCCTTCCCCCGACTTCAAAGAGAACGACGCAAATTTAATGAAGAACCAGTCTCATCAAGGCATTTAAAAGGACCAACATTCTCTCACTTTTTAACCATTTCTAATACACATAAAAATTATTTAAAAGATGATGAATATAAATCAAACTACTACATAAAAACTAAATACTAAAAACAGAGATAAAAATGACAAACACCAAATAGAGATAGATCAAAATACCTCAAAATGCAAACAACTTCAAAACTCGCCACCCCTAAAAAAAAATGTAGCTAGCAAGTGAAAATGCAAAAAAGTAACCAATGAATAATATGGTTATGGCATAACAGAGAGTATGACACAAAGCAAAAAAAAACATAGTACTACGTTAAACTAAATACTAAAACAGAGATACCAATGGCAAAATCTAAAAATAGATCGAACAATACCTCAAAATCCAAACAGAGATGGAACAGTCAGTCACTCTAAAATGTATTTGACATTGAAAATCCAATCAAAATAACCAATGAACAATAGAGTGGGGGCATTACAGAGAGTATCACCAAAAGAAAAGAGAAAAAAAAAAAACTAAAGACCTCCACCCTACGCACTCCGATCCTCGCACCACCGTTCGCCACCGAAGACAGTCTCTGCAATTGTGAGACCAGCAAAACCGACGAAGGATGAAGAAAGAAAATGAAGATGGCGAGAGGCAAAAATGGAGAGCATGAACGAGATAGACTTACCTTCGCCATGAACAATATAGATGACGCCGCACTCAGCTGTTCACCCACACCATCGTTCCCGTCCGTTTCTCGCCGAGCTTGCAGAGATAAGAATACCAAAAGCCGAAAAAAGGAAGAAGATGAATAGTAATAGTGAAAGAGGAATTGTGAAGTTGGTAAAGTTTAATATGAAATAAAACAAGTAAATAATGATTAATAATAGTGAAATTTAAAAAATATGGCATAATCATGAATTATTACCAAAAAAAATAATAGTGAAATTACATAAATACTATTACAATTAAGCAAAACCTGATTAATAGTAAAAATATGGCATACTCATGAATTATTACCAAAAAAAAATAAACCAATAAAATTGATAATGGTTTAAAAAAACCATAAATTAACTATTTTGAAAGAAAAAAAAGTCATATTTTGTAAATTGTTTAAAAAGTTCATATAATATAATATGTAATTTCTTAATTAATATATAGATAGATATAGTTTTATGATTATAATAAAATTTGGTGTACTTAAAATTATCATAAATTAATTTAAAATATTTATGATTGTATATTTTGGTTATTTTAAGTAATAATAAAAATAAATGGTGTTTACTTGATATAACTTTCGGATGATTCCCTATAACTTTAATGCCAAAAAAATCAAACGTAGGATTTGAAAATACCAATTTTGCTTCTCATTTGAATATAATTCATATTAACAATTCATGTTAGTTGAGAGTCAAACATTTCATCGTCTATATAAATATATATAATAAGTCTATTGTTGAGGACAAGATGATATTTCCATAAATCATTACCTATTTGTACTAAGTGTCTGATTTTAATTGGAGTAGAAAAGCGAAATGGGCAAGAGCCAATGAGATACAGAAAAGTTTCCCAACCAAACAAACCCTTTTTTAAGTTTTGAGGATTGCAAATCTAATTATTTTTGGTTCTCGCTAAAAACTACGAAAGGGAAGTACCAACTACCATCATTTTATTTATTTCAGAACTGTTTGCTTCATTGCGTTTGATTTACTATTAAATTACCTAAATCAAACTTGGTGCTGTCAGGGTTGTGAAAAAAACATACATTTAAAACCACAATTATTGGCTGATAAAAGACAGCTTGGACCCAAGTGATGTCAGAACCTTGGCCTGTGAATACTTTTATTTATGAGAACCTTCCCAGAATATGATCATAAGAGTGGCGATTTTAACTGGGAAAACAGAACTTAATGAGCAAAACTTGTAAACTTTTCCAGAGTCCGGCCTCAGGGCCATGAACTTGTTTGAAAATTCCGAAGGAGCTGAACTCTCTTAAGTTCACCTTAGCTGATGAGAAAAATAGAAATGTATGTCAACTCTAAATCATTCTTAAATTTCTCATGCAAAGCATTCTATGTCTAGGGTTATAAGCTTGTCACTAGAAATTTGTTATTTATGTTTCAGCCTGTTCCCGTAATGAAAAGGGAAATACTACACTGAAGCTGAACCAATCATAACCGTTCATTCGATGCTGACCAATCTTAGCCGTTTATTACAATGAATTGAAGAGGCCAAATCTGTCTGTTGCAGTCCTATTATTAAATAGAGAAAAGGAATGTATTATTATTCCCTTTTCTCCCACATTTGTCATAATAAAGTGTTGATAGGTTTGCTATAATAAATTAATAATCCAAAGGTCAACTCATGGATCAATATGATACTACGGTATACATAACGTCTTGCAGACCAAGCATGCACAAGAAAAGATCCAAAAACAAGAGGCATCAGCTTCACAAAAATCACTAGATGCACCAGAAAATGAATGTGTTTGATATAGCACAATTATATACAATTCTAATGCTCTATCCAATCAGGCTATTGAATATGATACAAATGAAACTGAAACGTCAGTGGTATGTTTAAAATCATTATCTGTTTAATTTAAAAGCTTTAAGAAGAATGAACTAATGATACAGAACAGCTATCTCCAGAATCAGGAACCGTGCAGCCCCGACAAGAATATCCGGCAAGCATACCAATCAGGACCTGATATTTTAGATTTAGTTTCATTGCCACCATTCTATACTGGAAGTTCTGCCTTTTTCCTTTTCGTACTAGCAACCAAAGGATGTCAACTGTGATATTGATGAAAGCCAGAACTCGAGAGATTACCCGAGCCACTACTGCTGACAGATCTTTCAATGTCATCAAGATCAGCTACTAGAGGAATTGGTCTTTCCGGGATACTGGGCACTGACAAGTCTGTTTCTAACATTTTCACAACCTGATCCATAGTTGGCCTGGCATACAACTGTGGATGAGAACAGAGAACAGCAACTAACACATACTTCTCTAAGATTTCAGGCACACCCTTTTCTGGCATATTATCTTCAATAACATCTAAAGCTCTCCCTTCCCTTACTAAAGACCATGCCCAATCTGTTACAAGAGAGGGTTGACTCTCATCATTCACAAGGAGTGCTTTCTTCCCACTTAGAAGCTCAAGAAGCACAACACCAAAGCTGTACACATCACTTCTCTCTGTCAACTGGCCATACAAGGCATACTCTGGAGCTACATATCCCATGGTTCCAGCTACCCTCGTGCTCAAATGTGTCATTCCCTCAGGTGTGAACTTTGCAAGTCCAAAATCCGCTACCTTGGCTTCAAAAGTCTCATCCAAAAGTATATTGTTAGCTTTAATATCTCTGTGGATGATTGAGGGTTGTGCCCCATAATGCAAATATGCCAAACCCCTTGCGGTCCCCAGGGCAATATTTTGTCGATTAGGCCAACTGAGCTTGTTATCAGGAGATCCAAACAAGTGGTCATAAAGACTACCATTTTTCATCAAATCACACACAATGATTCTTTGATGACCCTCAAAGGGAGTAGTAGCAATACAATAACCTCTCAAAGCAACAAGGTTGACATGTCTAACACTAGCAATAACCTCAACCTCATGAGCAAAATTGGCATCACCTGAAGCTGAACAATTCTTAAATCTCTTCAAAGCAACTTCACTACCATCAAGCAATACTCCTTTATAAACATTCCCATACCCTCCTCTCCCAACTATGTTATCCCTAGAGAAGTTTCTAGTTGCCTTCTTAATCTCATCAAAAGTAAACTTTATCAAATTAGTACTACCACTAATGGACTCCAAAGCCGAGCCCAAACCTCTCTCTCTATCTTTAGAGAGTTCCTCCTTCCTCTTCTTCACCTTATACTCCATATGTTTATGCCATAACAACCAAACCCCACCAATTATCACCAGCAACCCTAAACCAGAACCAATCAAAGCGATCAAAATCACAATTTTCTTCCGTTTTTTCATACCTGCTGAGCTCTGAGTCGTCAAATCGAGCAAAAACAAGCAGTTGGCCGTTCCTATATCGGTGGGTCCAAATTGGTTGGCGAAAGCCGCCGCATAAATCGACGGGTACGCCGTGCAATCGGAGACGTTCCCGATGGAGGTTCCGGTCAAATACAAGGCCCGCAAATTGGACAGGCTGGTTGTGCAAGCGGCGCAGGGCGAACCATTAAGAAGCGACTGGTTACAATTATCAACGATACCATTCACCACCGACTTGGGGACGACGGCTTCGAACTGCGCCCTGGTGGTGATGTTCATGCAACCCTGGGAGATCCAGCTGGTTTGAAAGCCACACTTGGATCGAATATCAAAATTAGGAACGTAATCCTTAAGCAGGGTTTGGTAATCGGACCAGCACGAGTCAGACGAGTTGAGAGGAGGGACAAACGAGTTGGTGAGTCGGAGATAGTTAGACTGGACGAGTCGGAGACTTTGGAGGACATACCGGCACTCGTTGGTGACGTCGAGAGAACGTCGTCTAGGGCTTGGGGCCAGTTGCCGAAGGACGGTGAAGTTCAAAGGGCACGAAGCGGCATCGTTTTGAAGCTGAGATAGGGCGACGAAGTTGAAGAAGGAGAGCAGTAATAAGGCCCGGACGGCGATGAGGAAGAGGGCAGAGAAGGACATTTGGGCCTAGGGTTTCATGGAAGAGAAAGAGAAACGAGGGAGGACGAAGAAGAAGAAGAAGGGAAGAGTTTGGTGGTGGAAGAAGAATAATGGTGGGTTTGAGTGAAGTAAGGCAGCCAGCCAGTTATGACAGTTGAATATGGGGAGTTGGAGCGGAGCTGAGGGAAATTGACATGAAACTTCCCCTCGAAACGACACCGTTCCTTTTCACCTAACCGTACTTGCTCATCGAATTGGGCCTGGCCCAGTCCATTAACTCTTTCAAAGCTCAGCTGGCCCAGCCGATGCCGGCCTTGCTTTATCTTGGAATATTTATATATCAACTTTTTTTTTGTTTCTTTTTTTAATGGTGATGCGTGTTTTAAGTTTGTATAATGTTAATGGAATATCAAAACTGAGTACTATAATGGTTTATATAGGTGCGTACAACTTGTTTGTTGATTGATAACTTTTTCGTCATGGCTTACAAATTGTCGATATGAATGAATGAATGAAAGAAAAGATGTAATTCCCTGATTTTGGATGTAAGTTTCGTTTAAAGTCATAATAATTCGTCATTGACACTATTTTTGGTAAACGAGAAAAGTGGATGGAAGAACAAAAACATGTATGATTGGTTTGAAAGAAAAGAAGGTGGAAGAGAAAAATAGATGGTTAAAAAAGTATTAGGAAAGAAATTTTTGGAGAGGATAGTGGATGGAAGAATAAAAACATGCATATTTGGTTAAAGAAAATAAGGTGGAAGAGAAAGATAGATTGTAAAAAAAATAGTGGGAAAGAAAAATTTGGAAAGGAAAGTTCATGGAAGTAAAAAACAAAATGTGTGTTTGGTTAGAAAGAAAAGGTGGAAGAGAAAAATGTTATATTATTTATAATATAATGTTTAAATTAAATAAATGTAACAAAGTGTTTCACAATAATATAATATATATGAGAGTTACATTTTTTAGTGTGAATATCCAAAGAGAATTTGATTTTTAATGCATTAAGTAGTACTGTATAATAAAATTATACCAAGCCAAAAAAACATCACATTTTTATTATAGTATTATTTAGATTCTCGAAAATGCTCCTATCATAAATTTCCCTCTCTTTTTCTCCCATTGTCTTCTCCCTCTCTATCTCTCACGTTTTCCCTCTCTATCTCTCAAGCTATTGTACACAAAAAAAATAAGGCAGCTTAATCTATACAAATTTTCGAGGTTGGATTTCAGGGCAAGTCGTGAATCATTTCAAGGCAAGGACTTCATTTTGGATTTCGGATAAAAAATCGTATGGGTAAGTATATAGTTTTTATATATAGTGAGGAAACTTGTTTATCAACATTGCTTTTGCTATTTCGAACAGATCTGTGCATGCCTTCATGTTTTATTGTAATTTTTCACTGTCGGAATTGATTTTCGTTCCTGTCTTGGTTTTTTTTCCTGGGTTTTTTATCTGTCTCGATAGGACTCGATGGTCCTCGATAAACCCCTCATTTGTTTATATCATTTGTCTACCTCGATATGCCTCGATGAGATTCAATGGTCCTCGATTGACCTCGATAAAACCCTCACATCAAGGGAAAATGGATACCTCGATGAGACTCGATGGACCTCGATAGAGGCATAGAACTTAATTTATGTAGTGTTTGCCTCGATGGGACTCGATTGGATTCGATGGAACTTGATGGGCCTCGATGGGTTGACCTCGATAGTTTGATAGTTTGACCTCGATATGAATCGATTTTATGTTGTTTGATGTTATAGTTTTAATTTTTGACCTATTTTTTTGTTTTTTTTTATCCAGATTCGTCTGTTTCCATATTTGTTGCATTTAATGGTGTTTGGGAATTAGAAAATAAGGATTGGATTTTCAGGGATGGTGAAAATCAAGTTCTGCCTTTGGAGAAGGGTGTGACGTATGAGCAACTGCTTGACATTCTGTACGATGAGCTTGAAGTGGATAAATGTGTGCATGACTTGAGAATTCAGGTCCCGTACACATGCCTATCACAATCCGTCAAACCTACCGTTATAAAAAATGATAGGCATGTGCGTGCATTCATTAGGTTAGCATCGAAATCTGTAGAGAAGATGATTCCTCTATGTGTGACATTGATTAAGAAGGGAGGTATAAGAAATGCATCGGCTTCTGCCAGCGTTAATAAAGAAGTTCAATTTGAAGAGAAAGTTTCTCCTCCATGTCATGGTTTCAAAGAAACTCAAGGTGAGGTTGGAACATTTGTTCACGAGATAAATCCAGACGTCATAGTCCATGATGATATCCCGGTTAGAGATCCACCATATTTGCATGACACGGCAGAGTACGATCCCTATGGCTATGATCCTTATGTCAACGGCAATCCTGTTGTTGATGCAACAGATCTTGGTGGGCCAGATATTAGGGCAGATTTGCCAACACAGAGTTCAGATGTTATGGTAGCTGAGGAGCGCAGAATAGAAGATCGGCAAATACTTGGGACCAGCAGTAGTCGTCCAGGTCCAAGTAGAACCGATGATAGTTTTAGATGGAGTTCTCCATTGGACTTAGGTGAAGATCGTAGAACATGGAGTGCTCCCATGTTCACCAAAGAGGATATAGAGGCCTCACATCAACATCATTCCTCAACCACCAAAGCTTCAGGAGAATTGCACCTTGGCAAGTTCTTTCAGAACAAGCTTGAATTGAAAACCAAAGCATCCACATTTGCGATGAAGAATAATTTTGAGTTTATGGTGAAGAAATCTGGGACTGATGTGTGGTACATTACCTGCAAGGATCTTGATTGTGGTTGGAGATTGAGGGGTAAGAAAAAAATGCGATCTGAAATGTTCGAGATTACTATATACAACGAAGTACACACTTGCTCACAAGAAATTCGAGATAAGGACCACCGTCAAGCATCATCGTGGGTTGTTGAGCACCTAATCAAGAGGAAATTTTCTACCGATGGTACTCAGTACATGGAAAACAACATAAGGGAGGACACGAAGCACCATTTTGGGGTCGAAATGAGCTATGAGAAGGCGTGGAGATGCAGAGAAAGGGCTCTTATGTATGTCAGAGGGACACCTGAGGAATCATACTCCAAGTTACCTGGATACCTGTGTCAGTTGGAGCATAAGAACCCAGGTACAATTACTGATTTTGTAGCAGAAGATGGTCATTTCTTGTATTGCTTCTTTTCCCTCGATGTTTCTAGGCGTGGTTTCCAGTACTATTGTCCTGTAATTTGTGTGGATGGCACATTCTTGAAGAATAAGTATGGTGGCCACATGCTCTGTGCTGTTGCGTTGGATGCAAACAACCAGTTGTGTTCCAATTGTGTTTGCATTGGTGGACAGTGAGAACCATAACTCTTGGACTTATTTCATGAGAAAATTGAAGGAAGCCATAGGGGACGATGAGAACCTTGCTTTTGTATTGGACAAGCATAAAAGCATTAATCATGCTTTGGAGCTTGTGTTCCCAGATGCCTATCACGGTGCATGTTACCATCACATCTGTATGAATGTGGTGGCAAAATTCAAAACTGACCACTATCAAGACATCATGGGGTGTGCAGCGTACGCGTTTCGAAGAACGGAATTTCACAAGTTCTTTGACAAGATTAAGGTAATTGATCCGCCCATTGCTCAATATCTAGAAGGAATTGGCTTTGAAAGGTGGAGTAGCGCTTATTTTCCTGGTAACCGATACAATATCATGACGAGTAACTACGCAGAAAGCTTTAACAATAAAACCAAGGAGGCAAGGAGCTTTCCAGTCACTACTACAAAAAAGGGTTTTTAGGACTAGCATTGCGAGTCCTAAAAAAGTTTTTAGGACTCGCGGGGCGCGAGTCCTCTATTTGAGAGCCCTTAAAAACTGGGGTTGCGAGTCCTAAAAGAATGTTGCGAGTCCTAAAAAATGTGCGAGCCCTAAAAAGTTTTATTATTAATTTTTAAAAATGAATTGGTGGCCAAAGCTCCCGCCGGAGCTCCGACAATAGCAGCGGCGCCACCACCGATGACGGTGGTTCGAGAAAACATTGATTGGCTTTCGAAGCCTAAGGCTCGGGGAACGTCGTGGTGGTGGTGGTTCTTCGTGGAACGGAATGTGGTGGCCGGATTTGAGGTAAAAAGTTTCGGACTCCATAGATTCCGACGAACACCAAAAATGAAATCCGACGACTTCTAACCCGATCCTTGGTTGGGTTTTGCTCGCATGAAAGTGTTGAGTACGATGGTGGTGGTGGCTCGACTCACAACGACCCAAGGTGGTCAGAATCTCGTCGGAAACTTTGGGAAAACCCAAAACCTATCTTCTCTGTTGTCCGTCTTAGGAGGCGCGTGAGGGCTCGAGCTCGCGGGGGTCGAAGCTTCGGTGGCCTCCGAAGCTCCCTGGCTGGCGCGTGTTGCAGGTGGCGGCAGGGAAGGCGACGGTCGGGCTCAGCAAACTTTCAGGCGAGAGAGAGGGAAGGAGAGAGAGGAGAGAGAAAGAAGAGGGGCCTGATAAGTGTGGGTTTGTTTTTTTTAATTTAGTTATTTATAAAACTTTAATTTTTTGTAGGACACGCATTAGTTTTTAGGACTTGCGTTGCGAGTCCTAAAAGAAATTCTTTAAGGACTCTCAACGCGAGTCCTAAAAAGTCCAGGAGATTGGAGGGAATTTGTGATTTTTTAAAATTCAAATTTTTAGGAGACACATAAGTTTTTAGGACTCGCAATAAGTGTCCTAAAAATATTCTTTAAGGATTCGCAATGCGAGTCCTAAAAAGTCCAGGAGGTGTTTTTTTAAATCCCAAAATCAAACTTTTCGAGTCCTAAAAAGTCCAGGAGGTGTTTTTTTAAAACCCAAAATCAAACTTTTTTAGGACACACAGAGATTTTAGGACTCGCGACCCCGCTTCCATATTGTTCTTGTATTGTTTTTTATTTTTTTTTCATCTTTGATACTGCATAATTTTCTTCAATATCTTTTCCTTGGTTTGACAGAGTTGAGTCAAAATTTTCTTGAACTGTGAATTCTTTTTCTCTTTGATTTTGGTTTTCTAATTCAAGATATATTTTTTTCATTTGAAAATATTGATAGAAAAATATTTCTTCTTTTCTTGCCAGCGGTGCTTTTATTTTCCCTAACATTTTCATTCAAATTTAATTAAGGACTCACAACGCGAGTCCTAAAAAGTCTAGAAGTTGTTTTTAGGACTCGCATATATGTGAGTGTCCTAAAAAAGTGTCCTAAAAGGATGTTTTTGTAGTAGTGAGTCGCCACTTTTCTTGAATTCATAAGATTCACTCTTCAGTCTTGGTTTGCAGATAGACGTGAAAGAGCTGAAAAAGCAACAACTGTGTTATCACCTGAGATGGAAAAGGATTTGAAGCAAATAGGTGATAAATCAATTTTCCTGGATGTCCAAGTCCTTGGTCATCATGAATTTCTTGTGGTCGATGGTAATGGTGATGGTGAGGTGAACTTGGCCACAGAATCATGCTCTTGTTGCATGTTCCAAACCATTGGGATACCCTGTGTACATGCTTTTGCTGCAGCCAGAAAAAGAAGCATAAACATTTACTCATTGTGTTCCCCTCTATAGAATCGAGGCATTGAGGGACACTTATAAAGATATTATTTACCCTGTTGGGAACGAGGATGAATGGGTAATCCCTGATCACATCAGAGATACGGTTGTTGGCGTCCCCGTTGAGAAAACCCCTGTAGGAAGGCCCAGGAAGTAGAAAGTGGGTAGGCGAAAGACAAACCGCTATGCTTCACACGGGGAAAAGATCGTCAAGCCACGTAAGTGGGCGCAATAGGAAGTCATGTAAGGATAGGATTTAAAAATTTGTGTTATGTAATTATTCAATTGATTTTGCTGCATTTATTATATTCAGTACTTCTTTTAATACTTTGTTGGTTTTGATCTAAATATATGCATTTATTATTATGACTTATCGAGGCCTATCAAGGCAGATTTGGTTAGTATTATTTTTTAGCTATCGAGGTAGTTCGTTTGACCCATCAAGTTTTGTCGAGGTAGACACATTATGTGAATTTAGTAGTTTTTTATTTAATAACTTTTTCAAAAAATAATGTTTGAAAACAAATATTGTACAAAACTAACTATATGCTATACTATACAAGAGGTGCATCAAGAAAATGTAAAGAGCATCATGGGGAAAAATTCTGATAGAATAGGTCCACACACCACTTGGTCCTGAAATGCTGGATGTTCTCATCGATAACGGTATCGAGTGGTAGCCTGGCAACCAAATGCTCGATATGTTTGATGGCAAACATACCACAATCCCCACTACATATAATCAATTTTGTGTCAATAGAAGATAAAAATAACTTTAATATTCAGATTTCAAAATACACTAATTAAATAGGGGAATACCTTGTCTTAGTCTGAGGACACTCCTCAGGAGGAATACGACAATATGAAAAAGGCTTCGCATTCTGCTCAGGATATGTATGGAGGTCATCATGGTCGTCAAACATGCCAGAACACCATACCAACGAAGGCAACAGAAAGCACCAAGGCTTGATCACTTCCTCCAACATAGTTGTACTAAGCACGCTATTGTTGGAATCATAAATGTTGATGCACCACGTTGGAATGGAGACTTCAATGGCGATCCAATGTGCGGCTTTCTCGACGTGCAAGGAAAAATATACTTCACTCATATTTTGCCAGGATACGAGGAATTGATTATCATCGCCCTTCAACATTTTTAGCACATTGTCGTCCCGTGTATACTTAGTGTCGGTGTAATGCCCCGAATTCTCCGATATGGTTTAGTGGCGATTTAGTAAGCCGGGAGGGCCGTAATTGTTTAATTGCGCCATTAAATGAATACATGCATGTGTTATGTGAATTATATTATGATATAATGATATATGCATGCATGTGGGTCCACATTTGATATATTATGATGTCTTGATAATTTGGCCCATTGAGGGTGATTTGTGTATTTGGGTGCATGATGTGATTTGTGAATGATATTCCATTATTATGGAGATATATTCAAGCTATTCAGCGTGAGACGGTCATATTTAGTGGATTAGCGGTTTTGTCATAACGGGGTCAATTTTGGGGTAATAGGAATGTTTATTTGATGATAAATTGGGAATATTTGAGATCAGGGTGAAATTCTGGAAGTTTTGACTATAATGTCCCCGGGGGTGTTTTCGGGACCCCGACCATTAGGTTTTATTTGAGGTTACTTAAGCTTGAAGTAGCTGTCAGATAGAACATACGATAAGAAAACCTCTTGTTCTCCTTCGTTAGTTCATTTTTGCCACCTGAAGCATTTTCGAAGAAATCTTGAGTTCTAGGAGTCAGAATCAAGTGAGGATCAAGACATAGCGATCCTAGGAAAGATTAGAAGCTTCTTGACCAAAGGATTTGACAGAAAACAACCTAATCAAAGGTAATCTAAGTTTAAAGTTTTGAGTTTTTAGAGTTTCTAAGCTTTGAATTGGACTTTGTGAATTGTTGGGTTTTCGATTCGTTTGAACCTTGGGTTTCGAGGGTTTTGATGCATTGGGAAGCTTGGGAACCTTGTTTTGATGATTGGGGCAGGTTTAGGGATGATTTTGGAGGTTTTGAGAAGTTGAAAACGCGTTTGAGAATGGCCCAGGGTTGGGGGTCGCGGCTCTGTTCTTGGGCGCCGCGGCCCTAGCTCGAGGTAGGGGGAGAGGTTCTGTTTGCGCTGGGCGCCGCGGTCCTTGGGTTGGGCGCCGCGGCGCTTGCCTCTAGAATTTCTAGGGGCCGCGGCTCAGGTGCAGGGTTGAGCCCATTTGCATGTTTTGACCCCGGGATCATGGTTTTAGGCCTTGGGATCACTCCTACTACCCGGATTAGTGAGGATTGAAGTCTCGGAGGCTAAATCTTGGTTTGTGAACCCTTGATTATCATGTTATTGATGGTATCTTATGATGTGTTGTGATTAGGTAACCGCTAAAGGACTAAAAGCTAAACCGTTCTCAAGGGTCGTTCTTTTGTTCATTCTAGCTCGAATCAGAGGTAAGAAAACTGCACCCAAAATGTGACATGCGTGGTTATTCATGAATCATGTTGGTTGTATAAATGTGGACATGAATTGATTGTGGAATACTTAGCAAATGTTGCTCACTTGTGCATGGTACTGACTCATTAGTCAGATTTGGCAAAGGTGCTAGTATCAACTGTGAAGCTGTGACTCATTAGTCAGGTTCGGCAGTGGTGCTGGGCACTGGTCACATTGGGCTGACTCATTAGCCAGGACGGCCTTAGCGTGTTCAACGCAAGCCAATAAAGATTAAATCTAATCGACTTTCTGCATTGAATGACTCAAAGAGCATTAATGCCGGACCGACCTCAAGTTTGAGGAACATTATAAGCGCTTGAAGGCTAGTGGCTTACCCATCAGCCACTCTTCCATTTGAATTAGTGACTTGCTTGTTAGTCACTCAGTATGGTTTACCAGAACCTGTTGAAGGCTACTGGCTTACCTAGCAGCCACTCTTCCATTCGAATTAGTGACTTGCTTGTCAGTCACTCAGTATGGTTTATCAGAACCTCAAGTGATATTCACTCATTTTTTTGAAAGCTATGAGATCTGTGTGATTATAATGATAATCATTTGATGATGTTTACATATAATACTGTGTTTTCTTGCTGGGCTTTGGCTCATGGGTGCTATGTGGTGCATGTAAAGGAAAAGAAAAGCTCACCTAGCCTTGAGTGGAGAGCTTAGGTGGTGATGTGTACATATGCGGCCGCTTGACCACCACGACCAAGGAGTTCTCAGAGGGACTAGGGGGTTTACCCTATTTTTGCCGCTTAGGTCGGCGGGGTTTGAAATTTTGGAACAGTAATGGCCTTTTGAGTTGTAAATAACTTGTAAATGTTCTTGTGGGCCCATAAACAGTTTTATGTATCAGTAAAACATATCCTTTCCTTTTTACTGGCTTTCACCTTAACCTGTTAATAACACTTAGATCACGATTTTAACCAAAGGACTCAGGCAATGAGTCAAATTTTCGGTTCACCGTTCACCGTAACTGTTATGGGGTAACCAGGGCATTATAGTCGATCTCTCTGAACTGATTCCAACGACCTAGGCACACTTGGGGGAAGGTGGTGTTCATGATCGCAGCATCCTGCTGAAATGCAGCATGATAAAAGTGGTGTTGGCGGCGTAGCATGTGCAAAGCGGCATTAATATGCTGAAAAAACATGAAAATTCGTTAGTACCATCAATATATTTTAAGATTGAATTGAAAACATAAATGTAATTTATATACCAAATCCCAAAGCCAAGTCTGGACTGTGTGCAACTGCAAGAACCATGCCACACCGTGCATCCCAGTATGGACGTTCCGATCTCTCTTGTTGTCGATCTTCCCGATGATCCACTTATGGAAGCTCTTCTCCTACTGCGGGTCACACTTCCTCAAAGGTTCAGCAACTAGCCCCTGTTTATCTTGTCTCTTCCTCTTCGTTGGGTTGGTGAAGTTATCGAAACACTTGGGCCTGCGTTTTTTCCTGACAACTTCAAGGCTAGCTGCCTCCTCAAGCTGTAGTACTCATACACTGGGACTGTCAGCATCACTGGCAACTACAGATTTCTGGGCCTATGGAGTGGAGGGTTGATCACCGGGCTCGTATTCCATAGGCAAGATATCAGACTCTGTATCTGATTTTAACGTGGTTGGATCAACCTGAGACCACTGAAAGCAGCTGCGCCAACTGAGCCATGACCATAGTCTGATTCTGAAGTAAGGTTGCCTGGCCCTCCTCAACCCTCTTGAG
Organism: Humulus lupulus; assembly: GCF_963169125.1. NCBI lineage: Eukaryota > Viridiplantae > Streptophyta > Magnoliopsida > Rosales > Cannabaceae > Humulus > Humulus lupulus. Next base: position 53,459,087 of record NC_084793.1, read on the forward strand.
CCTTTGCATCAATTGCTCATAATCAAGCTGGGCAACCTGACTAGAGGAAGGTGCACAAGCCTGTGAAGTGCCCTCCTCAACCCTCAGGACATCCTCGTAAAAAATGGAGGCTTCCTTTGCAACTTTGGCCAGCTTCTCTACCTCCTTCTCAGGTACTACTTCCTCCGCTGCAATCCAAGCCTCCCCCATAGTTGATTCCAACTCAGGGAATAACCTGAAATCAACTTCTGGGAGGCTATTGTAGTAGACTACCTCATCGGGACGTGGCTTCAGCATGGAAAATATCACTAACTGCATGGCTGAATAACACGTGTCAGAAAAAATTTAATAAAATAAATCGTTAATCACTTAATTTGTGACATTTAACAAGATAAAATGGAACTTACTCGATGGTTGGCGAATATAGGAACCAACTGAGCCGTCGAAATAGTGATATCGGTCTTCGTAGCCCAGCTAAGTATCCTCGGAATCTGGCTCCCACTGTTCACACCGAACTTACTCCCGAGAGCTAGCATGGCCTCAAAAGGCCAGTAAAGAAGTGCGGGTGCATAGCCATAGAAACTATATTTCGCCTCCTTCTGTTTTTCTCTTGAACCCTCTTTCTTCTTCTCCTCGTAGTGTTTCAATTGTTTCTTCATGTCCTTCTGAACTCCTATAATAACCTTCTTAAATGACAACTTCCCCCATGGATACTTGAAAAAGTAATCAAGATCCTCAACCATCTTCAGGGAATCATCCCATATTGTCGTTGTCTTCTCTGGGGCATTCAGTACCCCCTCTATCAAATAGCACAATCCTAGCTTAAATGCATCTTCTGGGTTTGTCGAGGCCTTCAAAGCATCTTCCAACTGACCGAAACTAACCTTCGAATTACCATTAAAGTATTCATGGATGATCTGATCACTTGAAAGATGCTCTCTCAACTCGTCTGGGGACGGGGTGTTCCCAAAATTCAGCCCGGTGATTAGGGCAAACTCTACAATCCCAAATTTTTAAAGAATGTTGCCAAAGTAGAAGTGGCCCTCTTCAGCCTTCTTGCTTTCCACCTTCCGCAACATAAGCTGATGCAGTAGAACCCTAGAAAAATTAAACGACTTAGCCTTGAAGAATTGTCCCAAAGGGCATGCCTGTGCCCGTTCAATTAGCCCATGCCTCTTAAATTGCTCTATAAGGGTTTCCAAGTAAGCACTACCCCTATAAGTGACACGACCAGGAAAGTGCTTCTCTAATGGCACAATCAATTCAGGCATCTGAAAAAAAAAACAAAAAAAATGTTAAAAATGTAAAACAATCTGGTAACTATCGAGTCCTATAGAGGCCTATCGAGGTATGTGCTAAGATCAACCATATGCCTAATATCAGCTGGTTACTATCGAGGCAGGTGCTAAAATCATCCATATGCATAATATCATTTGGTTACTATCGAGGCCTATCAAGGCAGGTGCTAAAATCAGCCATGTACCCAATATCATCAAGTCCTACTGAGGCCTATCGATTCCTATCGAGGCAGAGGCTAAATTAGCCGTATGGCCAATAGCATTGAGTCCTATCGAGTTCCATCGAGGTATAGGCTAAAATTTGTCTATATGCCTAAAATATCATTGAGTCCTATCGAGTCCTATCGAGTCCCATCGAGACCTATCGAGGCACAATCAAATCCAGACCCTAACATATACTATCGAGTCCTATCGATTTTTATCGAGGTGCATAAAAAATCTTGGAAAAACCCAGATTTCGTCATACCCCATCCCCGATCTATCCTATGAACAAAAAATTAACAAATAAACCAGGCCCAGACAATTAATTGCAGAATAAACAAGTAAATCCCTGACCTTTGCCTATTTCGGGGTTGTTTAGTCTCATGGGTTTTCTAGCAAAAATACCCTACTTCGGTCACTTTCTGTGCTGCCGTGGTCGTGGAAGACAATGTGGGAAACACTGTGCGAAAGGAGAGATGAGAGTTTATGGGGATTTTGGTATTTTGGTTTTGGGCCGAGAAAAGAGAGAGTCGAGAGAGTAGAGAGAGAAAGTGGGAAACAAATGAGAGGGGTATTTTTAGAACTAATGTAAATACTAGCATCAAATGCATATGTATACAGTGGGTAGGGTAGTTTTGCTACTGTTATCCCCAAAAATTTGAGATCGATGACGTGGCAATAGAGGTGACAAGTGGCAGTGCATGGTCAGTAAAAGACACATTAATAGTCAATAAATATATTGGCTCCTCAGAGTTGTGATAAAATTTTGACTGGCTTGAAAAGTGTCATGACCGACCAGGCAGACCTTGTCCGACCAGTAGTGACATTACTGCCCAGGAGTGACATTGCTGCCCAGGAGTGACATTGCTGCCCAGGAATGACATTGCTGCCCAGTAATGACTTTGCTGCCCAGAAATGTCATGCTAGACCAGTGTGCCATGTTAGACTAGAGATATGGCATGCTAGACCAGAGTGCCATGTTAGACCAGAGATATGGCATGCTAGACCAGAGTGCCATGGTAGACCAGAGTGCCATGGTAGACCAGAGACATGGCATGCTAGACCAGAGTGCCATGTTAGACCAGAGACATGGCATGCTAGACCAGAGTGCCATGTTAGACCAGAGGAGTGCGTGTCCTACCAGCCAAGTGCGTGACTGTCCAATAGATGTGTGTTCGACCAGATTGAAGGTGATATGGATCAACCAGGTAGAATAGACTATGTCAAGATTCCCAGAAACGGCTTCAACAAGAATCGGTCTTGGCATACGCGGGAATATCTCATTTTTCCCACAAATTGGGTGTTCTGTTACATTTTGAATATTTTTGTAATTTAAATATAATAAGAATAATAAAATATCCCGATTCTAGGGGAGAGCAGATGTATGATCCTAAGCCTATAAATATATGGCTTATGGGATTAGAAAGGGACTTTGGGGAAATTTTGGGTCTGAGTTTTCTAAAGAGAGAAAGTGCTTGTATCTGAAAGAATTCTTGTATTCTTGTAATTTGTACTAAAGAAACTCAGTTGGCTCAGTTCATCTGATCTTGAGTGCAGATCTATAATCACAACTCTAAGTGGATTAGGCTATTACCAACATATTGGGGCTGAACCACTATAAAAATTGCGCGTGTTATTTATTTTCTTTTCAAACCCGTCTGTGTCGTTTTATTTCTCTTGAAGGTTTCATCATTTTTGACGTTCTCACGTCGTTGGCCAAAAACGCGGTCAACAGCTACGGTACCCCATTTAATGCATGAATAGTCAAATTTCCCTATCCAAAGTGTAACATATTTGGGGTTACAAAAACAATTACAAATTTGTAACTCCCAAATATTACTCAATAATGTATAGATTGGATGTTACACATTTTGATTTGAATTTGTCAAAGTCAAAAGTGATATGGCTCTTGAAGACATGATTTTAACCCCCATAATGTGTTTGGAGGTTACAAAGTCATGTGGGAAGAGTATAGAACCGTTTGGAAAAATTGCATAAAAGTATGTGTTGAAAATGGGTTGTGGCTGCGGCCGGAAGTGTTCCTGGGCGTGGCCTGTGAAATAGAGGCTCACGAGTGCGGCCAGGAATAGCTCTGGCCGCGGCTAGTGAGGCTGACAACCAAAGCTATTTTTTCATTTCCATTTTGAACGGTTCCAACAACTTATGTAACTCCTAAACCTCCTTTTTAATTCCATAAACATCCAATTAAACATTGGTAACAGCCATTGTAACGCCCTGGTTACCCCAGAACAGTTACGGTGAATGGTGGACCAGAAATTTGACTCGCTACCCGAGTCCTTTAGTAAAAAACGTGCTCTAAGTGTAATTAACAGGTTAAGGTACTAAACCAATAAAAAGGAAATGGATATTTTCATTACAAACTCCTCTGTAGAGCTAATCAAAACATTTACAAGTTGTTCTCAGTACAAAATGGTCACTACTGTTTTAAATTTACAATCCCGCCGACCTAAGCGGCAAAATAGGGTAAACCCCCTAGTTCCTGTGAGAACTCCTTGGCCGTGGTGGTCAAGCGGCCGCATATGTACATATCACCACCTAAGCTCTCCACTCAAGGCTAGGTGAGCTTTTCTTTTCCTTTACCTGCACCACATAGCACCCATGAGCCAAAGCCCAGCAAGAAAACATAACACTATACATAAACATTATCAAATGATTATCATTATAATCACACTGAGCATAAAGCTTTCAAACAAATGAGTGAACATCACATGAGGTCCTGATAAACCATACTGAGTGACTGACAAGCATGTCACTGTTTCAAATGGGAGAGTGGCTGCTAGGTAAGCCACTAGCCTCCAAGCGCTTATTTCATTCATCGACCCTCGAGGTCGGTCTGCATTAATGCTCCTTGAGTCATTCAATGCTGATGGTTGATTAGATCTAATCTTTGTTGGCTTGCGTTAACACGCTAAGGCCGTCCTGACTAATGAGTCAGCGCAGTGTGACTAGTGACTAATCTTTGAAGGGCTGAGTTGAGAGGAAAAACGCAGGAGGAGGTTGCTGGTGCGTGCTGATTTCTGGGCTGTTAGGCATAATGAGCCGCGGCCTGGCATAGGTGACCCGCGGCCCATGGTCCCTTTCAGGAGGGTGGCCGCCTCTGTTTGGAGGTGTGGCGCGGCGCAGCTGGGAAGGGTCGCGGGCCAACAGGGCAATTTTGGCCAGAATAGTGTTTTTAGCATGGGGATTCAAACCTAAGGCCTCGGGGTTGAACCTACTACCCGGTTGAGTAGTGTTTGATGTCCCGGAGGTTAGGTTTTGGTTTGGGAACCTTTTATTATTCATTTTATTGATGGAATCCCATAATTGGTTATGACCAGGTAACCGCTAAAGGACCAAAAGGTTGATCGTTCTTAAGGTTGTTCTTTTATTCATTCTAGCTCGAACCAGAGGTAAGAAAATTGCACCCCAAGTGTGACATGCATGGATATTCGTGAGGCATGTTGGTTGTGTGAATATGGACATGGATTGAATACAGAATGCTTAGCATATATTGCTCACTTGTGCATGGTACTGACTCATTAGTCAGATTTGGCAAAGGTGTTAGTATCAACTGTGAAGCTGTGACTCATTAGTCAGGTTCGGCAGTGATACTGGGCACTGGTCACGTTGCACTGAATCGTCAGTCAGAATTGGCAAAGGTGTTAGTATCAGCTGTGAAGCTGTGACTTATTAGTCAGGTTCGGCAGTGATACTGGACACTGGTCACATAGCGCTGACTCATTAGTCAGAACGGCCTTAGCGTGGATCACGCAAGCCAACAGAGATTAGATTTAATCGACTATTAGCATTGAATGACTCAAAGAGCATTAATGCCAGACCGACCCCGAGGGTCGATGAATGAAATAAGTGCTTGGAGGCTAGTGGCTTACCTAGTAGCCACTCTCCCCCGCCAGAATCATGTGATGTTCACTCACTTGTTTGAAAGCTTTATGTTCAGTGTGATTATAATGATAATCATTTGATAATGTTTATGAAAAGTATTATGTTTTCTTGCTGGGCTTTGGCTCACGGGTGCTATGTGGTGCAGGTAAAGGGAAAGAAAAGCTCACCTAGCCTTGAGTGGAGAGCTGATGTGCTGATGTGTACATATGCGGCCACTTGACCACCACGGCCAAGGCGTTCTCAGAGGAACTAGGGGGTTTACCCTATTTTTGCCGCTTAGGTTGGCGGGATTGTAAATTTAAAACTGTAGTGACCATTTTGTACTGAGAACAACTTGTAAACGTTTTGTTTAGCTCTGCAGAACAGTTTGTAAAGAAAATCTCCATTTCCTTTTTATTGGTTTAATACCTTAACCTGTTAATTACACTTAGAGCACGTTTTTGACCAAAGGACTCGGGTAGCGAGTCAAATTTCCGGTCCACCGTTCACCGTAACTGTTCTGGGGTAGCCAGGGCGTTACAAAAAAGTCACAGCTTCACAGTTGATACTAGCACCTTTGCCAAATCTGACTAATGAGTCAGTACCATGCACAAGTGAGCAACATATGCTAAGCATTCTATATTCAATCCATATCCATATTTACACAACCAACATGCCTCGTGAACATCCATGCATGTCACACTTGGGGCGCAGTTTTCTTACCTTTGATTCGAGCTAGAATGAACAAAAGAACGACCCTTGAGAACGATTTAGCTTTTAGTCCTTTAGCGGTTACCTAATCATAACACATATAGGATACCATCAATAATCATGATAATCAAGGGTTCTCAAACCATTATCTAGCCTCCAAGAGATCAGTCCAAACTAATCCAAGTAGTAAGGACACTCCCAAGGCCTAAAACTAGGTTCCCGGGGTCCAAACGAGCAAACGGGGCGAAAACAGGGCAAGGGCTGCGGCCCTAGCACCTTGGGCCGCGGCCCCCAGGGTTCTCTGAGGCAAGGGCCGCGGCGCCCCAAGAACAGGGCCGCGACCCTTCACCCTGGACCATTCCCAACCGCGTTTTTAACACTCCAAAGCCTCCAAAATCATACCTAAACATTCCCCAATCATCAAACACAAAGTTACCAAGCTTCCCCATGCATCAAAACCCTCAAAACCCAAGGTTCAAATGAATCGAAAGCTCAACAATTCACAAAATCAATTCAAAGCTTAGAAACTCGGAAAAAACTCAAAACTTAAACTTCGATTACCTTCGATTGGGTTGTTTTCCATCGAATCCTTCAGTTAAGAAGCTTCTAATCTTTCCTAGGAACGCTATGCCTCGATCCTCACTTCATTCTGACTCCTAGAACTCAAGATTTTGTCAAATATGCTCCGGGTGGCGAAAATGAACTAACGAAGGGGAACGAGAGGTTTTCTATCGTATGTTCTATCTGATAAGCTACTTCAACCTTAAGTAACCTCAAATAAAACCTAATGCTCAGGGTCCCGAAAACACCCCCGGGGACATTATAGTCAAAACCTCAAGAATTTCACCCTGATCTCAAATATTCCCAATTTATCATCAAATGAACATTTCTATTACCCCAAAATTGACCCCGTTATGACAAAACCGCTAATCCACTAAAAATGACCGTCTCATGCCGAATAGCTCGAATATATCTCCATAATAATGGAATCTCATTCACAAATCACATCACGCACCCAAATACACAAATTACCCTCAATGGGCCAAATTATCATTACACCCCTGTAATTAGAAATATGGCCTCACATGCATGCATTTCACATCATATTATAATATAATCAACATATAAATGCATTTTATCAATTAATAACATAATTAAGCAAGTATGGCCCTCCCGGCCTACTATTCACGCCGTTAAACACATCGGAGAATTCGGGGCATTACAGCCATGGGGGTTGGTGGAATTTGAAATTCAAAGGGTGTCTCAAAACTATATAAAAGGAGCCTATTGCTCACTTGTAAGATACACTAATTTTTATCCACTAGAGCACTTGGCTAGAAATTTATCATAGAGACTTGTTTATTCCAGAAAGTTATGTCATTTGTGAGAGTTCCCTTAGTGCTTGAGACAGGGGAAATAAGCTTTTTTGACAAAGGTTGTAAACCTTGTTCAAGTTGGTGATCCCCAAGCTCTTCACTTTGGTTGTGTGAGTGAGAGTGTTTGCTTTTGCTCTTATTCTTCTATTGTTTTCATGTCTTCTTTGTCTATTTACATATTTAGTTGTATTGTATGCTATAGAATTGTACTTCCATCTTTATCTCTTGTTCTTCATCCTTTAGTTTATTTGTATTATTTTGTTATAGAGTTGTATTTTCTATTACTCTCTTCTTCTACATCCTTCTACATTTACTTGTAATTTTTGTTATTGAGTTGTAATCATATTTAATCAATCACCTTGCCATTTGTATTATGTTGCTTAGAGTTTTAAGAGTCTTACTTTTTCATTGAGGCAATTTATATAACATTCAAAAGCTTAACCCTTGTTTGTTTCAATGGAAGGTGAGACTATCAAGATCATGAACCAAAACCTAGTAAGGTTTGATAGGTTTGATGGATCCAATTTCACTAGGTGGCAAGACAAGGTGAGATTCCTCTTGATCACTCTCAAGATCGCCTACATCCTAGAGTCCACCCTTGAACCTCTCCTGGGGCCATCTGACAAAGACACTCCCGAGGTGGTGGAGAAAAGAAGGAAGAGAGAGGAGGACAATCTTCTTTGTAGGGGTCATATCCTCAACGCTCTATGTAATAGGCTCTATGACCTCTATACCGAGACCAAGTCGACAAAGGAGATTTGGGATGCACTTGAGACAAAATTCAAGGAGAAAGAGGAAGGTACCAAAAAGTTTTTGATTTCTCAATACATTGATTTCAAATTTTTTGGTGATAAACCTATTCTTCCTTAAATTCATGAGCTTTAAATAATTGTTAATGTAACGTCCCAAACTACCTAATAAGGCTTAGGGCCTTGATTAAGGGGCCAGGATGGAAAACTATGGAAATTATGTGTTTATATGGTATATATGTGTGTCATTGTATGATTATGTGAGTTATATTATAATATGACTTGAGGTGCATGTTTAGGTGCATTAAATATGCTTGTGGGCCCATTTCTTATCAGAAGGGCAATTTTCATAATTTGGCTTGTTATGAGTATATTTGGCATATGTGTGATGTATGTGTGAGACCACATTATTATTTGGATATATTGGGTTACTCAGCACAAGGCGATCCTAGGGAGCAAGTTAGCATGAAAGTCATAACGGGACCAATACTTGACTTGTGGTGAGTCAATGGGTATTTTTGGTACATAGGACATTACTGGGATATTGGGTAATGGGATTGAATAATTGAGGATATATTCAGAGTTAGTGAGATTAGGAGGGAGTTCTGGGAATTTTGACTATTTTATCCTCAGGGACATTTTTGGGGTACCACGAGCCTTGGGATTCGCTTAAGGTTACTTGAGCTCGAAGTAATCTGGCTTAAACAGAAACAAGTTCAACTCTATCGTTCTCTTCTTTTTGACACTCCATAGCATTTTCGAAGGAAACTCGAGTTTTAGAACTCAGATTGAAGTGAGGTTAGAGTCATAACGATTATAGGAAAGATTAGAAGCTTGATAGCCTGAGAATTTAGCTGGAAAACAACTTAATCAGAGGTAATCTAAGCTTTATGTTATGAGATTTTGAGTTCTTAAGCTTTGAATGGATTTTATGGTTTTTGTAACGCCCTGGTTACTCCAAGACCATTACTGTGGACATTATACAGTGCTTAACTCGCTAAACGAGTCATTTGGTTATAAACGTGCATCTAGGTGTTATTAATAGGCTAAGGTGAAAATTTTCGATAAAAAAGAAATGATATATTTTATTTAAAACATAAAATTGCATATGGGCCCATAAAAGCATTTACAAAGTTATTTACAATCCAAAATGGTCATTATAGTGTAAAAATTACAACGCACCGACCTAAGCGACAAAAGAAAGGTTAACCCCTAGTTCCTCTGAGAAACACCTTGGTCGTGGTGGTCAAGCGGCCGCATATGTACACATCGCCACCTAAGCTCTCCACTTAAGGCTGTGTGAGCTTTTCTTTCCCTTTACCTGCACCACATAGCACCTGTGAGCCAAGGCTCACCAAGGAAACTCATTACTGCATGTATATAATATCAAATGATGATTATGACAATCATATTGGGCTTATAGCCCTAGATAGATAAGTGAATATCACTTCAAGATTATAGTAACCATGCTGGGGGCTTGTAGCCCTAATTAGATAATATCGAGATTCTAATAATCATGCTGGGGCATGTAGCCCTAATCAGACAAGTGACTGATGAGTAAGTCACAAACTTGAACCAGATGAGTGACTATGGAGTCACAAACTTGAATCGGATAAGTGACTGATGAGTAAGTCACGAACTTGGGCTCTGCACCCATAGCTGTGTGACAATGCAGTCACCTGGGCTTTCCGGCCCCGACTCTAAGTAACTAGCCATTAGACTAGACAAGCGCTTTTGTTTTCATCAAACTTAAGGTCGGTCAAGCATTTCATGCTTATGACGATAACGCTTATGTCGATTAGATCTAATATTTTCGGCTTGCGTTAAACATGCTAATACCGTTCTTGACTCATAAGCCAATACCATACGACCAGTGCTCAGTACTACTGCCGAACTGTACTAATGAGTCACAACTTCACAGTCAATACTGACACCATTACCAATTCTGACTAATAAGTCAGTACCATTAATAGATAAGCAAGATTGCTAAGCATTTAATATGCAATCAATGTCCACATATAGAGCACTCAACATACTTCATTAATAACCATGCATGTCACATACTGGGTGCAGTTTCTTACCTCTGGTTTGAGCGAGAAATAATAAAAGAACGACCCTTGAGAACGATCGATCATTTGATTCCTTATCAGTCACCTAGTCATAACCAAATATAACTTCCATCAATGAAAATGAGCAATAAAAGGTTCTTGACCTAAACCTCACTCCCGGGACCTCGAATCGTACTCAAACAGTTAGTAGATTCGATCCCGAGCCTTAGGAATTGAAACCTCGAGCCAAAAACCCTCAAAAGTGCCCAAAATAGGACCCTGGAAAAATAGGGTAGCACTGCCCCCCTAGCGCCTAGGCGCTACAAGCAGTGATGCATTGCCCTGGACAGCGTTGTAGTGCTAGAACCAGGGTAATTCAACCCTGGTTTTTCCCCCTTCGACTTCTCCACTTTCCAAACTTCAAAACCTGATTCCAAACTTCAACCAAACTCACAAATGAGCCCAAATACCCATTCTACAAGTCCTAGGCATCAAAACCCAATCAATCTTTGCTAAAAACTTCCATCAATTCTCAACTATCCAATCCAAAGTTCCAGCTGAAAACCAATAGGAAAAAAGAGTATAAACCAGAGTTTATATGGTTAAAATATTACCTCAAGCTCAGAATTACACCCTCTTCAATAGTAGAACACAACCCTAGACCTTCAAGGCTTGATTCCCTAGCTTGAATCCTCAATTAGAGTTCAAAAATTCCAAGAAAGAAGATGAGCTCTGTTTTGGTTCAGCTTAAGTCCTTCCACAACCTTCTACTTACTTCACATATAACCTCAGGTCAAAAGAACAAAATACCCCTAGGTCATTTAATTCCCTCTTAAGGCTACCAAGGGTAAAACCGTCTTTTCCCATCTTTCTCGTTAATCATAATTAACGCCCTCCAATTCCCGTTACTCCCAATATTCTCAAATGCTAATAAATCATATCCCATTACCCTTTAATTCCCGGTAATGTATTAATCATCAAATTACCCCGAGACTCACCCCGAGCCCCGAAATTAACCCCGTTATGACCAAACCGCTAACTTGCATTAAAAGATCGTCTCATGCCGAATAACTCGAACAAATCCACATTATAATGTGGCCTCATCAATAATTCACCAACATGCATGAAAATATACAATTACGCCCTCAATGGGCCAAATTACCAAAATACCCCTATGATGAAAAGTGGACCCACATACATGCATTTATCATCATATAATAATATAATTCACATAAACATGCATATAATCATTTAATGGAATAATAAATCAATTATGGCCCTCCCGGCCTACTAATCCGACCATTAAACCTCATTAGGGATTTTGGGGCATTACAACTATCCCCTCCTTAAAGAAATTTTGTCCTCGAAATTTACCTGAAATACTCGGGATACTGACTCTACATATCTGACTCCAGCTCCCAAGTCGCTTCCTCAACCTTGTTGTTCCTCCATAATACCTTAACCAAAGGTATTGTTTTATTCTTGAGGACATTGTCTGTCAAGTCTCTGGATTGGCTGTTCCTCATAGGAGAGATCTGCCTCAAGCTCCAGATCTTCGTAACTCAAGACATGAGTCACATCAGATACATACCTCCGAAGAGCTGAAACATGAAATACATTATGCACGGCTGGCAATGCCAGTCGTAAGGCCAACCTATAAGCCACTTGACCAATCCTCTCCAGGATCTCAAATGGACCCACATATCTAGGGCTCAGCTTGCCCTTCTTCCCAAATATTCTCACCCCTTTCCATGGCGAGACTCTAAGGAAGACGTAGTCTCCCACTTGGAACTCCACTTTCCTACATTTGGGATCTGCATAACTTTTCTGTCTACTTTAAGAAACAAGCATCCGAGCTCTAATCTTCTCAATGGCCTCACTGGTCCTCTGAACTGCATCAAGACCCAAGTATCTCCTTTAACCTGTCTCATCCCAATGAATGGGATATCTGCATTTCCTACCATACAACATCTCATAAGGTGCCACCCCAATGGTAGACTGGTAACTATTGTTGTTGGAAAACTCTATCAAAGGTAGATACTTACTCCAGGATCCACCAAAGTCCAGCACACATGCTCGCAACATGTCTTCTAATATCTGAATCGTCTCCTCAGATTGTCCATCTGTCTGAGGATTATAAGTAGTACTGAGCTTCAACTGTGTTCCCATGGCCTTTTGTAAACTCCCCCAGAACTTGGAAGTGAAATTGGGTCCCAATCTGACACGATCGACCTCGGTGCTCCATGGAGGCGCACGATCTCTCTCACATAGAGATCTGCGTACTGGTCAACCGTATAAGTAGTCCTCACTGGTAAGAAGTGAGCTAACTTGGTATAGTGATCCATAATAACCCAAATGGAATCATGTTGACCAACAATCCTGTGTAACCCCACCACAAAATCCATTGTAATGTCTTCCCATTTCCACTCTGGGATGTCTAGAGGTTGCAATAACCCTGTTGGCCTCTGATGCTCAGGCTTGACCTGTTTACATGTCAAGCACTTAGCTACATACTCCACTACATCCATCTTCATCCCAGGGCACTAATACAATGTCCTCACATCCTGATACATCTTCGTGGTGCCTGGATGCAAAGAGTAAGGTGTAGTATGAGATTCATCCAGAATCTCTCGCCTCATAGCAGTGTCTAACGGAACATATATCCGACCTTTGTATCTTAACAAGCCCATCTCAGACACTGTATAATCTCTGGACACTCCAGCTAAAACATCATCTCTGATCTTGGTTAGCTGTGGATCACCCAATTGACCCTCCTTGATTCTTTCCAATAGTGTAGACTGTAGCGTAATATTGGTCAATTGGCCCACCAGCAACTCTATACCAGCTCTGGTCATATCATCTGCTAACTCTCTGGCTATCAACCTTGCACTATAAATCTGTCCCGGACCCTTCTGGCTTAAAGCATCAACTACCAAGTTGGCCTTTCCAGGATGATAAAAAATCTCATAGTCATAATCCTTTACTAGTTCCAGCCAACGTCTTTGTCTCATGTTCAAATCTTTCTGCGTGAAGAAGTACTTCAGGATCTTGTGGTCAGTGTAGATCTCACACTTATCCCCATAAAGGTAATGCCTCCATACCTTCAAAGCAAAGACCACAATTGCCAACTCTAGATCATGAGTGGGATATCTCTGTTCATACTCCTTCAGCTGACATGAGGCATAAGCAATCACCTTCCCTGACTGCATCAGAACACAACCTAAACCTTGATGTGAGGCATCACAATATATCAAAAACTTCTCCTGATCTGTTGGAAGACTCAGAACTGGAGCTGTAATCAATCTCTGTTTCAGTTCCTGGAAGTTATTCTCACACCTGTCTAACCACACAAACTTCTGATTCTTGTGTGTCAGCTCAGTCAATGAAGTAGCAATCTTAGAGAACCCTTCCACGAAACGTCCGTAATAACCTGCCAACCCAATGAAACTTCTAACCTCAAAAGCATTCTTTGGCCTTGACCAATCTCTGACTGCCTCAATCTTGGTTGGATCTACTTTAATCCCCTCCTTACTGGCAATGTTCCCAAGGAAAGATACCTGAGATAACCAAAACTCACATTTCTTGAACTTTGCAAACAATCTGTGTTCCCTCAGTCTCTGTAGAACTAACCTTAGATGTTGTTCATGCTCTGACTCCGACTGAGAATAAACCACAATATCATCGATGAAGACTGTAACGCCCCAACTCTAGGGACCGCTACAGTGCACATTGCAAACAGTGCTAAACTCGCTAATCGAGTCATTTGGCCATAAACGTGTAACTAAGTATGATTAGCGGTTTAGGGATTAAAAGCTTTGGTTAAGATATAACATTTCATTAGAACGTTTACTATATACATTGGGAATCCCAAAAATATAATTTCAGAGTCTATTACAAGAAAATATTTACAACAGGCCGTTCTAAGCGGCAAAACAGGGTTTAACCCTAGTTCCACTTTCAAACCTCGCCCAAGTATTGGTCGAGCAGCTGCATATGTACACATCATCACCTAAGCTCTCCAACTCAAGGATGGTCCAACTTTCTTTTGCCTTTACCTGCACCACAAAGCACCCATGAGTCGAAGCCCAGCAAGAAAACTCATATGCTCATAAACAGTCATATCATGATATCAAATCATATCTGGCATGCCTAGCAACCATAGCTTAATCAAGCATGCAAAAGAATTCAAACAATGTTGGGGTATCCAGGATCAAAAATCCTGCCCATCTGATTGGAGGACTATCAAGTCAATCCTAATTAGATAAGTGTCTCAACACTTGAGGTTCTGGTAAACCATGCGGAGTGACTGACCAGCAAGTCACTACGGGGCCGGTGCCCATAGCCATGCATATGATGATCAAAAAGATCATACAGAGCTCGCAGCTCTGATAAGATGAGTGAATATCACTTGAGGTTCTGTTAAACCATACTGAGTGACTGACAAACAAGTCACTAATTCAAATGGAAGAGTGGCTGCTGGGTAAGCCACTAGCCTTCAACAGGTTCTGGTAAACCATACTGAGTGACCGACAAGCAGGTCACTAATTCAAATAGAAGAGTGGCTGCTGGGTAAGCCACTAGCCTTCAAGCGCTTACAATATTCATCGAACTTGAGGTCAATCCGGCATTAATGCTCTTTGAGTCATTCAATGCAGATGTCGATTAGATCTAATCTTTGTTGGCTTGCGTGGAACACGCTAAGGCCGTCCTGACTAATGAGCCAGCGCAATGTGACCAGTGCCCAGTACCACTGCCGAACCTAACTAATGAGTCACAGCTTCACAGTTGATACTAACACCTTTGTCAATTCTGACTAATGAGTCAGTACCATGCACAAGTAAGCATTGCTACCAAACATATATCATATGCCAAACATCCAAAGACGGGGTATTCAGCATGCTTACTTAACAGTTGCTAGCATAATAACGATCATGCACAAGCACAGAGACTCAAGCTCTGACCAATCTCATATTCATCATTCATGGCATGCCCTAATCACATGTTTCTCGTGCATAACATGCATCACATTTAACCATCCAGCATGCCTCAATAATAATCATATGCAAATGGGCAAAATTGCCAAGCATTCATTATGCTATCAATGTTTACATTTAAAAATCCAACATGCATCAAACATAACCATGCATGTCACATATGGGGTGCAGTTCTCTTACCTCGGGTTCGAGAAAAAATGATTAAAAGAACGACCCTTGAGAACGATCAACTTTTAGTCCTTTAGCGGTCACCTAGTCATAACCAAAAATATAGGATTCATCAATGAAAATGAAAACAAAGGTTCCCAAACCAATATCTAGCCTCCGGGACATCAATCCACACTTAACCGGGTAGTAGGATCGACCCCAAGGCCTAAAGCTAGCATCCCCAAGTCAAAAACCCATTTCTGGCCAAAACTGCCTCTATGGGCCGCGGCCCTCCCTTGCCATGCCGCGGCTCACCCTCAGACAGAGGCAAAACCTCCCCAGAAAACTACGCAGGCCGCGGCTCACCATAGCCATGCCGCGACACATTAAGAAAAACAGCAATAAACTAGATTTCTTCCCCTGCTTTTCTCCTCAAAACCAGCCCTTCAAACCAATCCCAAACATCAACCTAACACCCAATTCAACCACTCAACTTCATCTATAACTCACCCTCATCAAAACCTAAGTTAAACACCAACCAAACTTCCATTAATTCCAACTAACCACCAAGAAATCACAAGCTGAAACTTAAAAAGAAAAAAGAGTATAACAAGACTTTCATGGCTGAGTTTCCTTACCTCAAGCTTGGTTTTCAATCCCCTTCAATGGCTGAATCAAGTTCCTAAGCTCAAACCTTGATTTCCTAGCTTATTCCTTCAAATTGGCTTCAAAATTCCAAAGGGAGAAAAAAGGGAAATGGTGCACGGATGAGGGAGAGAGAGAGGGTTGATGATGCTCTGTTTTTTAACAATTCCACAGCTTTCTAAACTCAAAGGGCTGATATATATCTTAGGGGTGAAAAGACTATTTTTCCCCTAGGTCAAATAAAGGCTTCTAAACACTCCCAAGGGTAAAATCGTCATTTCCCACCTATCTCGTTAGTATAATTAACACCCTCCAATTCCCATTATTCTCAATATTCTCAAATACCAATAATTCACATCCCGTTACCCTTTAATTCTCGGCAACGTTCTAATCATCAAATTACCCTGAGACTCACTCCGAGCCTCGAACTTAATCCGGTTATGACTAGACCGAAAACCTGCATTTCCATGATCGTCTCATGCCGAATGGCTATAGCCAATCCACATATAATGTGGTAATATTCATAATTCACCCATATGCATAAAAATACACAATCACGCCCTCAACAGGCCAAATTACCAAAATGCCTTTGCAATTAAAATATGAACCCATATGCATGCATTCACCATCATATAATAACATAGTTCACATAAACATGCGTATAATAATTAAATATCATAATAAATCAATTATGGCCCTCCCGGCCTCCTAATCAAGGTCCTAAACCTTATTAGGAAATTTGGGGCATTACAAAGACGATCACAAACTGGTCCAAATAATCCTTGAACACCCCGTTCATCAAATCCATAAAAACAGCTGGGGCATTAGTCAATCCAAAGGACATGACTAAGAACTCATAATGCCCATATCTAGTGCGAAAAGCAGTCTTTGGTATGTTTCCCTCCTTGACCCTCAACTGATGATAACCAGAATGAAGGTCTATCTTTGAGAATACCCTTTTACCTTGCAATTGATCAAACAGCTCATCTATCCTTAGCAGAGGATACTTGTTCTTAATTGTTAACTTATTAAATTCTCTGTAATCAATACACATCCTCAGAGAACCATCATTCTTCTTCACAAACAGAACTGGTGCACCCCAAGGTGAGAAACTAGGTCTGATAAAACCCAAATCTAACAGCTCCTGCAGCTGTACTTTCAATTCTTTTAATTCTGCTGGGGCCATTCTATAAGGTGCTCTAGACGCTGGCTCCGTCCTTGGTGCAAGTTCTATCATAGAATCAATCTATTGCAACCTCTTTGCAATAGATCTCTAGCCCTTAAAACATATATCATAGGTATACGAGGTCCATGCACAGTGCCAACAAACACAAAAGGATCCTCACCTTCAGGCTCAAAGGTGACCATCTTCCTTCTGCAATCTATGTGATAACTCTACAAAATAGAGTTATTTTACCACATTTTATATGCTAATTGTTGCTTAGTTCTTGAGTTTTTAATTAATTTATTAAGTTTTTAAGTAATTTTGAATTTATTAGTCTTATCATGATTTTATATATTTTTTGGTGTGTTTTATAGATATTTTATTATAATATGTTGTAGTTTAATTATTTGAAATTTGTGTTGTTAGATTAAAAGTTAAAAATGTGATTTTTTTGAACTTAATTGCCAAAGTAAATTAAATTTTAATTAATATTTTCATGGACTTAATATGAGTTATTTTATAATTGAAAACATTTGATTCTAATTTAATGTTTACTTATTTTGTGGGATGCACTTTGCAAAGAAAAGTGGTAGTTTTGAAAGAAAAGAAAGACAAAATGGTGATCTTGCGTCAACCACCTCCACCAGGCCTAGCAAGCTTCGGGCCCAATGCCCAGCCCATGCTCCAGCTGCCATCCTCCTGGACCCGCCTCTTCCCTGTGCTTCCCAAGGCCCGTCAGCTGCCCAGCCCAAGCCATCTAACAGCCCACTCGGCCCAGGCGTTTCCTCTATGCCCAATGTTGCCTCCAATCCCCCAGCCCATTTCACCCAGGCCCGAATTCCTCCTCAGCAAAGCTCCTTCACGCCTGACACTTCACCTAGACCACGGGCCCGCCTACCTCCAGCCTTCCCAGGCCCACGCCTGCCTCCTTCCCTTGCACACCACGGGCCGCACCTGCCCAGTCGAAGCCCACCACGTCAGCCCAGCCCAGCCACGGCCCAACCGAGCCAGCCCACCCTCCAGCCACCTGGGTCCGCCTGCCACCAGTAGCCAACAAGCCACCCTCCTTTCCTCTTGAGCCCATTTTGTCCCTCTGTCCCCTTGTCCTTAAAATGCCATTTTTACCCAATTTTTACACACATTTCACAACAAAAATCATTATTACACCCTATAATTTACCCATATATGCCATATTTACTTCATTTAATTAATCTAATCAATTTAATTAATTTAAGTTGATTATTTTAATACTCTCATTTTGGCTATAAATATGCAATTTCAAAACCATTTTGGGGTGCTTAATTTTGGTTACCATCTTCTTTCTACCATTTTCTCTCTACCATTCTCTCTTCCATTTTAGGTTTTTCAAGAGCATTTTCAAGTATGTATTTTGTTTATTTTGTAATTTTTATTCTAGTTATGTGCTTCTAATCTTTTTCATAAGATTATTAAGATGATGATGAAGCAACTTGTAACTAGATAATATTTATGTTGTATGTTAATTTCCCTTGTAATGAAACAAAGCTTATGGATTTTTCTTCTTCATATATGTCTTTCATCTTTAATGTCTCATATTTTGGATTGTTAGATAATATGCACTTTGTTCTTCATTTTGCAAAACATAATATTCTTTGTGTAAGATGTGTCATTAAATTGTACACATCCAATGCTTAGAACAAAAATATTATGTTTTGTCTTATAAATAATGTTATTTGATTTTTTGTTGTTTCATTAGGTTGATTCACATTAAATACTTTGAAATTATACTTTTTGAAAATTAAAGAAAAATCCTATCTTTTAAGAAGTAATTTATGCTTAAAATTATAAATCTATTTGGAAAATGATAGTTTAACTTATTTTAACTATCACTAAACTTGGGAATCAATATACTAATAAGTATTATTAAACTTACATTTTGTGGATTCTAGTATCTTAATAATCTTTTTTTTAACACATTTTCAAATAATTATTGGTTTATTTTTATTCTCTTAAATAGTTTTATTTTCAATCTTTTATTTTATGTTCATAACATTAAAACTCATCAATCTTTGGAGCTAGGTTAGAATTTATTAATTTTGGTTTAAAGTAGTTTTCTTTTTTATTTTAGACAACTCATTTGGGTTCGATCTCGTGCTTACACGAACACTATATTTCATATACGATTCGTGCGCTTGCGAGTATAAATTTTTAAAACATACCCATTTTGGGTCCATCAAGTTTTTGGTGCCGTTGCCGGGGAGTTGCAAGAAAAAAGAAACGAAATTTATCTCAAGGTTAGTAAATTCTTCTACTAGTTATTTTAATTTTTGCACTTAAAAAAAAGAAAAAAAAACTATATATACAAATATATATCTATAAAAAAAAGATAAAAAGAAAATTTGGGACGGTTCTACCACCCATATAAAAAAACTTATATTTATATATTTTTTTATAGTTGACGGCACTTGTGCCTTCTATCTATCTTTTCAATTTTTATAGTTGATGGCACTTGTGCCTCTTAATTTCGTTATAATTTTTTTTATAGTTTTATTCATTGTATTTCTTTGTTAGTTGACAGCACTTGTGCCTCCTAACCTTTGTTGTAATTTTCTTTATTTATCTTATTGTTATATTTTTGTGCAATTTATTAGTTGATGGCAATTTTGCCTCCTAGTCTTTTATCTTATGTTTTAGTTAATGACACTTGTGCCTCCTAATTTTTACCTTAATTTTGTTATGGTTGATGGCATGCTATGCCTCCCTACTCTTGCCTAAATTTTAGTCTTATTTAATTTTGCCTTATTTTTCTTTATCTTTTATCATATTATTCTGTAATTGTGAAAGAAAAAATACTTGAAAAAAAACATAAATCTTGTCCTTTCATCATAAACAATTTTTGCTTAAAGGAAATTTGAACAAAATTCCAAATCTACCTCTACTAATTAACCTCGGGGAGTTGTTAGTAGTGTGCGAGTAAGTGGAATCAAATAGGCCTGGGGACAAGTGAACCATAAAAAATATATTGTTGTGAAATCTCTAAAAAAAAAAAAAATCTAAGTATGCTCTGTGGTTGCTGTTTTTACTGATCTTCCACATTAGAAAATTGTTTGTTTGAGATTATCTCTGTTGCTTTTTGAAAATTGTATGCATCATTGGGAATGTAACTCTAAAAATTGATTAGTAAAAAGACGTTTATCTTTGTTTAAAATTGAAAGTGTTTGTAAAAATTTGAGCATCATGAAACTAATTGCTAATCCTGTTGATGAAAATGTTGTGCCTGAAAAAGCTTTGCTTGAATATTTTGCACATATTTCATCTAATGCTCCTTCATGTATTGTTCTTCCAACCACTTCTGCTACCCATTTTGAGCTTAAACCATCAACCATTCAATTGTTACAATCTTTTTATGGGTTAGATAGAGAGGATCCTTACATGCATGTCAAAAATTTAGAAATTTGCTCAACATTTAAATTTCAAATTTTTTCTGATGAGTCGGTCAAACTAAGATTGTTCCCTTTTTCATTAAAAGACAAATCAAAAGCTTGGTTAAATTCCCTTCCCACGGGATCTATAACTACATGGGATCAACTTTATAATAAATTCTTGCTGAAGTTTTTTCCTCTGCTAAAACTGATAGTCTAAGGAGAGAAATCTCCGAATTTTTTAAAAAAGATAATGAAGAGTTTTATGAATGTTGAGAAAGATTTAAAGATTTATTATTAAAATGTCCTCATCATGGTTTTGAAAAATGGAGACTTGTAAAATATTTTTATGATGATTTAACTCCCTCTAATCGTCAAATGATTCAATCTATGCATACCGGAATTTTTTTAAAATTTCAAGGACAAGAGGTTTGGGACGCCCTTGAAGATTTGTTTGTCAATTCACAACAATGGAATTATTTTGATCCTAGGTCTAGGTCAACTAATTCACCAAAAAGAGGAGGAATGTATGAAGTAAAAGATGAATTAGACTTAAGAACATCCTTAGACAAATTAGCGAGAAAAGTAGAAGCTTTAGCCATAAGCCAAACTATAAATTCTCCAATACAACCAAGAAAAGATGTTTGTTCTATATGTTCTAGTCCTTACCATAATGCCCAATCATGTCCTTCCTACCAAGAAGCCTTTTTCTGAGGAGGCCAATGCTCTTCATTCTTATGGAAATCCAAATGATAGCCCGTTTTCATCTACTTATAATCCAAATTGGAGAAACCATCCAAACTTTTCATGGAGACAAAACCAACCTCAAATGAATCAATGGCACCAATACAACACGCAAAACCAAACTCATACCCCACAAAATCAACCATATCCTCAACAAAGAAAACCTTCCTTAGAAGATACCCTACAACAATTTATGAAATCCTACAACAAATCCTACAAAATCAGTCTCAATCAATTACCAAACTCGAGACACAAGTAGGACAACTTGCCACTGCTTTAGCTGATAGAGAAAAAGGAACATTTCCTAGTCAACCTATCCCTAATCCAAAAGGTCAATATGAGATAGGAAAGTCTAGTCATAATGGAGAAGTCAAATCAATTTCAACTCTTAGGTCTGGAAAGAACATTGTCAAACCCGAGGTTGAAGAAGAAAAAGAAAAAGAAAGAGTCAGCCTTCTAGTTTTAATGACTCTTCAAACAAGGAAACTCCAATTCATCCTTTCACTCCAAAAGCTCCATTCCCACAAAGATTACTTCCAATTAAAAAAAGCGGCCAATATAATGACATCTTAGAAGTTTTCAAACAAGTTAGTGTCAATATCCCTTTCTTAGATGCCATTAAACAAATTCCTGCCTACTCTAAATTTGTAAAGGATCTTTGTATTGTTAAAAGAAATACTAATGTTCCTAAAAAGGAGATTTTAACTGAACAAGCTAGTTCCATTATTCAATATAAGAGTCTTGTTAAAATATAAAGATCATGGGTGTCCCACAATTTCATGCATTATTGGTGATCATTTTATTAACAAGGCTTTACTTGATTTGGGTGCTAGTGTGAATTTATTTCCTTATTCGGTTTATAAGCAACTTGGTCTTGGTGAACTAAAACCTACTTCTATAAGTCTTCAATTAGCCGATCATTCTGTGAAAATTCCTAGAGGCATTATAGAGGATGTTTTGATAAAATTTGATAAATTTTACTTTACTGTTGACTTCATTGTTCTTGATACTCAACTTGTGGAAAATGTGCATGCTCAAATTTCTATCATTTTAGGTAAACCATTCTTAGCTACATCTAATTCAATCATTAATTGTCGTAATGGTGTTTTGAAATTATCCTTTGGAAATATGACTGTTGAATTTAATGTATTTAATGTTGTTAAATATGTTGAGTGTGAGGAAGTGCATGAAGTTAACATGATAGATAGTATTTGTGAAAATGATGGGAATGCCTTACTTGACTTTTGTGAAAAATACTTTGGTATGAACTTGTATGTTGATGATTCTAATGATGATGTGAATTCTTTTCTAGAGTCTATACCCTTAAATGAAACCAAAGTTGAACCTTTTTCATCCTTAGATCACGTTCAATCAATTTCCGAGTCTCCAAAATTAGACCTTAAACCTTTGCCAGAAAATTTAAAATATGCTTTTTTAGGAGAGTCTGAAACCTTACCTGTTATCATAGCATCCACTTTAGATAAAGAACAAGAAGATAAATTGTTAGATATCCTTAGAAAACATAAAGAAGCCATAGGTTGGACCATTGGAGACATTAAAGGAATTAGCCCATCCATATGTATGCATAGAATCCATCTAGAAGAGAATGTTAAAACCTCTCGGGAATGTCAAAGAAGGTTAAATCCAAATATGAAAGAAGTGGTTAGAGAAGAGGTCATAAAATTATTAGATGTAGGTATCATTTGCCCTATTTTTGATAGTCAATGGGTTAGTCCAGTTCAAGCTGTACCTAAGAAGTTTGGGATCACAGTTGTTGAAAACGAGAAAAATGAATTAATCCCTACTAGAGTACAAACGGGGTGGAGAGTGTGCATAGACTATAGAAAGCTGAATAATGTTACTAGAAAAGACCATTTTCCATTACCCTTTATTGATCAAATGCTTGAACGTTTAGCTGGCCATGCATATTATTGTTTTCTTGATGGGTATTCGGGATATAACCAAATCCCCATTGCCCCAAAAGATCAAGAAAAGACTACATTTACATGCCCTTTCGGAACTTTTGCAAATCGTCGCATGCCTTTTGGATTATGCAATGCACCTGCGACTTTTCAAAGGTGTATGATTTCAATTTTTTCTGCCATGGTTGAAAGATTTCTTGAAGTGTTTATGGATGATTTCTCCGTGTTTGGTTCCTCCTTTGATGAATGTTTGCACCATCTTTCACTTGTTTTGATTCGTTGCAAAGAGAAAAACCTTGTGCTTAACTGGGACAAATGTCATTTTATGGTTAAAAAAGGAATTGTTTTAGGTCATGTAATCTCATCTGGGGGAATAGAAGTTGATAAAGCAAAAGTTGATCTTATTTCAAAACTTCCCCCACCTAAACTGTGAAATAAATTAGATCATTCTTAGGCCATGCCGGTTTTTATAGAAGACTTATAAAAGACTTTAGCACAATTTCTCGGCCTTTATGCCATTTACTTGGAAAAGAAAATGCTTGTCTTTAATAATGATTGCCATGTTGCCTTTGAAAAATTAAAAAAATTGTTGACTACTACACCCATTATTCGACCTCCTGATTGGAAAATTCATTTTGAAATAATGTGTGATGCTTCTGATTATGCTATAGGTGCTGTCTTAGGACAAAGACTTGAAAAAATACCTCATGTAATTTACTATGCTTGCAAAAATTTAAATGACGCTCAATTAAATTATTCCACAACCGAGAAAGAATTGCTTGCTGTTGTTTATGCATTGGAGAAAATTCTGTCTTATCTGTTAGGATCTAAAATTATTGCCTATTCTGATCATGCTGCATTAAAATATCTCTTGTCGAAAAAAGATGCCAAGTCTCGTTTGATCCATTGGATCCTACTTTTACAAGAATTCGACTTAGAAATACTTGATAAAAAGGGATCTGAAAATGTTGTTGCTGATCATTTATCTAGACTAGTTGTTGAAACTATACATGAATCCACTCCTATCACTAAAACTTTTCCTGATGAACAATTGATGCATGTTTCTTCTTTGCCTTGGTATGCTTATATTGTTAATTATTTAGTCACTAAAGAAATACCATCTCATTGGTCTAAGCAGGATAAATATAAATTTTATTCTGAGGTGAAAATTTTAATTTGGGATGATCCTTACTTGTTTAAATACTACCATGATCAAATAATTAGAAGATGCATTCCAAATTGTGACCAATCTAAAATCATATATTTTTGTCACGATCATGCATGTGGAGGACATTTTAGTGGCAAGAAAACAGCTGCTAAAGTTTTACATTGTGGTTTTTATTGACCTACTATCTTTCATGATACATATGTTTATTGTAAAGTTGTGAACGTTGCCAGAAGTTAGGAAGTTTAACTAAAAGAAACATGATGCCTTTAAATCCTATTCTTATTATTGACATATTTGATGTTTGGGGCATTGATTTTATGGGACCATTTCCTAACTCTTTTGGTAATCTTTATATTCTTGTTGGAGTTGATTATGTGTCTAAATGGGTTGAAGCTATTGCATGCCACACTAATGACCACAAAGTTGTGCTTCGGTTTTTAAAAGAAAATATATTTTCCCGTTTTGGTTCACCACGTGCTATCATTAGTGATAACGGTACACACTTTTGTAATAAACCATTTGAACATTTGATGAAACAATATGGCATTACACATAAAGTCTCAACACCATATCACCACAAACTAGTGGTCAAGTCGAAGTGTCTAATAGGGAAGTTAAGCACATTTTAGAAAAAACTGTGAATCCAACTAGGAAAGATTGGTCCTTAAGACTCACTGATGCATTATGGGCGTATCGTACCGCGTACAAAACGTCCATTGGTATGTCACCCTACAGACTTGTGTATGGGAAGGAGTTCCACTTACCTGTTGAGTTAGAACATAGAGCCTTTTGGGAAATTAAGCAGTTAAACTTTTCTTTAGACAAGGCAAGTGAAAAAAGAAAACTTCAATTGAATGAGCTAGACAAAATTAGGAATGATGCATATGACTATTCAAAAAAAATACAAGGATCATATGAAATTTTACCATGACAAAAATATTTTGAGAAAATATTTTTCTCCAGGTCAGAAAGTTATTTTATACAACTCTCGTTTGCATTTATTCCCGGGAAAATTACACTCTAGGTGGACCAGTCCTTATATTGTTCGAGTTGTTTTTCCACATGGAGCTATTGAAATTGAAAATCCTAAAAATGGTGATATATTTAAAGTTAATAGACAAAAATTAAAACTATTTTTAGAATTAAAAACTGATGAAGTGGATGAGATCCTCCTTGAGGACCCTGTTTACCAAGCTCTTTGAATCCTATTGATCTTGATAACTTGTGTTTTATTTGTTTTATGTGTGATTTAATTTTTGTTTGTTGTGTCTTTTACTCTCTTCATGTTGCACCACGATGAGGTATGACCATTTTAAACTCTAACTAGTAATTTTAATTTATATTTATATGTTGACACATTGAGGATAATGTTTAAATTAAGTTCGGGGGTATTAAGTTTATATGGTTATTATCATTTTGTGTTGTTTTTATTGTTTATGTTTTGTGCTAATTTTTATTTTATTGTGTTTTGTTAAAAAAAAACTTTATTAATTTTTGTGTTTGCTTGAAAAAAAAAGGAAAAATAAAAAATATATATTTATTTATATTGTTTTCTTGTTAAAAAAAAACATTTCAAAATTGTTCATTTTCATAAAAATTAAAAAAAAATATTTGGTGATATTTTTCATTTTCGATGATAAAAATCTTGATTGAGTTTGAGTTTAATTCTCTTAAAAATATGAATAATTTTTAAGCTTTGTCTTTAATTATTGGGTCAATTTTGCTTATAACAAAAATTATATTTTTCATAACAAGAACACTCTTATTTCCTATAAGTTTAAGTGAAAAAATAATTTTAATGAAAACCTATTTTTAAAAGCGAAATTGACAATTTAACTAATTACATAAGCTTAACTTTTATTCATAATAATTTTTTAGAATTATTTTCATTGTGCAATTTTTGAGAAAATCCTTCTTATATCACCAATAAAAAAAATGTGTGTTTTAATTTTTTTTTTGCTTGAGGACTAACAAAACTTTAAGTTTGGGGGTGTGATAACTCTACAAAATAGAGTTATTTTGCTACATTTTATATGCTAATTGTTGCTTAGTTCTTGAGTTTTTATAAATTTATTAAGTTTTTAAGTAATTTTGAATTTATTAGTCTTATCATGATTTTATATATTTTTTGGTGTGTTTTTATAGATATTTCATTATAATATGTTATAGTTTAATTATTTGAAATTTGTGTTGTTAGATTAAAAGATAAAAATGCGATTTTATTGAACTTAATTGCTAAAGTAAATTAAATTTTAATTAATATTTTCATGGACTTAATATGAGTTATTTTATAATTGAAAACATTTGATTCTAATTTAATGTTTACTTATTTTGTGGGATGCACTTTGCAAAGAAAAGTGGTAGTTTTGAAAGAAAAGAAAGACAAAATGGTGATCTTGCGTCAGCCACCTCCACCAGGCCCAGCAAGCTTCGGGTCCAATGCCCAGCCCATGCTCCAGCTGCATCCTCCTGGGCCCGCCTCTTCCCTGTGCTTCCTCAGGCCCGTCAACTGCCCAGCCGAAGCCATCCAACAGCCCACTCGGCCCAGGCGTTTCCTCTAGGCCCAATGCTGCCTCCAACCCCCCAGCCCATTTCACCCAGGCCCGAATTCCTCCTCAACAAAGCTCCTTCACGCCTGGCACTTCACTTAGACCATGGGCCCGCCTACCTCTAGCCTTCCCAGGCCCACGCCTGCCTCCTTTGCTTGCACCCCACGTGCCGCACCTGCCCAGCCGAAGCCCACCACGCCAGGCCAGCCCAACCACGTCCCAACCGAGCCAGCCCACCCTCCAGCCACTTGGGCCCGCTTGCCACCAGCAACCAACAAGCCACCCTCCTTTCCTCTTGAGCCCATTTTGTCCCCTTGTCCTTAAAATGCCATTTTTTACCCATTTTTTTACACACATTTCACCACAAAAATCATTATTATACCCTATAATTTACCCCTATATGCCATATTTACTTCATTTAATTAATCTAATCAATCTAATTAATTTAAGTTGATTATTTTAATACTCTCATTTTGGCTATAAATATGCAATTTCAAGACCATTTTGGGGTGCTTAATTTTGGTTACCATCTTCTTTCTACAATTTTCTCTCTACCATTGTCTCTTCCATTTTGGGTTTTTCAAGAGCATTTTCAAGTATGTATTTTGTTTATTTTTTAATTTTTATTCTAGTTATGTGCTTCTAATTTTTTTCATAAGATTATTAAGATGATGATGAAGCAACTTGTAACTAGATAATATTTATGTTGTATGTTGATTTCCCTTGTAATGCAACAAAGTTTATGAATTTTTCTTCTTCATATATGTCTTTCATCTTTAATGTCTCATATTTTGGATTGTTAGATAATATGCACTTTGTTCTTCATTTTGCAAAACATAATATTCTTTGTGTAAGATGTGTCATTAAATTGTACACATCCAATGCTTAGAACAAAAATATTATGTTTTTTCTTATAAATAATGTTATTTGATTTTTTGTTGTTTCATTAGGTTGATTCACATTAAATACTTTGAAATTATACTTTTTGAAAAGTGAAGAAAAATCCTATCTTTTTAGAAGTAATTTATACTTAAAATTACAAATCTATTTGGAAAATGATAGTTTAACTTATTTTAACTATCACTAAACTTGAGAATCAATATACTAATAAGTATTATTAAACTTACATTTTGTGGATTCTAGTATCTTAATAATATTTTTTTTAACACATATTTTCAAATCATTATTGGTTTATTTTTATTATCTTAAATAGCTTTATTTTCAATCTTTTATTTTATGTTCATAACATTAAAACTCATCAATCTTTGGAGCTAGGTTAGAATTTATTAATTTTGGTTTAAAGTAGTTTTCTTTTTTTTATTTATTTTAGAAATATCCTTTGGGTTCGATCTCGTGCTTACACGAACACTATATTTCATATACGATTCGTGCGCTTGCAAGTATAAATTTTTAAAACATACCTGTTTTGGGTCCATCACTATGGTTGCCCCATACTTCACTAACCACTCCATACCCAGAATTATGTCAAAGTCAGTCATAACTAACTCTATCAAATCCACTAACAACTCTCTGCCCTCCACTGTCACTGGCAAAGATCTGACCCATCTCCTGGATACTACTAACTCCCTAGTGGGTAATAAGGTCCCGAACCCCACAACATAATAATCACATGGTCTACACAGTCTATCAATAATTCTCTTAGCAAAAAAATAATGTGTAGCACCAGAATCAATCAAAATAGTATAAGGGGTTCCAACACTAAGAAGTTGACTTGTAACTATTGAGGGTGAACACTTGAGCTGGGGCTGAGCTGTCCGCCTTTCTGGGTTCTTCCTTTCTTGCTTTAGGGAAATCTTTCTTGAAATGACCCATTGTTCCACATAAGAAGCAGGCTTCTGCCCTACACTCTCCCAAATGGCGCCTCTTGCACCTAGGGCACTCTAGATAAGTCTTCCAGGCCTCACTGCCTCCTTGGCAGCCAATTGCAATACAACGTGGTCACCTGTTAGGGCTTGGAGCTGGAAAGGTATCAAGAACCTTCCTCTTCTGATCACTGGGGCCTCCACCCTTACCTGAACCAACAAATGGAGGACCTGTCCTCCTCAACTCTCTTCTGGCTGCATTGTCCTGCCAGATCTTGTTCTCTGTGCTCTCAGTTGTGAGTGCCTTCTCCACCACCTGTGCATAAGTAGTAACTCCAGCCGCAGTGGCGATATGAACATCCTGGGCTAATCTAGGTTGTAGCCCCTGGAGAAACCTCTCCCTTCTGGTCCCATCAATGGGCACCAATTCCATGACAAACTTTGCCAGTCTATCAAAATTCATGGCATATTCAATCACTGATAAACTCCCCTGAAGTAATCTGATGAACTCTTCAGCTTTAGCAGCCCTGATGGAAACATTATAGTACTTCTCATTGAATAGAGTCTGAAACTCTTCCCAACTCAGGGCATTGACATTTCTGGTCTGGGATATAACCTCCCACAAAATTCGGGCATCCTCCCAAAACATGTAAGTGGCACAGGCCACCCTCTCATTACCAGACACCCTCATGAAGTCAAGGATGGGGGTAATCATACTCATCCACTGCTCAGCCTTAGCAGGATCTGCACTGCCCTCAAATACTGGAGGTTGCTGTTTCCTGAACCTTTCATAAAGAGGTTCCCATTTGCTTCCAACCTCTGGCAGCTGCTCAACTGTTGGCACCGCTATAGGTGGTGCCTATGGTAGAACGTTCCCTGCAAGAACTTGTTGTTGTCTCAGGAGGCAGATTTCTTCTTCCTGCCTCAATACTCTGGCCTGTAAGTCATTAAACAGTTGTTATTAGTTATCAGGAGCTGGCTGTGGAATCTGATTCTGGTCATTCTCTTGACCATGTCTGTTATTATGGCCTTGATTTGACTAGCTAGCTGATATATTTGTCTTTCTTGTAATCATAATATAAACTTAAACCTTGCTGAAACAATCAAAGCAACTAGTTAGGCAGTGATAACTAAACCTCTTGCCGCCTCACGGTCCAAGATCAACAAATAATCACTCATATTCCACAATTATACAGATATACAAATGGATACATGATCATAGCATTTAGCATTTAACACGTATCAATTGATAATTCACAATGAACAATACTAATAAGTATGTTCTAGCAATATCAGTTTAATAAGCACTGCAACGCCCTGGTTACTCCAAGACTATTACTATGAACTTTGAACCGTGCTTAACTCGCTAAATGAGTCATTTGGTTATAAATGTGCATCTAGGTGTTATTAATAGGCCAGAGTGAAAAAAATCTCGATCAAAAGGAAATGATATATTTTATTTAAAACATAAAACTGTACATGGACCCATAAAAACATTACAAGTTATTTACAATCCAAAATGGTCATTACAGTGTAAAAATTACAACCCGCCGACCTAAGCGGCAAAATATAAGGTTAGCCCCTAGTTCCTCTGAGAAACACCTTGGCCGTGGTGGTCAAGCGGCCGCATATGTGCACATCACCACCTAAGCTCTCCATTCAAGGCTGGGTGAGCTTCTCTTTCCCTTTACCTGCACCACATAGCACCCGTGAGCCAAGGCTCAGCAAGAAAACTTATTGCTGCATGTATACAATATCAATTGATGATTATGACAATCATACTGGGCTTGTAGCCCCAATAAGATAATATCAAGATTCTAATAATCATGCTGCAGCGTGTAGCCCTGTCAGATAAGTGACTATTAAGTCATATTATGAATAAATGACTAATAAGTCTTTCTCTAGGACTCTGCACCCTAATCAGATGAGTGACTATGGAGTCACAACTTGGGCAGGTGACTAATAAGTCAACCTCTAAGGATCTGTTCCCTGTATAGATGACTAATAAGTCCATCACTAGATTTTTGCTCCTTAAATAGATGGCTAATAAGTCCATCTCTGGGGATCCGCTCCCTAAGCCATGTGGCGTGTCGGTCACCTTAGCTTTTTGGCTTTGGCTCTAAGTAACTAGCCTTTAGACTAGACAAGCGCTTTTGTTTTCATCGAACTTAAGGCCGGTCAAGCATTTCATGCTTATGATGATAATGCTTATGTTGATTAGATATAATCTTTTCGGCTTGCGTTAAACATGCTAATACCATTCTTGACTCATAAGTTAATACCATACGACTAGTGCTCAGTACTACTGCTGAACTTGACTAATAAGTCACAGCTTCACAATCAATATTGAAACCATTGCCGATTCCTGACTCATAGGTCAGTGCCATTCACAGATAAGCAAGATTGCTCAACATTTAATATGCAATCAATGTCCACATATATAACACTCAACTTGCCTCATTAATAACCATGCATGTCACATACTGGGTGCAGTTTTCTTACCTCTGGTTCAAGCGTTGAATAATAAAAGAATGACCTTTGAGAACGATCGATCCTTTGATTCCTTAGCGGTCACCTAGTCATAACCAAATATAACTTCCATCAATGAAAATGAGCAATAAAAGGTTCTTGACCTAAACCTCACTCCCGGGATCTCGAATCGTACCCAAACAACTAGTAGATTCGATCCCGAGCCTTGGGAATTGAAACCCCGAGCAAAAAACCCTAAAAATATCCCAAAATAGGAACCTGGAAAAATAGCGTAACACTATAGCGCTGCACCCCTAGCGCCTAGGCGCTACAAGCAGGGATGAATGGCCCTGGACAGTGCTGTAGTGCCCTCCCTTGGGCGCTGTAGCGCTAGAACCAGGCTGATTAGCCCTGGTTTTTCCTCCTTCGATTTCTCCACTTTCCAACCATCAAAACTTGATTCCAAACTCCATCCAAACTTACAAAAGAACCCAAAAACCAAACATACAAGTCCTAGGAATCATAACCCAATCAATCTTTGCCAAAAACTCCCATCAATTCTCAATTATCCAGTCATAAATCCTAACTAAAAATCAAAAGGAAAACAGAGCATAACCAGAGTTTCTATGGTTAAAAACTTACCTCAAGCTCAATATGGAACCCTCTTAAATGGTGGAACACAACCCTAGACCCTCAAGGCTTGATTCCTCAAATGGAGTTCAAAAATTCAAAGAGAAAAGAGGAGGAAAAGATGAATGGGAGAAGAAGGAGAAGAAGCTCTGTTTTTCTTCAGCTTCTACTGTAATGCCCTAAAATCCCTAATGTGGTTTAATGGTTGGATTAGTAGGCCGGGAGGGCCATAATTGATTTATTATGCCATTAAATGATTATGTGCATGTTTATGTGAATTATATTATAATATGATGTTAAATGCATGCATGTGGGTCCACATTTCATTATAGGGGCATTTTGGTAATTTGGCCCGTTGAGGGCGTAATTGTGTATTTTCATGCATGTTGGTGAATCATTGTTGAGGCCACATAATAATGTGGATTTGTTCGAGCCATTCGGCATGAGACGATCTATGAGTAACAAGTTATCGGTTTGGTCATAACTGGGTTGAATTCAAGGCTCGGGGTGAGTCTCGGGGTGATTTGATGATTAGAGCATTATCGGGAATTAAAGGGTAATGGGATATGATTTTATTAGTATTTGAGAATAACGGGAATTGGAGAGTGTTAATTATGATTAACGAGATAGGTGGGAAAGGACGGTTTTGCCCTTGGGGGCTGTTAAAGGATGAACTTAGTATGGGGGGTATTTTGGTCATTTGACCTAGGATATATTTAAGCTGAAGGTCGTGGAAGGTTAGCCAAAACAAAGCTTTGTCTATCACCCTCATAATCATCATCTTTCTCTTCTCCTTCGTTTGAATTTTGAAGCAAGTTTGGGGATTCAAACTTGGAGATTGAAGCTTGAGGTCTTAGGCTAGTGTTCAGCCATTGAAGAGGATTCAACCTAAGCTTAAGGTAAGGTTTTAGTTCCATTTTATAGTTCCTTGCCCTGTTTTTGTGCTGGTTTTAGGGTTTGGAGTTTTGATCATTATAATGGGGAATTTGATGAAGTTTTGATTGGTGTAAGGCTTAGGTTTTGATGCTTATATGGTAGATAAGTTGTGGTAATAGTTGGTGGCTTTGCTTTGTGATATTGGGAGAGATTTTATGGGGTTTTGAAATGAGTTCGAAGGGGAAAAACAGGGGTTTTTGGCAGAGTTTCAGGTGGGGCTGCGACTCTATTCTAGAGCGCCGCGGCCCAAGCTCATTGAAGAGGAAGGGAGAAGCTGCTGGGTCGTTGGGCCACGACATGGAGAAGGAGGGTCGTGACTCGTGTTGGGGAATGAGTGTGTGGCCGCTTCTGGTTGAGGAGGCGGGCCACGACATGGTGAGGTAGGGTCGCGGTCCTTAGTGGCATTTTGGCCAAAAGTGTGTTTTTGGCTTGGGGATTCAAACCTTAGGCCTCGGGATCATTCTTACTACCCGGTTTAGTAGGATTCGATGTCCCGGAGGCTAGGTTTTGGTCCGGGAACCTTTGTTCTTCATTTTATTGAGGAAATCCCATAATTGGTTATGACCAGGTGACCGTCAAAGAACTAAAAGGTTGATCATTCTCAAGGGTAGTTATTTTATTAATTCTCGTTCGAACCAGAGGTAAGAAAATTGCACTCCATATGTGACATGCATGGTTATTCATGAGGCATGTTGAGTGTTTAAATGTGGACATTGATTGCATATCAAATGCTTAGAAAATCTTGCTCACTTGTGCATGGCACTGACTAAATAGTTAGAAGGTGTCAGTCTTAACTATGAAGCTGTGACTCATTAGTCAAGTTCGGCAGTAGTACTGAGCACTAGTCACATGGTATTGGCTAATAACTCAAGAGCGATCTTAGCGTGTTTAACGCAAGCCGAGAAAGATTAGATCTAATCGACATCTGCATTGAATGACTCAAATGAGCATTAATGCTGGACCGACCTCAAGTTCGATGAAAACTAAAAGCGCTTGTCTAGCCTATGGCTAGTCACTTAGAGGCAGGGCCAGTGAGCCCAGGTGACTGCTTCGTCACATGGCTATGGGTGTTGAGCTCGAAGTGACTTAACCAACGGTCATTCATTTGATTGGTGCCAGGGCCAGAAGGTCCAGGTGACTGGATTGTCACATAGCTGTGGGTGCTGAACCCTGTAGTGACTTGCTCGCCAGTCACTCATTTTGGTTTACCAGAACCTCAAGTGTTAAATCACTCATCTGATTAGAGCTATATGCTCCATCATGGTTAATGGAACCAAAAAGTGATATTCACTCATCTGTTCAGGGCTATAAGCTCTGTATGATTATAATGATCATCATTTGATAATCGGACATGCCATCCCTGACCATGCATGCTTTTATTACGTGTCCGAGATTTTAGGGATCCGCGGACATGCTATGTCTGACCATGCACGTCTATGTAACGTATCCAGGTTTCTAAAGACTCAAGGATACGTCAAGTCCCTAGCATACCCCGAGTTGAATATATCGTGAGCTCGTGTTACGAGTACTATGCCTTATAAACATTACAAGCTCGTGCTTATCGCTTTGCATTCCCCAGCTCGTGTCATTGTCCTGGGGAAAATACGGACTTATGGATCATCTGCTACAGTTCTTTACTCGCCAGCTGTACACGAGCTAAAATAAAAGACTCGTGTTGAATTTTAGGACGTACATTTCCCCCCCAAGTCTCTGCTCGTGTTTTATGACGTCACCTTCTGATTTACACGGTGGGGACTTTTAAACTTCTGTCGCGATTATCCAGGCTTGCTCGCTACTCGAGTACTGGACACGTGGAACACGTCGATTGGTGTCTGTTCAGGTTTTGAGGACTGCATTAATGTTCTGACCAACTTTTTTTCGCCATTTCGCCTTTCAAAACACTACCCTTGGATCTTGGACTGGTTTGATCGGATGGTCCACATTGTTTTATGTCTTTTACATATAAAAAGGGACAGGTAAATTCCACAGTTTACCACCTTTCATTCAAAAAATTTCCTCATCTTCTATCTTCTGTGTTTTCAAATCTTCTTCCTTTTTAGAGAAAAGAAAAACCTTCAAAAACCCTCTGTTCCCAAACTCTTTCGAAGACCCAGTCGTTCAGCTGCTCAGGAGTGAATTTTCCAATCCTTACGAAGCACACCTCTTCTATCGACGATCATATTGTAAGTCCTATCACCTTCTGTTGAAGTATCTCTTCCTGAAGCATGAATGGGAGGTCCCCACTCCAACAGACATCCTTTACTTTTTCTGCCTCAAGGCCAGTCCGGAACAACGAGGGCGAGGTGACGGGTTCTATTATTTGACCCAATTCCCAAACTCACCCTCGGTCATCGAGCTCCCCATCCATCCCAACGACTATAAAGATCAATTCTTTATGTTGAATGGGTTCCGCAACTGTGAACACCGATATTTCAACCATCCTCATAAGTCTTCTTTCCTTTCCTTTCTTATCTCATGAAATCATTCTCTTTGTTCCTGGATTAACTTCTCGTGCATATAGTACTTTAGTATTTTTGTGCAGCCATATTCATGAGGAAGGATAAGTTCGTGACCCTCGGGGGTCAATATGATACGCTATCCAGGCTTCCACTTAGCGATAAGGACTACTGCTAGCTCATGTCAGACGACACGATGCTGGTGTGTAAGTTAATTGCTGAAGGCCAGACTCTGGCTTTGAGAAGAACACAGGCTAACCTCCCGGCGGTCCGCGAGCTTCAGCCTACCCATGAAGGGGATGGCGAGACCGCTGAAGTCGAGGAGCAAGAAGAAGTGGAAGTACCTCTTGTGCAGAAGAGGCGTGCTCCCGAGGCTGCTCGAGACCCTGAGCTAGAGCGAGCTTCTTTGGGGGCAGCAGCTGGCCCCTCCGGCCAAGGTAACCCATACCCCTATAGGGATTTAGATATGGTTGTTACTGGCCTTAGGTTAGTTAGGTTTAATCCAAACCAGTTCGTCCATCGCCACCCTAGGGACCCAGACCGTAATATAACCCTGCTCCTGTGCGTGGACCACTTAGTGTTACGCCATGACATGGGCTACCCTAAGGGCACCGTTGTCATAGACAATACCCTATCCTTTAGGTCGGCCTTTTTTGAAGAGTACGGGACCAATCTCAGGTCGTGGCCTTCTCTGCTCCAGGGTATCCTTGCCCCTGGACTTAGGCAATATGTAGAGGAGTCCAGCCTCGAGATAGAACCTGAACCTGAACCTTCCCTAATCCAAGAAATTGTAGACTTAGACTCCCCTTCTCCTCCAGCAGTTCCAAGGCCGGAGGTTGTGACAATAGACTCCTCCTCTAGCCCGGAGGGTAGGACTTTTTATTATATTGTATGTGTATACATATTTTATGTAAACTGATGACTTTATATATATTAGCACCCTTCTCATTATTTTCAGGCGAGGAGATGGCACCACCAGGAGCTCTCGATATCTGCACTACTTTTCGGGAGGGAAAGACCAGCTCGGGGCCTACCATAAAGAAGCCGCGATTCACAGCAAAGAGGACGCCTCCTGCGACAGGTACTACCTCCAAATCCCCGGCTAAGGGGAAAGGCACGAGCTCCGCCGTTGCGACTGCTGCCCCGATGGAAAAAAGGGGCGCTCCTCCGCCTCCTCCTCGATTTCCATCAGCTCCTGCTCGAGATCAGACAGCACAAGCTGATCCCACAACTTCTATTGTCCCCGCCACCACTGTACGCATTCCAGTCAATGCTCAGGACTTGGAGAAAATCCCTGATACCTTTCGGGGGACTCTCTATGAGATAGCGAACCACGTGGTGGAACATATATACAAGGCCAACCCAAAGGACCTGAGGGTAATCGAGGAGAGGAGCCCAGGAGTCCGCACTGGGGATGAATCTCACAGTAAGCCAGCTTTCCTCAGTTGAACATACATAAATTATTTTTTCTTTTGATTTTAACTTAGTATGTGCCTAACTTGTTTCCTTATTTTTTTGCAGTCGGTCTTGGCTCAGCACTGCAGCATAGCTCTGGTTAGGGCTAGGAATGAAGAGCTTCAGGCTTAGCTCCAGGCTTCTCAGACCACCCTGACTGCTGCCCAAGCTTCCCTCGTGGTTGCTCAACAAGGCGAGCTCGATGCCAAGGCTGCCCTTGCATCCTCTCAAGAGAGCGAGCAGGCTACAAAGGTTGCCTTGGCCACTCTTCAGGTCGAGGTCGCAGAGGCCAAATCCAAGCAGCTGGAGGCCGAGGTTGCTATTAAGGAGGAGAAAGCGGCCTCACTGACTTCCATGGAGAGCATGCTGTATCACTGCTGGGCCTTCAACCAGGATGGTAACTTCTCCTTCTTGGCTCCTAAAGTGTGGGATCCCTACCTCAAGAAGTTCAAAGCTTGGATCCTACAAGAGCAGTCTGAGACCGGGGATGCTTCCACCGCGGGCGAGCAGGATACTGAAGATGTTACATCCTCAGAGCGCCCTGGAGAGCTTGATGGCGTTTTCCCTTCTTTTGTTTGTTTGTTTTTTTTTTTTTTGTAAACATTTTCCATTTGGCCTGGTGTGAGGTTATTTTTCCTCGAGTCAATTTACTTATAATTCATATACCTACCTTTTTATCTATTTGTCTTTTCCTCGATTGTCTCTCATGTTTATGTTTTTTTTAGACTTTCACATTCAAAATCTTAGGAATCAACTTTTAGATCGGGATAGATATTTTGAACTTGGTTATATCCAAAATTAATTTGTTGATTTATATCATACTTGTTAAGTATCAGGCCTTGGACCCGGTTATATCCAGGATTTTAAATATTTCAAACTTAGTCCTTGTTAGGTTTATTGCTATCTCGAGCTTCTAAGGAAGCCATCGAATTTTCAATTTTGCTAAATTCTAAGTTGCGGACCTGGTTATATCTAGTATTTTAAATGGTTTAAAACTCAGTTCGTGCTAGGTTTATTGACACCTCATGTTTTTAGAAAAACCATTGGTTAATCAATTTTACTAACTTCTATGTTTTGGACCTGGTTGTATCTAGGATAGTTTTGTACCTGGTTGTATCCAGGATTTTAAGTGCTTCGAATATTCTGATCCGTCTCGGGTTATATGCCCCCCAAGTAACCAGAAAGTGAACTTTCTCGGTTGCTTGGAAAAATGTTATCACACGAACTAATACATAAATGAACTATATGAAAGACAAAAAAAATACACAACAATCCCTTCATTTCTTAATCAAATGGCTTTTATAACTAAGCCTTACATAGATGGATGGTATCATTATTGATAATACTTCTTCAAGTGCATGTCCTTCCAGGTTTGTGGGACTGTTTCCACACTAAGTCGAGCTAATTTGAAAGTTCCTTCATGCACGACCTCCACTATTTGATAGGTCCCTTCCCAGTTCGGACCTAAAGCACCATCTTTGGGGTCCTTGTTTGCCAAAAAGACACTTCGGAGGACTAGGTCGCCCAAACCAAAGCTACGCCTTTTGACCCTGGAATTAAAATAACATGTGATTTTTTGTTGGTAATGTGTGAGCTGTAGCTGCGAATCCTCACATTTTTCATCAATTAGGTCAAGAGACGCATTGAGCAACTCATCATTCCGCTCCTGGTTGAATGTCTGGAGCCTGTGCGAGGTTACTTTTATTTCAACGGGAAGGAAGACCTCACTTCTGAAAGTCAGGGAGAAAGGGGTGTGTCCCGTAGAAGTTCAGTGGGAGGTCCGGTACGCCCATAACACTTGCGGGAGCTGCTAAGGCCAGACTCCCTTGGCCTCGTCTAACCTCTTCTTAAGATTCGCCTTGAGGGTCTTATTCACGGCCTCGACCTTCCCATTGGCCTGCGGGTATGCATGGAACAACCCAACTATTATAGACCTTGGACCATTAATAACTACTATACTAATCTTAAGAAAACATACATATGAAATAACCATAACTTTATTTAAAGACTGTAAAGTAAAGGTTTAAAAATACATAAAAATTCATGAGTAGGATATGGGATCCCATTGTTTGAAAATAAAATAGAACATAGCTTAAATAAATTGGATACAAAATTAAGTGCGGAAATACATAGAAATCATAATTTAAAAGACTTAAACAACTTCATCCTCGAATCGTACGCGCAGTCCACCTATTCCATTCTCCCTCAATACACATTCCCAAGCTGCCAAGAACCTTCCCGCCGCCATAACTATTTTCCTGCACATGTAAAACATAAAGGAATGAGCCTAATGCCCAGCAAGGAAAATCTACTACAAGCATGAAACATATGCATACACATAAACTATAAACTGTAAACTATAATCATATGACTATATAAATACAACATCTATTACAATGGCCATCATACTTCTTGGGACTTGCTAGCTAAGCAATCATACGCCCAAAAATTTACGGGGTTAGTTATCTAAATAAGTCATATAAATTTATGGGGCTCGTTATCTAAACAATCATATGCCCATGGAATCTAATATTGGGACTTGTTATCTAAACAAGTTATATATTTGTTATCTAAACAAATTATGTGATTTGTTATCTAAATAATTCATATACTAAAACAACTAAAAACATATCATACTTATAACATAGACATATATCAACAACATAAAAGCATACAAATCTACCCTATTTTCCACACCAAAAACCGGAATGTGAGAACAAGATTGGGACTTTGGAACACTTTTAAAAACCATAATAGAGAGGTGAGTATACTAAAGAAAAGAGATGAAAAGAATGAACTACACCATCGAAAAGATACTTACCAACAAGAACCTCAAGTTCAAGATCTTAGATGCTTAACCAAGAATAAAGAATACTGAGTTAGGATTTGAGTAGAGAAAAACTATTAAGAACAATACAGAAATGAACTAGAATTAGGAATACCTTGAATGTTTCTATGACCGAACTACACCTCGAAACTGAAATATACTATAAACCTTACTTCCCAAGTGTTTAATAAGCTTATAATGATTAAGCTTATAACCCCAACCCAAGTGTTTAAAACTCTAAGGTAACCTAGAAGCTTGTAGGCTCTGAACTCAGCTTGATGAATGAAGAAATGGCTGGGTACTATGTCCTATTTATAGAGTTCAAGAATGAAAAGATCTTCATTTAGCTTGAATAAATTAATAGATTTTTAATTGAAAAACATTTGAATAATCGTTCAGCAGAGGCTGAAGACTCGGTCAAAAAGATTCTAGACTTATCAAGAGGTTAAGGATTAAAATGAGCTCGGTTTCAAAATTGTTCAAAAATCATGCACCATAGCCGATATATCGTTCATGTTAGGCGATATATCGCCTGGGTTGATATACCTGAGGCTCGTCAAAGTTGTCGTGAGAAGTTACGTGTTTTCCGTATCCCCGTATGGTGATATATTGCCCCCTAGAGCTGCGATATATCGGCATACGCTGAAATATTATACACGTAATTACACTTTTTCAGCCTAATTTGAATTGAGTAAACAGCCTTGACTAAGTCCTTTAACGATTTCAAAGCTGCTGGCAGACTCTAGGATTTTCAAATATTACTCTTAATAAACTTATTCCTCAAAAATACTTAATTTCTCATTAAACCTACACATGACAAGTGTTAATATCTTATTGGGTCTATCTAAACCTTATAGTATAATAAATATCATCTTCATAATCAGTCATATTAATCAAACCTTAGGTTATAATTAATATTCTTAAACTATAGGTTAAACTTATAAAATCTACAAGTGTTGCTACAAGTGTCCAACTAAGTCCCGGCTTGAACCAAAATCCACAGTAAAAAACATTCTATAACTACTACTAGCTCTTACTGTTACTACTACTACTATCTAACTAGCTAAGTAAAGTTCTTGGACTCTACAATGCAACCGAGGAGAAAATTTTAACAATGTCATGCTTTTCACAGAACTCAGCGAAGAGATCACTGTCAAACTAAGTTCCATTATCTGACATGATCTTCTTCGGAAGCCCAAACTGGCACACAATGTTCTTAACCACAAAGTTGAGAACTCTTTTTGAGGTGATGGTTTCCAATGGTTCAGCCTCTACCCACTTCGTGAAGTAGTCAGTGGCCACCACCACATAACGAACTCCTCCCTTTCCCGTAGGCAAAGCTCCTATTAAATCGATTCCCCACACTGCAAATGGCCATGGGGATGAGATCATTGTTAGCTCGACCGGCGGAGCTCGTGCAACAGTGGCGAATCGCTGGCACTTGTTGCACTTTCGAACACGGGAGATGGAATCTTTTGTTAAAGTGGCCCAAAAATAACCATGCCTTAATATTTTTAAGGCCATGTTTTGCCCCCAGCATGATCCCCACAGAAGCCTTCATGTATTTCCTGCAGGATAGTTTTAGCCTCCTCTGACAGAACACACCGTAGCAGGGGCAAGGAATGGCCTCATTGGTACAATGTTGCATCTACTATCACATATCTTGGAGCTTGACAGAGTATCATTCTCGCGCCTTTTCTTTCTTCAGGCCATTTTCCTGTTGTAAGATATTCTATCATGGGGGTCATCCAGGTCGGCCTAGTGTCAATCATCTCGACCTCCATCACGCTTCCTTCCATACTTGGACTTTCCAAGAATTCCACTGGTACTACGTTCAAAGTCTCAACTTCCGTGGAGGTGGCGAGCTTTGCCAAAGCGTCTGCATTAGCGTTCTGCTCGCGAGGGATCTGTTCGACGGTGCCAAACTCGAATTCTGACTGCTCTTTCTTTACCCTGGATAGAAAAGCTACCATTTTAGTACCCCGCGCTTGGTATTCCCCTATCACTTGATTGACCACAAGCTGGGAATTGCTATAACACTGGACAACTCTGACCTTCAATTCCTTTGCCACTCTAAGCCTAGCTAACAAAGCCTCGTACTCGGCTTTGTTGTTCGATGCCTCAAACCTGAATCGTAGTGTGGTATGGAATCGACGTCCTTCTGGACAAATCAATATGATCCCAGCTCCAGACCCGTTCTCATTAGAGGAGCCATCCACGGATATTCTCCACAACATCTGCAGTGGTTCTTTCAAAAGCTCTTCTTGAAACCCAGTGCATTCAGCCATGAAATCAGCAAGGGCGTGGCTTTTAATCGATGTATGTGGTACGTATAATACTTCGAACTAGCTGAATTCGATAGCCCATTTTAGGAGACGTCCCGACGCTTCAGGTTTTTGTAATACCTGCCTTAAAGGTTAGTCGGTCATGACGTGGATTGAATGGGACTGAAAGTATGGCCTAAGCTTCTTGGAGGCTAATATCAAGCAAAACTCCATCTTTTCCATTGGTGGATATTGCGATTCAACTCCGAGAAGTCTTTTGCTTATATAATATACTGGTTTTTGAACCCTGTCTTCTTCCCAAACCAATACGGCACTGGCTGCATTTTCTGTCACAGCCAAATAAAGGAATAGGGGCTCCCCTACCACTGGCTTAGACAGTACTGGGGGTTCGGCCAAATGCATTTTTAGATCGAGAAATGCCCGTTTGCACTCCTCAGTCCATTCAAATTTCTTATTCCATCGGAGCAAGTTATAGAATGACAAGCATTTGTCCGTGGACTTTGAAATGAACCGATTAAGGGCTGCCACTCTTCTAGTCAGGCTCTGGACTTCTTTACACGAGCTAGGTGAAGGCATTTCCAATAACAACCTGATTTTATCTGGATTCGCCTATATCCCCCTTGTATTGACTATGAACCCCAGAAACTTTCCCGACGCCACTCCAAAAGTACACTTCTGGGGATTCAACCTCATGTTATATTTCCTCAGGACCTCAAAACATGCATTTAGGTTGGATACATGGTTGTTGGAAATCTTGGATTTGACTAGCATATCATCGATGTACACTTCCATGATTTTTTCGATCTGACCAATGAACATTTTGTTAACTAACCGTTGGTAGGTAGCCCCGACATTCTTTAATCCAAAGGGCATGACTTTATAACTATATACGTTTGTCAGAGTCATAAAGCTAGTATGCTCCTGGTCCACAGGATTCATCGTGATCTGGTTATATCCAGAATACGCATCCATGAAGGACATGAGCTCGTCCCTATAGTGGCATCTACCAACGGGTCAATTCTCGGCAATGGAAAGCAGTCCTAGGGACATGCTTTGTTCAGGTCGAAGAAATCAATGCAGGTCCGCCACTTTCCATTTGGCTTCAGGACCAGAACAGGATTCGTGACCCAGGCTGGATATTTTGTTTCACGAATGAACCCGCATTTTAATAATTGAGCTACTTCTTCCTCCAACGCCTCAGCTCGGGTTGTTCCTAAACGTCTCTATTTTTGGGATTTCGTAGG
The DNA here is from genome assembly GCF_963169125.1 of Humulus lupulus. Lineage (NCBI taxonomy): Eukaryota > Viridiplantae > Streptophyta > Magnoliopsida > Rosales > Cannabaceae > Humulus > Humulus lupulus. The sequence goes on from NC_084793.1 coordinate 53,502,191, forward strand.
TACGCTTTTATCCATGTTTAGGGTGTGCATGATCACACTCGGGCTTATTCCCACCATGTCTTCATGAGATCAGGAAAAAACATCTAGATTCCCTTACAAAAAAAATTTCAGCTCCATTTTTCTCTCATCGTCAAGATTTTTCCCAATCTTAACGATTCTCGAAGCGTCCTTGGGATCTATATATACCTCCTCAAGCTCTTCGATAGCTTAGAGTTCTGATCTATCCTCGCCCATTAGTGGGTCAATATCATCACTTGGGGTAATTTCTCTATCCTTGGTTTCCTGAGGTTCTTCTGTCCCAGAAGCAACTTCCACTTCCTGGGATTCCTCGCCTCCGTCATTTATGGCCATTGCTTGTTGCCCAGGTCGTGATTTTCCCTTCATGGAAATGCTATAGCATTCCCTGGCAGGGAGTTGATTGCCCATGATAGTGCATATTCCCGTAGAGGAGGGGAATTTGATTACTAGGTGGCGGATAGAGGTTATGGCTTCAAACGCCATCAACGCAGGTCGTCCCAAAACCGCATTATAGGCCGCTGGACAATCGATGACCACGAACTCAAGGAGTTTTGAGACAGTTCGTGGGCCTTCTCCCAATGTCACCACTAGCTCGATTGTTTCGATGGTCGCCGATTCCTCATCGAAAAATCCATATAGAATTATGGAAGTCGCCTTTAGGTTGGCTACAGACAACCCCATTTTTTCTAAGGTGGACTTAAATAGTAGATTCACAGAACTTCCATTATCTACTAGTATCATCCTAACTCTTCGGTTGGCGAGCTAAACCGTTATGACTAGAGGGTCGTTGTGTGGGAATTGGACATGGATGGCATCTTCTTTCGTAAAAATGATCGGTTGCTTTTCTAACTGCTGGTGCTTTGATAGTCATTGCTTCGGGATGAACTCCACTCTGTTGTGGGATTTTAGCTCTTTGATATATCTCTTTTGGGCACCTCTGCTTGTGCCTGCTAGGTGAGGACCTCCGGAAATGGTTTCTATATCTCCTCCTATGATCGGAGGAGGGTTGTCTTGATTCACTTAATCTCCATTTTGATTTGTAGGGGCCTCCGGAGTTGATGGAATGTTTTGTCCAGCGGGATGTCTGGGAGTCCCTCGATTCCGGGCGTACTGAGCCAACAGTCCTGCACTGATGAGAGTCTCGATCTCATCCTTTAATTGTTTGCAGTCATCAGTATTATGACCGACATCATTGTGGAATCGAAAAAATTTCGAGGGATCTCTCTTTGCCCTTTGATTCTTTAACGGCTCTGGCTTCTTCCACGGAAGGCGAGCAGAATTCGCCAAGAAGATGCGTTCTCTAGTATCCATGAGGTCGGAATAAGTTGCATAGATCGGTTTAAACTTATCCACGGACTTGTTTTTCTTTAACCCGCTCTGGCTGCCTTCACCATTTCCCTTTCTTTTGCCACCCCCTTGGTTATTTTGGGAAATGGTTTGAGCTATAGCACCAGCCACAGTTGTTGCCGCTCCAACGGGTTGAACAGGGGCCTGGCTGGTTCCTGCAACAGAAGCTCGTGCTTCTTCTAGATTAATCCATCTTTGAGCTCAGTTAGTGAACTCATCCACAGTGTTAACTCCCTTTCTCTGTAGTTCCTACCATAGATCTCCTCCCACAAGGATTCCGGTCTTCATTGCCATGAGTTTAGAACTCTCGTCGGCGTCTCTAGCTCAGGCGGCAACGTTGGCAAACCTACTTAGGTATGCTTTCAAAGGTTCCCCGGTCTGCTGCTTTACATTTGCCAAGGATTCAACCTTAATTCAAGCTGCCTGAGAAGCCCTGAAAGCTCTCTTGAAGTCCGCAGAGAAATTCTTCCACAAGCTAATAGAGTGCTTTTTGTATTGTTTGAACCATTGTCTAGTCGGTCCGATAAGAGTCGAAGGGAATACTAGACATCTTAGCTCAGGTCCAATGTTGTGGGCCATCATCAGGGTGTTGAACATTCCCAAGTGGTCGGACGGATCTCCATCTCCATCAAATTTTGATAAATGGGGCATCTTGTAACCCGGTGGGTACGCGGTTGCCGCAATGTTTGGGGCGAAAAACTCAAGCTCATCTCCTGAATCATATTCATCTTTTTCCTTTTCTGATAGGAGTATTTTCATTAGCTCCTCCATCTGGGCTAACCTTTTGAGGATTTGGTCTTTGATTCCTTGGTTATTCTGGGGCTGTTCCACAGCTCCCATCCCATCATGCACGTTCGGCGGGTTGTTGTCCCTCCAAGTTCGAGCTTGGTTTGGTGGGAAATTCCCGGTATCACGTACTTCGGAAGGACCTCCCTCTTGACAAGTGTAACTAACTCCATTTTGGGCTGAATTTCTCCTCTGTGAGTTTAGGCAATCTCGAAGATCGGCCTGGGGATCGACCTAAGGGCTTTGAGCCAAACTCAGGTGATTTCTCAAATCTGTGTCGGACCTGCCACTTCAACGACCCTCAGTCCAATAACTCCCATTGGAGAAACTTAGAGCTCGCGGTTGAGGATGAGGATCTGGGATGTTGCCGCGTGTCCGCGGCGCATAGGTAGGGGCAGTGGGAGGAGGATCTCTCCTACTGTCCCCATAAGTAGGAACATTTCGCGCAGAACAAGGCGGTGTTGGATGTCTTATGGGCGATGGGGGATGCCTAACTGGCGAGGCAATTCTTGCCCTGTCAGGACAAACCAAATTAGACTGCGGTCGTTCTACTCCACCGTTTCTGGCTCTCTACGTCTGGCGATTTGATCGTGACTGAGGAGAGTTGCTTGGAACATGCTGTCGTTGTGAGTTTGCCCTAGACCTTCCTCATGGGCTGCCATGGGAATTTCCATGCGCACATGACGGGGGTCCTGAACTTGGGGTCGATGTCCTAACTGATCGACTTGGTCTGGATCGGCTATCCCGGCGGGACCTATGAGACCCACCTTGTCCCTTCCCGACATTAATGTCGATTGTAAGAGGGGGTAGCCAAGCCAAAACCTCCTCGATTTTCTTGTTTGCTCTGGCCAAATGGCTTCTTAACTACCTGTTTTCCAATTCTACTGTAGTCAAGTAATCTGGGTTCGGATTCGGCAGCAATGACGCTGAACTCCTAGTGTCCCTATGGCCCATTCATCGGAAATAGCAATATGGTGAGCCTCCTGCCCACCAGGCTGGTCCATTTCATTGCCATGCCTCGATCGAGTGACCACCATGATGAACTCTGATTGGGATTTTAATGAAAGCACTAATATGCAGCTCTCAATGAAAGCACCAAACTGTTGACGCGGTTTTTAGCCAACAGTGAATTATGAAAATAGCTGGGATGGATTAGTGCTTAATGGTAAACTGCAATAAGAAAATAACACTTAAGAATACCAGAAAAGATCTCTCAAGAACACTTTTCTTTTTTACATGGTTTGGGGGTTAAAATCCACCTAGTCCACGAGTCTATATTATTACTGTTTTTCTCTCTAAATTTTGACAGAGTTTTTATATTACAGAAAACATCTTTCTTTTCCTTATCCAAGATCCTAGTATTTATAAAGAAACGCTGGATAGGGCTTGAGGTCATCACATGACTTAACCCCCAGTGTGACCTATACCACACTAATGATAAATATTACAATTTATCCTAAGGTATGATCAGATCATTAACTAAAACTAATCATGGATTCCTCAGAGATAATCGGACATGCCATCCCTAACCATGCACGTTTTTATTACGTGTCCGGGATTTTAGGGATCCGCGGACATGCTATGTCTGACCATGCACGTCTATGTAACGTATCCGGGTTTCTAAAGACTCAAGGATACGTCAAGTCCCTAGCATACCCTGAGTTGAATATATCGTGAGCTCGTGTTACGAGTGTTATGCCTTATAAACATTACAAGGCGTGCTTATCGCTTTGCATTCCCCAGCTCGTGTCATTGTCCTGGGGAAAATACAGACTTATGGATCATCTGCTACAATTCTTTACTCGCCAGCTGTACACGAGCTAAAACAAAAGACTCGTGCTGAATTTTAGGACGTACTGGGAGTTTACCCTATTTTTGCCGCTTAGGTCGACAGGTTGTAAATTTTAAACTGTAATGACCATTTTGGATTGTAAATAACTTGTAAACGTTTTTACGGGCTCATGAACAGTTTTATGTTTATATAAAATATATCCTTTCTTGTTGATTGGTTTTTTTTCACCTTAACCTATTAATGACACCTAGATGCACATTTATAACCAAAGAACCCGATTATCAGGTTAAGCACGGTTCAAAGTTCACAGTAACGGTCTTGGAGTAATCAGGGCATTACATCTACAGCTTTCTATGGTTCACATATAACCTTAGGTCAAAAGACAAAAAAGCCCCTAGGCTTAAGTAAAACCCTTAACAGCCACCAAGAGCAAAATCATCATTTCTCGCCTATCTCGTTAATTATAATTAACGCTCTCCAATTCTCGTTATTCCCAATATTCTCAAATGCTAATAAATCATATCCCATTACCCTTTAATTCTCGGTAATGTACTAATCACTAAATTACCCCGAGACTCACCCCGAGCCCCGAAATTAACCCCGTTATGACCAAACCGCTAACTAGTACTCAAAGATCGTCACATGTCGAATAGCTCGAACAAATCCACATTATAATGTGGCCCATCAATGATCACCAACATGCATGCAAATATACAAATATGCCCTAAACGGGCCAAATGATCAAAATGCCCTTATCAAGAAATATGGACCCACATGCATACATTTATCATCATATAATAATATAATTCACATAAACATGCATATAATCATTTAATGGCATAATAAATCAATTATGGCCCTCCCGTCCTACTAATCCGACCATTAAACCCCATTAGGGATTTTGGGGCATTACAAACACGTTCTTGCTTATGATGCAGTAGTCAAGGCCAAGCCTTATTAATGTATTTCATGTAGACAGGTAAAGCATTTATACTTTATTTAAGTAGTTAAACACATAACCACATAAATAGTTACCAAACAATGAGCAAGAATTTCATGCTTGTGACGATAATGCTTATGTCGATTATATCTAATCTTTTCGGCTTGCGTTCAACACGCTAATACCGTTCTTGACTCATAAGCCAATACCATACGGCTAGTGCTCAGTACTACTGCTGAACTTGACTAATAAGTCACAGCTTCACAGTCAATACTGACACCATTGCCGATTCTGACTAATAAGTTAGTACCATTCACAGATAAGCAATATTTCTAAGCATTTAATATGCAATCAATGTCCACATATAGAGCACTCAACATGCTTCATTAATAGCCATGCATGTGACATACTGGTTGCAGTTTTCTTACCTCTAGTTCGAACGAGAAATAATAAAAGAACGACCCTTGAGAACGATTGATCCTTTGATTCCTTAGCGGTCACCTAGTCATAACCAAATATAACTTCCATCAATGAACATGAGCAATAAAAGGTTCTTGACCTAAACCTCACTCCCGGGACCTCGAATCGTACTCATACGGTTAGTAGATTCGATCCTGAGCCTTAGGAATTGAAATCCCAAGCCAAAAACCCTCAAAAGTGCCCAAAATAGGACCTTGGAAAAACAGGGTAGCGCTGTAGCACTGCCCCCTAGCGCCTAGGCGCTACAAGCAGGGATGCATTGCCTTAGACATCGCTACAACCAGGGTGATTCAGCCCTGGCTTTCCCCCCTTTGACTTCTCCACTTTCCAAACTTCAAAACCTAATTCCAAACTTCAACCAAACTCACAAATGAACCCAAATACCCATTCTACAAGTCCTAGACATCAAAACCCAATCAATCTTTGCTAAAAAGTTCCATCAATTCTCAACTATCCAATTCAAAGTTCCAGCTAAAAACCAATAGGAAAATAGAGTATAAACCAAAGCTTCTATGGTTAAAATCTTACCTCAAACTCATAATTACAACCTCTTCAATGGTAGAACACAACCCTAGACCCTCAAGGTTTGATTCCCTAGCTTGAATCCTCAATTGGAGTTCAAAATTCCAAAGAAAGAAGAAGGAAAAATGGTGATCATGAGAACAAGAAGATGAGCTCTGTTTTGGTTCAGCTTAAGTCTTTCCATAGCCTTCTACTTAGTTCACATATAACCTTAGGTCAAAACACCAAAATACCCCTAGGTCATTCAATTCCCTCTTAAGGCTACCAAGGGTAAAACTGTCTTTTCCCGTCTATCTCGTTAATCATAATTAATGCCCTCCAATTCCCGTTACTCCCAATATTCTCAAATGCTAATAAATCATATCCCATTACCCTTTGATTCCCAGTAATGTACTAATCATCAAATTACTCCGAGACTCACCCCAAGCCCCGAAATTAATCCCATTATGACCAAACCGCTAACTTGCATTAAAAGATCGTCTCATGCCGAATAGCTCGAACAAATCCACATTATAATGTAGCCTAATCAATAATTCACTAACATGCATGAAAATATACAATTACGCCCTCAACGGGCCAAATTACCAAAATACCCCTATAATGAAAAGTGGACCCGCATGCATGCATTTATCATCATATAATAATATAATTCACATAAACATGCATATAATCATTTAATGGCATAATAAATCAATTATGGCCCTCCCAGCCTACTAATCCGACCATTAAACCTCATTAGGGATTTTGGGGCATTAGAGTTTTGATGAGTTTTTGATTCGTTCATAACTTGGGTTTTGATGGTTTTGGGTTGCTGAGTTGATTGAAAACTTTACTTTTGGGATTTTGCTATGTTTGGATAGGTTTTTGGAGGGATTTGGCTTGAGAAAAACGGAGAAAAGATAGAGTTTTCATGTTGAGCAGCGACCTTGTTCTTGGGGCGATGCGACACTCTTGGACATAGGGAGAAGTAGGTGCCTTTGGGCCATTTTAGCCACGATGCCTGTTAGGGCGCGGCGCGGCGCAGGTGCAATCAGGGGAGAGCCATGGGCTCTCTAACTTGGGACGGGCTGCGACTCAAATGTTTGGGCCACGACGCTTAAGGGGTTTTTGGGCCTAGGGGAGGTTTTAAGTGCAGGAACTCAAACCTAAGGGCTCGGGGTCGATCCTACTACCCAGATTAGTAGGATTGGACGTCCCAATGGCCAGGACTCGGTCTAGAAGCCTTTATTTACTCATTTTGATGGGATTCTATACTTGGTTGTGACTAGGTTATCGCTAGGGACTTGAAATCATGATCGTGCTCGAGGGTCGTTCTTAATTTACATTACACTTTGACCTGAGGTAAGAAAACTGCACCCAATACATGATGTACATGATTAGGGCTTGGCTCGAATGTTGGATTTGGGTTGGATTAGGGCTTGGGCCCCTATAAATGTGCATGATTATGATTATGCCCGAGATTGTTTAATTAAGCATGCTAAATGCTCTATATCTGGTTATTTTCTATATGATATATGCTTGTCTGCATTACCTGATTAAAAAGAATTGACTTATAAGTTAAGAATGACAATAGTGTGCTGAGCACTGGTCGAAAGCATTGACTTATAAGTCAAGGGTAGAAATAACACGCTGAGCGCTGGTCAATATGGTTAGGCATAATCAGGAGCGCATCATACGCTTGTTTGACCCAATGGTCGTGGTAAATTAAGTGTGGGGTACGCTGGGCCAGCTCCAAAGCTGGTTATACAGAGGATAGGGCAATGGGGCCCAGGGTGACATATTAGTCCCATATCCTAGGGCTGGGCCCCAGTATGATTCATTAATCATGTATTTTTGGGCAACAACCCAAGTATGATTAATTAATCATGTATTTTTGGGCAACAGACCCTGATATGATTCAGTTAATTATCTAATTAAGGCACTTGACCCCATATGACCTTGTAATCATTTATATGAATGGTATGCATGCATGAGTAGGGTTATTACAGCTAGGTATGCTTATTATGATTTGGAAACGTGTTATTAATTGCTTATGAGCATGTTTAAGTTTTCTTGCTGAGCATTGGCTCACGGGTGCTATGTGAGGGGAAAGGGAAGCTGGACAAGCCATGAGTTGGAGAGCTTCGGTGGAAATGTGTACATATGCAGCTACTTGACCGCCACGACAAAGGTTTCTCAAAGGAACTAGGGTTAAACCCTATTATTGCCGCTTAGGTCGGGTGGTTGTAATTTTTGAGTTGTAATTACCCTTTGAAACTGTAAACAACTTTGTAAACGTTTATTATGGGATCCCATGTAGAACTTAACATTTTAATGAAATAACTATTCCTTTTGACTGAATTTTTTTAACCCTAAATCGTTAATCACGTTTAGTACACATTTATGGCCAAATGACTCGTTTAACGAGTTTAGCACAATTTAAAATACACAGCGTAACGGTCGTGGCTAACTAGGGCGTTACAATTAACAAATTGAAAGTTTTGAAGATTGAGCTTCTCAAGACCTTTCAAGTTTGTGCAATAGTGGGAAAATTACCACCAAATTTGAGGAGTTATAGGAAAAGAATCATTCATAAGAATGAGGATTATTCTTTGGAGGAAATCCAAAAACATATTCGAATTGAGGAGGAATCGATATGTAGAGATAAACTTGTGATGGGTCTAATGGAGAGACTGTTGGAGAACCAATCAGAGCACGCAGCGAAAACTTGTGCGTGGTGGACCTGTTGTTGTTTTTATTCTTATTATGAAACAACAGAACAACGACATACAAAATTTTCAATAATTATATAAACAATTTATATGACCAAGAAAACAATCCAGAAGCATTATCATACAATACTATTAATCATGCAACAAATATATATATAAATATACAATATATTTATATATAATATATAAACACGAAAAAAACAAGAACATAAACTTTTACCTCTTGAAGCCTATCAAGTGTCCTTAAGACTTTTTGTATTTTTAACGATCTTCCTATCCAAAGCTTTGAGCACTCAAACCACGATCTTCCGGAGTGTTTTATACACCTCAATATTTGTGTGGGCACATAGAGAACATGGGTTTGTATTTTAAAAATCACAAGTATTTCTCAACACATGAGAACTTGGAATATGGTCTGAGAATGACTAGAATATAGAAGAAGAAAGAGAGAGAGTTTTGTCTGATAAAAACTCTGTGAACTATTATGAATTAAGTATTGTATTGTTTTCGTTATTGTTATATTTTCTCTTCTTCTTCTATATCATATATATAGAGATTTATGTTACCTTATTATTCCTAATAATAGTAGTGATATAAAATAGGGAATTTACTCATTTGGTACCCTATGTTTTTGCAAAGTATCATTTTGGTACCCTCTATTTTCAATAATGCTCATATGGTACCTTGTATTTTAAAATTATACATATTTGATACCCTAGATTCAGATTTGATAGATAAAATTTTGTCCATATGATCAAACTGTCATCAGTTATATGTAATTAAGTAATTAAATTTAAATTTGGAACTTACACAATTGACAGCAGTTTGATTAAATTGGTAAAATTTTATTAATTAAATTTGAGTTTAGGGTACCAAATATATACGATTTTAAAATACAGGGTACCATATGAGCATTATTGAAAACAGAGGGTACCAAAATGATACTTTGCAAAAACACAGGGTACCAAATGGTTACATACCCTATAAAATAATATAATAATGATGATAGAATTTGATTTTAGGTAAATGTCTAACTTACCATATTTGAAAAAATAATTTCAAATTGTTAAATAATTAAATAAATAAAATAAAAACTACACAGATACAATATCTGTATAGTGGTGCATGCATGGCACAGTCCTTGGACTGTGTTAGGCGTGTACTGCTATTCACTTTTAAGGGATTTTGCATTTTTCTTTTATTTAATTATTTAGCTAAATCAATATCTCACAAAATAAGGTATTCATCTTTTTAAGGAAAAGATGACAACCATATTTCAAAATTCTAAATTCGTAATTCAAATTGATGATCATCATTATCATCATCTTTTAAAATTAAATAAATCAAAAACTATTTTTTGACTTACCAATTTTATTTTTTCCCACTCAAATAAAATAATTAATTTCAAAACTTAATTTATTTATTTATATATATGAAATTCAAAATTTTATATATTTAAATTAATAAATATATTTTCAAAATTTAATAATTAATTCTAAATTAATTATTCAACGTCAATTATCATATAATTGTATACTTGACCCGAAGAATAAAATTCTTCTCAAATTCCCAAATTACAGTTATACCATTGTATCAACTCTTACATTGATATGGTATTGATAGAGCCACCCAGGGGACCTGTGGACCTATAATATCAAGCTCCAATAAATATTACATTATTAATCAAAGCCTTTTGATTAAATAATCATATTTATTAATCTCATGATTACTCCACTAAAAATATGAGATTGAACCCTAGATAATTATAGACATATATTTGCTGATTATTTTATTAAGAACAAAGTGTCCATTGATATAATCATTACATACAACGTTAATCCTATATTAATGGTTCATAATTAAAAGGGAATAAAATTATTATTTTACCCTTTTAGCTATTTCTTGTTCCTAGAGTTCCATGACTTTACTAATGATGGTTGTGTCACAACAAGTTTGCGACGTGAGTGCTCATAACCTTTTCAACTCCAAAAGTCAACCCAATAGGGAACCGTTATTCAGTCTATAAGAAGGAATAGATTCCATATCTGTTAAACTATGTCCCCAACCATATACATCATTGAGTCCCCAAAACAATTGTTCTTAGCCTGATCATTCTGACAAACCTTAATGCATGAGGATCAAATGACATATATAGGAGTTCATAGTAACCTCCAGATTAAGATCATCGTGTATATGATCATCGTTTGATGTGTTTGATTAATACTATGAAACAATGTTTAAACAAGTATTAACAAATCACATCTGGTCTAATTCTACACACTCTCAGCATGCAAAGTACCTCCACTAAAGTGTCCTATTACACTAGTAACCTGGATCTAGGTCACATGTATTCATAATGCTAGTGGACCGTACTAGCAGTAACTAATCTAAAGATTCCATAACTTTATTTTACTGTGAATTATTTAAGTTTATTATCTTAATCTCGATCCTCCCATACCAATATGAGGTTAAGACCACATAGATAAACTTTGGAATTTTCTGATATTCACTTAATATTATCATATAATATCGGACATAGTCTATATATATAATAATTAAATTCAATTATTTATTTCATTTAAAACATTTGTCAACTACAATTGCTTTAAGGGCACTATTCCCAATAGAGACTTCCAAAGCAAATGCGGTGTCACAACCAAAACATTCCAAAAATAAAGGGAAAGGAAAGAAGGGTAATGAAAGATCTTTGGGTCCAAAAACCAACCCAAAAAAGTTTAAGGGAAATAAAGGTCCTTGCTTTGTGTGTGGGAAAAATGGTCGCTATGCTAGAGAGTGTAGACATAGATAAGACCAACAAGGACCTAAGGTGAATGCAACTCAACAGGAGAATATAGTTGCTACCCTTAGTGAGGTGAATGCGGTCGAAGGCAAGGTGAAGGGGTGGTGATCAAATTTTTTTAACCTTAAACCATTAGTCACGTTTAGTACATGTTTATGTCCAAATGACTTATATAGCACCATTTAAAATACACAGTGTAACGGTCTTGGCTAACTAGGGCGTTACAACTTGGTATTAGAGCGTGCAAGGTTAAGGGTTCCTGAAGATAGGCTGGACATGTACACTCGCCACTAAAGACAAGCTCGGCTTAGGGTTTGGTATCTATTTATGTAGTTATGTGTTTAACTGCTTAAATAGGATATAAATGCCTTATTTGCATGCCTTATTAGGTAGCATGAGATATTCTGATATGGCCTGTCCCTTGATTGTTGCATAAGGACATGCTTATTAGCACTGACATTGCTTGTGAATGCAAAAGAAGCACTCATTAGCGTTGTTATATGGACATGTAGGTCAGGACACACTCATTATCCCTGTCATAGATACATGTATGTCAGTAAATGTTTATTAACATTGTTATATGGTTATGAATGTCAGAAAATTCCTATTAGCATCGTTATTTGTTATGAATGCCAGGAAGTGCTTATTAGCACCAGGCTTGGATATAAATATGAATTGACATGCTTATTAGCATGATTATTGAATGTGAATGATTATTTGTTTGGTGTTGGACCATGAGGCGGCAAGAGGTTTAGTTATTACTACCTAACTGGCTGAATTGATTATTGCAGCAAGATATAAGCTTGGAAGTATGCTTCCAAGGCAGATAGAATCATCAGCTGACCAGAAAGATCAGGGCAAGAATGATAGATAGGGTTAGAATGATAATCAGGGTCAGACCCCTCCACCAACTCCTGAGAGCTGGCAACAAGTGCTTACTGTTATGCAAGCTAGGAAGAAGAAATCCGCTTCCTAAGACAACAACTAGTTCCTACAGGGAACATTTTGCCAGAGGTATCACCTGTGATGGTGCCAATAATAGAGCAAACGCCAGAGGCTGGGAACAGATGGGAACCTGTTTATGAAAGGTTCAGGAAACAACACCCTCCAGATTTTGAGAGCAATGCAGATCCGGCTAAGGCTGAACAATGGATGAGTATGGTTACCCCTATTCTGAATTTTATGAGGGTAGTTGGTAATGAGAGGGTGGCATGTGCCACATACATGATTCAGGAGGATGCCCGAATTTGGTGGGGGTGATATCCCAGACCAGAAACGTTAATACCCTGGATTAAAAAAAGTTTAGAACTCTGTTCAATGAAAAATATTACAATGATGCCATCAGGGCTGCAAAAGCTGAAGAGTTAAGTAAACTACTTCATAGGAATATGTTAGTGACATAATATGCACTGAGGTTCAATAGACTAGCCAAGTTCACTGCAAACTTGGTGCCCACTGATGGGACAAGGAAGGAAAAATTCTTTCAGGGGCTACAATCTATGATAGCCTGGGATGTTCGTATTACCACCATGCCAGGGGTGACAACTTATGCACAGGTGATAGAGAAGACCCTTACTGCTGAGGGCGTAGAGAAAAAAATCTGGCACAAGAACGCAACCAGGATAGACATTAGGAGAATGAGACCTCCATTTATGGGTTCAGGTAGGGGCGGAGGCCCCATTGATCAGAAAAGGAAGGCTCCAGATTCCTTTCCAGCTCCAGGCCCTGACAGGTGACCACGTGGTATTCAGATAGGCTGCCAGGGTGACAATGAGGGCTGGAGGACTTTTCCAGAGTGCGTCAGATGTAGGAGGTGCCATATAGGAAAGCGTCGGGCAAAGGCCTGCTTTTTCTGCAGGATAGTGGGGCACTTAAAGAAAGATTGCCTAACAGCAAGAAAGGAAGAACCAAGAAAGGCGGATAGCTCAACCCCATCTTGAGTGTTTGCCAGAAGCTGAGGCTTGTCCCTCAGTAGTTACAGGTCAACTTTTTAGTGCTGGAACCCCTTATATTGTTTTGATTGATTATGGTGAGACACGTTATTTTGTTGCTAATAGAATTATTGATAGACTGTATAGACCATGTGTTTATTATGTTGTGGGGTTTGAGACCTTATTGCCTACTGGAGAGTTAGTAGTATCCAGAAGATGGGTCAGATCATTGCTAGTGACAGTGGAGGGTAGATAGTTGTCAGTTGATTTGATAGAGTTGGTTATTATCAACTTCGATATGATTCTGGGTATGAACTGGTTAGTGAAGTATGGGGAAACCATAGACTACAGGAGGAAGATGGTAACCTTTGAGCCTGAGGGTGAGAACCCTTTTGTATTTGTTGGCACTGTGCATGGACCCTGTGTACCTATGATATCTGTATTAAGGGCTAGAGATCTATTGCAAGGTGGTTGCATAGGGTTCTTAGCCAGTGTGGTAGATACCACTCAAGTCGTACCAGTGGGACCAGAGGATACTAGACTAGTCTGTGAGTTTTTGAATGTATTTCCAGAGGATTTACAGGGTTTTTTCCACACAGAAGAGATAGAGTTTGTTATTGAACTGGCACCAGGGACAGAGCCAGTGTCTAGAGCACTGTACAGAATGGCCCCAGTAGAGTTAAAAGAACTAAAGGTACAGTTGCAAGAGCTGTTAGACTTGGGTTTTATTAGACCTAGTTTCTCACCATGGGTTGCACCAGTCTTGTTTGTGAAAAAGAAGGATGGTTCTCTGAGGATGTGCATTGACTACAGGGAACTGAACAAGTTAACAATTAAGAACAAGTATCATCTGCCAAGGACAGATGACCTATTTGATCAGTTGCATGGTAAGACGGTGTTCTCAAAGATAGATCTTCAATCTGGTTATCACCAGTTGAAGATCAAGGAGGGAGATATACTAAAGAACGCCTTTCGTACTAGGTATGGGCATTATGAGTTTCTAGTCGTGTCTTTTGGGTTGACTAATGCCCCAGCTGCTTTTATTGATATGATGAACAAGGTGTTCAAAGATTATCTAGAATAGTTTATGATCGTCTTCATCAATGATATTCTGGTTTATTCTTAGTCAGAGTGAAAACATGAGCATCATCTCACGTTGGTTCTACAGAGGCTGAGGGAACATAGACTATTTGCAAAGTTTAAGAAGTGTGAGTTCTGGCTACCACATGTGACTTTTATTGGTCATATCGTCAGTAGGGATGGGATCAAGGTGGACCCAGCCAAGATTGAGGCAGTCAGAGTTTGGCCAAGCCCAAGGAACACCTTAGACATTAGGAGTTTCCTTGGATTGGTAGGTTATTACAGACATTTTGTGGAAGGGTTCCCAAGGATTGCTACCTCATTGACAGAACTGACACGCAAGAATTAGAATTTTGCATGGTTAGATAAGTGTGAGAACAACCTCTAGAAATTAAAGCAGCAATTGATTAAAACTCCAGTTCTTAGTCTTTTAACACATCAAGAGAAGTTTGTAGTGTACTGTGATGCCTTAAGACAGGGTTTGGGTTGTGTTCTTATGTAGACGGGGAAGGTGATTGCCTATGCATCACGTTAGTTGAAAGAGTATGAACAAAGATACCCCACTCATGATTTAGAGTTGCCTGCAGTGGTCTTTGCATTAAAAGTATGAATGCATTAATTTTATGGGGAGAAGTGTGAGATATACACTGACCATAAGAGCTTAAAGTACTTCTTCACACAGAAAGATCTGAACATAAGACAGAGGCGTTGGCTGAAGTTAATGAAGGATTATGATTGTGAAATCCTGTATCACCAAGGAAAGGCCAATGTGGTGGCAGATGCCTTAAGTCGGAAGGGTCCAGGACAGTTATACAGTGCGAGATAGATATCCAAGGAGTTGGCAGAGGTTATGACCAGAGCTGGAATAGAGTTGCTGATGGGCCAGTTGGCAAACATTACGTTGCAGTCTACACTGTTGGAGAGAATAAATGAAAGTCAGTTGGGTTATCCACCACTGAAAAATATTAGAAGGGACGTTCTAGCTGGAGTGGCTAGGGATTACACAGTGTCAGATATGGGTTTGCTGAGGTATAAGGGTTAGATATGTGCTCCAATGGACACTGTTACCATACGGGAGATTCTGGATTAATCTCATACTACCCCTTACTCTTTGCATCCAAGCACCACGAAGATGTATGAGGATGTGAGATCGCTATATTGGTAGCCTGGTATGAAGAGGAATGTGACATAATATGTGGCTAAGTGCTTGACATGTCAACAGGTCAAGGCTGAGCATCAGAGACCAGCAAGGCTATTACAACCTATGGACATCCCAGAGTGGAAATGGGAGGACATCACGATGGATTTCGTGGTGGGGTTTCCTAGGACCATGTGTCAACATGATTCGGTGTGGGTTATCATGGATCAATACACCAAATCAGCTCACTTCTGACTAGTGAGGATGACTTATACAGTTGACTAGTATGCAGATCTCTATGTAAGAGAGATAGTGCACCTTCATGGGGCTCTGAGGTCGATCGTGTTAGATCGGGACCCCACATATACTTCCAAGTTTTGAGGAAGTTTGCAGAAGGCTATGGGTACGCAACTGAAGTTCAGTACTGCTTATCATCCTCAGACAGATGGACAATCTAGGAGAACGATACAAATATTAGAGGACATGCTGCGGGTATGTGTGCTAGAGTTTGAAGGGTACTGGAGTAAGTATTTTTCTTTGATAGAGTTTTCCTACAATAACAGATATCAATCGACCATTAGAATGGCTCCTTATGAGATGTTGCACGGTAGGAAATGTAGATCCCCCATTCATTGGGATGAGACACGAGAAAGGAAATACTTGGGTCCTGAGGAAGTTCAGAGGACCAATGAGGCTATTAAGAAGATAAGAGCTCGGATGCTCGCTTATCAGAGTAGATAGAAAAGTTATGCTGATCTGAAATGTAGGAACGTGGAGTTCCAAGTGGGAGACTATGTCTTCCTTAGAGTCTCACCATGGAAAAGAGATAAGAGATTTGGGTAGAAGGGCGAGCTGAGCCCTAGATTTATAGGACCATTTGAGATCTTGGAGAGGAATGGTCAGGTGGCCTATTGATTGGCCTTACCTCCGTACACAATGTATTTCATATTTTGGCCCTTTGGAAATATGTATCAGACATGACTCATGTATTAAGTTATGAGGATCTTGAGCTTGAGGCAGATCTCTCCTATGAGGAACAACAGTCCAGATACTGGACAGGAAGGACAAGGTCCTGAGGAACAAGACTACACCTTTAGTTAAGATATTATGGAGGAACATCAAGGTCAAGGAAGCGACCTGGGAGCTGAAGTCAGATATGCAGAATCAGTATTATGAGTTTTTCAGGTAAAATTCGAGGATGAAATTCCTGCAAGGGGGAATAGTTGTAACATCCCAAATTACCCAATAAGGCTTAGGGCCTTGATTAGGGTGCCAGGATGGAAAACTTTGGAAATTATGTGTTCATGTGATATATGTGTGTATCATTGTATGATTATGTCAGCTATATTATAATATGACTTGATATGCATGTTTAGGTGTATTAAATTTGCATGTGGGCCCGTTTCTTATCAGAGGGCAATTTTCTAAATTTGGCCCATTATGGGTATATTTGACATATATGTGATGTATGTGGGAGACCACATTATTATGTAGATATATTTGGGTTACTCGACATGAGGTGATCCTAGAGAGAAAGTTAGCGAGAAAGTCACAACGGGACTAATACGTGACTTAGGGTGAGTAAAAGGGTGTTTTGGGTACTTAGTGCATTACCGAGATATTGAGTAATGGGATTGAATCGAGGATATATTTGGAGTTAGTGAGATTAGGAAGGAGTTCTGGGAATTTTGACTATTTTATCATTGCGGACAATTTTGGGGTACCCCAAGCCTTGGGATTCGCTTAAGGTTACTTGAGCTCGAAGTAACCTGGTTGAAACAGAAACACGTTCAACTGTCTCGTTCTCTCCTTTTTGACGCTCCATAGCATTTTCGAAGGAAACTAGAGTTTTAGAGCTCGGATTCAAGCAAGGTTAGAGTAATAACAATTATAGGAAAGATTCAAAGCTTAATATCCTGAGAATTTAGCTGGGAAATAACTTAATGAGAGGTAATCTAAGCTTTAAGTTTTGAGTTCTTGAGTTCTTAAGCTTTGATTGGATTTTATAGTTTTGACGAGTTTTTGATTCGTTTGTAACTTGGGTTTTGATGGTTTTAGGCTACGGAGTTGATTGGGAACTTTACTTTTGGGATTTGGCTATGTTTGGATAAGTTTTTGGAGGGATTTGGCTTGAGAAAAATGAAGAAAAAAAAGAGTTTTCATGTTGAGCCATGGCCCTATTCTTGAGGCACCGCGGGTCTCTTGGACGTAGGGAGAAGCAGGTGCCTTTGGACCATTTGAGTCGTGACGCCTGTTAGGGCGCGACGCGGCACATGTGCAGTCAGGTGAGAGTAGTGGGCCCTCTGACTTGGGGTGCGTCGCGACACAAATGTTTGGGCTGCAGCTCTTAAGCATTTTTCGGTCCTTGGGGAGGTTTTGAGTGTGGGAACTCAAACCTATGGGCTCAAGATCGATCCTACTACTCGGATTAGTAGTATTCGATATCCCAGAGGCTACGACTCAGTATGGAAGCCTTTATTTACTCATTTTTTTTACGATAGTCTATACTTGGTTATGACTAGGTTATCGCTAGGGGCTCAAAATCAGGATCGTGCTCGAGGGTCGTTCTTAATTTACATTACACTTGGAACTAAAGTAAGAAAACTACACCCAATATGTGATGTACATGATTAGGGCCTAACCCGAATGTTGGATGTGGGTTGGATTATGGCTTGGGCCCCTGTAAGTGTGCATGATTATGATTATGCCTAAGATTGTTTAATTAAGCACGCTAAATGTATCTGGATATTTGCTATATGATATATGCCTATCTACATTACTTGATTGAAAAGACTTGACTTTTGAGTCCAGAACGACAGTAGTGCGTTGAGCGCTGGTTGAAAGCATTGACTTATAAGTCAAGGGCGACAATAGCGCGCTGAGTGCTGGTCGATATGGTTAGACCAAATCAGGAGTGCATCATACGCTTGTCCGACCCAATGGTTGTGGAAAATTAAGCGTCAGGTACGTTGGGCCAGCTCCAAAGCTGGTTATACAGAGGATAGGGCAATCGGCCCCATGATGACTTATTAGTCCCATATCATAGGGTTGGGCCCTAGTATGATTGATTAATCATGTATTGTTGGGTAACGATCCCTGATATTATTCAGTTAATTATCTAATTAGGGCATTTGGCCCCATATGACGTTGTAGTCATTTATATGAATGGTATGCATGCTTAAGTAGGGTTATTACTGCTAGGCATGCTTATTATGATTTGGTAACATGTTATTAACTGCTTATGAGCATGTTTAAGTTTTCTTGCCGAACCTTGGCTCATGGGTGCTTTGTGGTGCAGGTAAGGGGAAAGGGAAGTTGGACTAGCCATGAGTTGGAGAGCTTCGATGGCAATGTGTACATATGCAGCTGCTTGACCGCCACGACGAAGGTTTCTCAGAGGAACTAGGGTTAAATCCTATTTTTGCCACTTAGGTCGGCTTGTTGTAATTTTCGAGTTGTAATTACCATTTGAAACTGTAAACAACTTTGTAAAATTTTATTATGGGATCCCATTACAACTTAACCTTTTAATGAAATAATTATTCCTTTTGATCGAATTTTTTTTAACCCTAAATTGTTAATCACGTTTAGTACACATTTATGGCCACATGACTCATTTAGCAAGTTTAACACCATTTAAAATACATAGTGTAACAGTCGTGGCTAACTAGGGTGTTACCGTTAACAAATTGAAAGTTTTGAAGAATGAGCTTCCTGAGGCCTTTCAAGTTTGTGCAATAGTGGCAAAATTACCACCAACTTGGAGGAGCTATAGGAAAATAATCCTTCATAAAATTAAGGATTATTCTTTGGAGGAAATCCAAAAACATATTCGAATTGAGGAAAATATAGGTGCTACCCTTAGTGAGGTGAATGCGGTCTAAGGCAAGGTGGAGGGGTGGTGGTATGACACATGTGCCGTCGTCCATGTCACCTATGGCAAATCATTGTTCAAGACCTTTGAAGAGTCAAATGGCGACCATGAGATTCAAATGGGCAATGAGGGCAAATACAAGGTACATTGCAAAGGTACAATTGAAGTATTTTTCACCTCGAGCAAGAAAGTCACATTAGTGAATGTGCTTTATTTCCCGAAATGAGTAAAAATTTGGTAAGTGGAGATTTGCTTGGCAATCCTGGAATTAAGGTCATTTTTGAGTCTGGTAAACTTATTCTTACCAAGTCCAATGTATTTTTGGGAAAGGGGTAATCTTGTGAGAGTATGGTTAAGTTGGGCACCAATGATGTAACTTTCAATGTTATCAATAAAGATGTCGATTCCGCTTATATTGTTGAGTATGATTCTTTATTTTTATGGCATCTTAGACTATCTCATATAGGTTTTTCAACCATGAAAAGAGTAATAAATGTGGTATGATTGCATGCAACATTAAAAACTATGGAAAATATGAAACATGTATTAAAGCAAAAATGATAAAGAAACAATTTCCAAGTGTAGAAAAATCATCTAATACACTTGATTTAATCTATAGTGATATTTGTGAATTAAATGGTGTTTTAACTAGAGGTGGTCAAATGTATTTTCTTACTTTTATAGATGATTTTAGTAGATATACCTTTGTGTTTCTTTTAAAGCACAAAGATGAGACTTTTAATGCTTTTAAAGTTTATAAATTAGAAGTTGAAAATCAACTAAATAAAAAGATTAAGGTGTTAAGAAGTGATAAACGAGGTGAGCACTTCTCTAATGAATTCAATGCATTTTGTGAAGAAAATGGCATAATTCATGAGTGCACCACACCTTATACACCACAACACAATGGTGTTGCTGAAAAGAAAAATAGGACTTATCTAGAAATGATAAATTTTATATTGGTGTTTTCTAAGTTGAACTTCAACTTATGGGGTGAAGCATTGTTAACCGCTTGTCACATTCTTAATCGAATACCGATGAAGAAAAATGAGATATCTCCATATGAGTTATGGAAAGGAAGAAAACCCAATATATGGTACTTCAAAGTGTGGGGGTGTCTTGCATATTGCAAGTAAAACAAACCTAATAGAACAAACATAGGTTCAAGAGCCATAAAGTGTGCTTTTGTTGGTTATACCAACAATAGTAAAGCTTATAGGCTATTAGACCTAGAGTCTAATATTGTGATAGAATCTAGGGAAGTTGAATTCTTTGAGAACATATTATGTGACAATAATTCTCAAGCTTCAAACTCTCCAAAGGATAATTTGTTATATGAGAACAATTCTCAAGCATCTACTTCCAAAAATAATTCTGAAGAGGAGAATTATCAAAGGAATGTAGAGCAACCCATTGAACTTAGAAGAAGTCAAAGGGTTAGAAAAGAGAAAAGTCTAGGATTGGATGAGATAGATTCTCAACGAATTTCATTCTACATTGTAGAAGGAAACAAAGAAGAAGTCATTAGGAAAATTTCAATTGTAATTCTCGTTAAGGATGATCCTAAGACTTATAAAGAAGCCATGCAATCTAGAGATAGTGCATTTTGGAAAGAAGCCATCAATGATGAGATGAATTACATTCTTTCCAATAACACTTGGGAATTGGTAGACTTCCCACTGAGGTCTAAGCCAATTGGGTGTAAGTGGGTATTTAGGAGAAAATACCATACTGACGGCACTATCCAAACCTTTAAAGCTAGATTAGTAGCTAAAGGGTTTAGGCAAAATAAGGATATCGATTATTTCGATACCTATGCGCCTTTTGCAAGAATAACTTTTATAAGAATTTTGTTCACTTTTGCTTCTATACACAACTTGTATGTTCATCAAATGGATGTCAAGATGACATTCCTTAATGGTGACCTCAATGAGGAGGTCTATATGGAACAACCTGAAGGGTTTGTCCTACCAAAGTATGAACATAAAGTGTGTAGACTTGTAAAATCTTTATATGGATTGAAACAAGCTCCTAAGCAATGGCATGAGAAATTCGATCAAGCCATCATGTCTAATGGGTTTAGGCATAACAATGGAGACAAGTGTTTGTATTCCAAAACTTGTAAGGGATATGTGATCATTATTTTCTTATATGTGGATGACATGCTTATTCTCAGTGATAGCATGAAAGTGATAGAAGAAATGAAGAGGTTTTTATCATCAACCTTCAAGATGAAAGATCTTGGAAAAGTTGATACCATACTTGGTATCAAAGTGAAGAAAAATAGTGAGGGTTTTGTGTTGGGGAAAGCCCACTATATTGAAAAGTTATTGAACAAATTTAACCATCTCAAGGTTAAAGATGCCAATACTCCATTCGACCATAGTGTAAAACTAGAGAAGAATGAAGGAAGAGCAGTGGCTCAATTGGAGTATGCAAGTTCTATAGGGAGTCTTATGTACGTCGCTCAATGTACTAGACCTGATTTAGCTTTTGCAGTGAGTAAACTTAGCAGGTTTACAAGTAATCCAAGTGTGGATCACTGGAAGGCTATAGGAAAAGTCCTAGGTTATCTTAAGAAAACCAAAGGACTAAGCCTTCACTACTCCAAATTTCCTTCAATCTTAGAAGGGTATACAGATGCAAGTTGAATATCCAATCTAGGGGACAACTTGTCCACCACTTGTTGGGTATTTACACTTGGTGGGGGTGCAATTTCTTGGGGTTCCAAGAAACAAACTTGTGTTGGGGTTTTATGCCCTAATTAAAACCCAAATTCTTTGTAATCTCATTTTATTATCAATAAAAGAATAGAAATCATTTTTTGACTTGGTCAATCACTTTGCTCACATGTTTTATTTTCATGATTATTTGTTTAATATAAACTTCTATTAAATCCTGAGCATATAGCTAATCTTATTTATAGTGACGTAATCACAGTGGAATATAAATATGATTATATGTTCAAAATAAGTTAGTCCTAAGATTAGTCAGTGCACCGGATTTACACTGACTTGCCAATCTACGATATGATCTACTTACACATTATAGTGTTATGTTCTTTCCAGAACATTAGCAAAGTAGATAAGATCGGATGTATTTGTTACATCGGACTGGACCAATATTGACAGTTGATAAGATGAGTAAACATACCGTTATTATCTATCCTAGTCATATCATATAGTTGACCATAGGTCAATTCAATCTAAATTCTGAGTGGTTAGTATTCTAACTGATTGTATCATTTGAGTTCTTTGACTTGTTCGTTACCAGCTTACCCTACAGACTAGCCTATACTTACATCTTGGGAACTCGGTAGTATAATTGAGTGGGAGTGTTAATCATAGATATGAACATCTATAGCTTCTGATGAAGAAGTGAAACGATGGTTTCCTTTTAGTTTGGTTCAAGGTGTTAAATGATAGAGATCTCATTTCAGTAATTAAATTAGTTTACTTAAATATCATTTACAAGGAACTAAGTGTTTTAAGGATAAAATACAATGAGGGGTAAAACGGTATTTTAGTCCTATCTCATTGTAGACTGTCTATAGAGGATTGAGTGAAAATTATGGTTGTAACAATGGATAATTAATAGCGTATCTATATTTGTTATAGAGCGTTCTATAAATTCAAGAGTGCAATTCTGAGTCTATAGTGGAGTCACGATGAATTAATAAGTTAGTAAATTTATTTGTTAGATTTATGATAACTTATTAGAGCTTTATTTCATAGGCCCATGGTCCCCATTGTACCTTGGATAAAATCCTCTAGATAGTCTCAATTAATTGATTTAATCATCAATTAGAATTATCAAAGTTGACGAGGTCAATTTTGGATAGTTTCACAGAGTTGTGTAATTTTGAGAAGAAAAGAGAAATTATGGCAGATTTATTAATTAAGATAAATTGGTATCTAAATTAATAAATAAGTTTAAATCAAGGTTCAAATTATAAATAATTAATTTGATAAAGGATTTAAATAATTATTTAATTGATTAAATCAGTAGAAAATAATACATGCCTTGATTTTAAGTCCAAAGGGCTTATAATCAAATAGGAAATTTCACGGGCCTATACCCTATGATAATTTCGACCTAGGGCTTCAAAATGGCTATTATTTTATTGATTTTTTAATTAAATTAAATGGCCAGCCCAGCGCGCACGCACGCGCACCCCAGCCCCGTGCGCGCCACCAGCAGCCCAGCCAAGGGTGAACAGTACCCGTTTCGGGTACTGTTCATCCATTTTTTTTTTTTTTAAATTAAAAAATAATTTTAATTTGTGGAAATAAATTATTTATAATCAAAACTAAAAAAAAATATCTTTTTTATTTTATCATTTAATTTTTTTTTAAATAAGATATTTTTGTTACTTGAGATTTAAATAATTAGATATTTTCTATAAATATTCAAATTCAAATTTAAAAATAGACTAACAACTTAATTTTAAATCTTTTAATATATTAAAATATTAGAATTATGATATCAGATATTTAAGATATTTTAATTTAAATTCTTTATATTTTTATTAAATCTTTATTTGAAAATATAAATATCTTTTTATTTTATAGTTTTTTTAATATTTAAATTATTTGAAATTTGAACATTGTTAGTTAGATATTTTTATGGATATTTGAATTTGTTTAACTATTTGAGATATTTTAGGGTTGTTATAACTATTTGTATTTTATTATTTTTAAATGATTAAAATATTAGATAATAGTTGTAACAACACAAAATATTTTTGGAAAATAGTTTAGATATTGATTTTAAAATTTAAATTTGTTAAATTTTGAAAAATATCATTTTTCAGCTAATTAATAAAATATTTTTTTAATAAATGGGATTTAAATTAACTTTGGTTAATTGTTGATAAATCCTATTTAAATTAAATTAATATATTTTTTTTATCAAATTAACCTAAAACCAAGTTGATTGTTGATAAATGAAATTTAAATTAACTATTGTTAATTGTTGATAAATTTCATTTAAATTGACTTTTTTTTTGTTGTAAAAATTCAATTAATTTGAATTTTTTTTTTGATAAATTCTAGATAATTAATTGTAATATTTTTGCAAATGAAATAAATTGTGGTATTTTTGCATAAATTCATAGAATTGCTTATATAGTAACATGATTAGGCCCATCTAATTATAACACGTCTATTTGCACTATATGTTGTATTTTTGCAATTGGGCTTAGATGCATACAGTGGCTCATATGTTTGTTAGATATATGATATTTTGCCAAATAAAATATTCATAAAATTATAGGTTTTATTTGGGCTCATTAGAAAATGTAAAGTTTAAATTTCTCTCTTGTGGGTGATTTCACTTGTGAAGGCCCATTTGCTTTGCATGACTATAGTGGGTCTAATCAATTAATAACAATTAATAAAACAAAGGTTTAAATTCCTGTCTTTTGGACCTTGTATAGAAGATAGGGGGTCTTTGTAGTGAGAACGACATACTGGACCCAGCCCTCCTCCATACAAGCCCAATTGTTAAGGCCCATCTACCTGAGTTGAACTTAATTGTATAGGTTCATTATCTTAGTTAAACCTAAATATTGATTAGCAACAAATTAATTCTAAATTAATTGAATTTGTTTCAATGTGACACTTTAGAATTAATAAGAAATTATAGGACTTTGGTTTTAAAAATTTTAATCTGTTTAATTTTTTTTTGGGGAAACCATAGTCATTAATTTTCTAAAAATAAATAATAAAAATACTATTTTTAATTTTATAATGAGCTTATTTTAAGAATTTTATTCGATCTCCACCGTTGGTTTAACATAGTCAATAGCTTAATGGGGCCTCGAGGCGCTTTGATTCGTCCCCCTACGGAAGGTGTTCATTAGTTATTTTGACAAGGTTAAATCTCGAAAGATAGATAATTATAGGTCAAATTCTACTAGACTCACCCCTACGGTGACTACTAGGACTAAATCTATGATTATCGAAACCGTGGGTCTAGCTCATAAAATAAGAGATTTTGTTTTCTTATTTTGATCGAATAGTAGGTTGTTAACAATGGTGTCCATTATTAAATGAGTTTACAACTCTATTTAACTAGTGGTATTTTTTACTCTCGCCAACCGGGACAAGGATATCATAGATTAGTTAAAAACCTAAAGAAATAGAGATATTATTGTTTTGGTATTTTTTCTCATATCTTACATATTTTTGGTATATGTTGTGCTATTTCTTGAAATTTGTGTGAATAAAATTTTTATTGAGCAAATGTGATTGATTTCTATTTTATTGATAATTTGTAGTTTTAAGCTAAGTAGTGTTTGTGTCTACTCCCATCCCTTCTCAACTTTCGATGGAGAAACTCACTAGAAAAAACTTCCTTAATTGGAATCAAAATATCAACATAAAGTTGATTGGTGACAACTCCGAGTTCGTCATGATTGAGGAATCCCCAGAACAAGCATCGTCTCTGCACGTTCTCGATAGCACCGTAAATGCTTGGATAACACCGTCTCCACACGTACGTGATGGCACCGTGAATTCTCGGATGGCATCATGTCTGCACGTTCGTGCTCAACTCAACTATGGTCTGACGCAGCTCATGAACAAGCTTCAGATTATTGAACCTATCATGGGTGGACCTAGTAAAGGAGGTGAAAATAAGACTGCTAATGTTGCTACTCATCTAGCTAAGGCTGAAGCTAACCAAGCTTCGTCTTCAAAAGCTGGAAACAAGAGGAAAGGTGGACAAATAAACAACCCCAAGCCTGAAAAGGCTGCAAAGACGAGTGCACAACCACGTGCACAGGTGCCTAAGGGGAAGAACATGAAAAACAAGAAAGGTAAAGATAAATGTTTTCACTGCAAAGAGAAGGGGCATTGGAAACGAGATTGCCCCAAGTTTCTAATAGCGAAAAACAAAGGTAATGATTATAGTTCATTTATCTTAGAAACATGTGTTTTAGAGAATGATAAATCTGTTTGGATTATTGATTCTGGATCTACCAACCATGTTTGTAACTCTTTACAACTTCTTGAATCGTGGGAGGAAGTGAACGAAGGTGGCTTAAAGCTTAGAGTTGGGAACAAAGCGTTCGTTGCGGTCCAAGCTAGAGGAATAGCTCGTCTGAAGTTCGGAAATAAATACTTAATTTTAAAAGATATATTTTTTATTCCGGATTTTAGTAGAAATTTAATTTTAGTTTCCATGTTGCAATTAGAACAATTTGTTCTGACTTTCACAAGTTCTAATATATCTATTTCCTTCAATGGATCACAATTGTGTATTGCATGTTTGGAAAACGGGCTTTATATTCTGCGACCTAATGAGCCCCTCGCTCTTAACAATGATTTATTCAAAGTAGCTAAACCTAGGACCAATAAATGTCAAAAGACCGATAACAATAATATGACGTATTTATGGCACTTGAGACTAGGTCACATTGGCTATGATAGGATTCAAAGACTTACAAAGGACGGACCTTCGAGGGAACTCACCTTAGGTGAATTACCTGTCTGTGAATCTTGTCTAGAAGGCAAACTGACCAAGCGTCCATTCTCTGGAAAGGGTGATAGGGCCAAAGAACCACTTGGTCTTGTGCATTCAGATGTTTTTGGACCTTTGAATATACAAGCCAGGGGTGGTTTTGAGTATTTCGTCACTTTCATTGACGATTACTCTAGATACTCATGTCTTTACCTAATGCATAGGAAATCAGAAACATTTTCAAAGTTTCAGGAATTCCTAGCAATGGCTCAGAACCAATTAGGTAAAAGGTTAAAGATCTTGAGATCTGATAGGGGTGGAGAATATTTGGATATGCAGTTCCAAGATCATTTAACTGAACTTGGGATTTTATCACAACTCACTACCCTAGGTACTCCGCAACAAAACGGTGTAGCGGAACGCCGGAACAGAACTTTATTGGAAATGGTTAGATGCATGGTTATTTACTCAACTCTACCAACTTCATTATGGGGACATGCAATTAAAACCGCGAATGACATTCTCAATGTCGTGCCGTCAAAATCAATCCCCAAAACACCTTTAGAACGCTGGAATGGTCGTGAACCTAGTTTACGCCATTATAGAATCTGGGGGTGTCCCGCTCACGTCCTGAGGAAAAAGGAGGGAAAGCTAGAACCGCGAACTGAAGTTTGCATGTTTGTTGGCTATCCTAAAGGTACTCGGGGTGGACTTTTCTATAGCCATTCAGAAAAGAAAGTGTTTACTTCTACAAATGCTACTTTTCTGGAAAATGACTATGTCCAAAACTTTAAACCTCGCAGCAAAGTAGTTTTAGAGGAGATGGTTAAAGAATTGACTCCAACCAATGTTCCATCGTTATCAACGCGAGTTGATGATGAAATTCCCACTCTTCATGTACAACCAACGCAAGTCGATTTAAATGAAGAAAGTACCACTGTTCCTGAGCAAACAGTCACGGAGCCTCGTCGTAGTGGGAGGGTTTCTAGAAACCCAGTTCGCTATGGTTTGGATGGTGAAACCAATATGGTTGTTGGTGACACTAATGATGATGATCCATTGTCTTTCAAACAGGCAATGGCTAGCCCTGAAAAGGAACTATGGCTCGAAGCCATGAAACAGGAAATGGAGTCCATGTACTCAAATTCCGTCTGGGATCTTGTGGAAGCACCTAGTGACTTTAGGGCCATTGGGTGCAAGTGGATCTACAAGAAGAAATGAGGTGTTGATGGAAATATCGAGACTTATAAAGCTCGATTAGTGGCAAAGGGTTATACCCAAAGAGAAGGTGTGGACTATGAGGAAACTTTTAGTTCGGTAGCCATGCTCAAATCCATTCGCATCCTCCTATCCATAGCAGCCGCTCTCGACTATGAGATCTGGCAAATGGACGTCAAGACAGCTTTTCTTAATGGAAAGCTTGACGAAGTCATTTATATGGATCAGCCAGAAGGATTTAAAGTATCTGGACAAGAAGGAAAAGTTTGCAAGTTGAATAGGTCCATCTATGGACTTAAGCAAGCTTCTTGTTCCTGGAATCTTAGGTTTGATGAAATAATCAAAACCTATGGCTTTGAACAAAATATTGATGAGCCCTGTGTTTACCAACTGAAGGCAAATCAAATAGTGGTATTCCTGGTTCTTTATGTAGATGATATCTTACTCATTGGAAACAATGTTAAGAAATTATCAGATGTGAAGAATTGGCTGAGCACTCAATTCCAGATGAAGGATTTGGGTGAAGCAAGTTATGTTCTAGGTATCCAGATCATCAGGGATAGAAAGAACAAACTTTTAGCTCTATCTCAAGCAACTTACATTGATAAAGTGCTTGAACGTTTCTTAATGACAAATTCCAAGAAAGGGCGTCTACCGTCCCGCCATGGAATTCATCTTTCAAAGAAGAAGTCTCCCCAGACTCCTGAAGAGGAAGATGCAATGAGAAAGGTTCCTAACGCATCTGCAGTTGGAAGTCTGATGTATGCCATGTTGTGTACCAGATATCTGCTATGCAGTGAGAGCAGTGAGCAGGTATCAGTCAAACCCAGGACCGGAACATTGGATAGTAGTTAACCATATCTTGAAGTATTTGAGACGGACTAGGGATTATATGTTAGTCTACAAGGGTGGTGTTTTGAACCCTGTAGGCTACACCGATTCAGATTTTCAGACTGATGTCGATGACAGAAAGTCTAATTCTGGAATGGTGTTTACTCTTGGGGGTGGAGCTGTGATTTGGAGAAGTGTAAAGCAGTCTGCAATCTCAGATTCCACCATGGAGGCTGAGTACATAGTCGCGTCAGAAGCAGCTAAGGAAATAGTCTGGCTAAAGAAGTTCTATTCGGATCTTGGTGTTATTCCAGAAATGGATAAACCACTTGTGTTGTTTTGTGACAATACAGAAGCGATAGCCAACTCGAAAGAACCTCGAAGTAACAAGAGGAGTAAGCACATAGAAAGGAAGTATCACATTATTCGAGAATATGTGGCCAGGGGAGATGTGAAGGTTATGAAGATTGCAACTGAAGACAATCTTGCGGATTCGTTTACAAAGACACTACCAGAAGCTACATTTGATAAGCATATCAAGGAGATGGGATTAGTAGAATTAAGGCATTTTGTTTCAATTAGTGCAAGTGGGAGTTTGTTGGGGTTTTATGCCCTAATTAAAACCCAAATTCTTTGTAATCTCATTTTATTATCAATAAAAGAATAGAAATCATTTTTTGACTTGGTCAATCACTTTGCTCACATGTTTTATTTTCATGATTATTTGTTTAATATAAACTTCTATTAAATCTCGAGCATATAGCTAATCTTATTTATAGTGACGTAATCACAGTGGAATATAAATATGATTATATGTTCAAAATAAGTTAGTCCTAAGATTAGTCAGTGCACCGGATTTACACTGACTTGCCAATCTACGATATGATCTACTTACACATTATAGTGTTATGTTTTTTCCAGAACATTAGCACAGTAGATAAGATCGGATGTATTTGTTACATCGGACTGGACCGATATTGACAGTTGATAAGATAAGTAAACATACCGTTATTATCTATTCTAGTCATATCATATAGTTGACCATAGGTCAATTCAATCTAAATTCTTAGTGGTTAGTATTCTAACTGATTTTATCATTTGAGTTCTTTGACTTGTTCGTTACCAGCTTACCCTACGGACTAGCCCATACTTACATCTTGGGAACTCAGTAGTATAATTGAGCGGGAGTGTTAATCATAGATATGAACATCTATAGCTTCTGATGAAGAAGTGAAACGATGGTTTCCTTTTAGTTTGGTTCAAGGTGTTAAATGATAGAGATCTCATTTAAGTAATTAAATTAGTTTACTGAAATATCATTTACAAGGAACTAAGTGTTTTAAGGATAAAATACAATGAGGGGTAAAACAGTATTTTAGTCCTAACTCATTGTAGACCGTCTATAGAGGATTGAGTGACAATTATGGTTGTAACAATGGATAATTAATAGCGTATCTATATTTGTTATAGAGCGTTCTATGAATTCAAGAGTGAAATTCCGAGTCTATAGTGGAGTCACGAGGAATTAATAAGTTAGTAAAGTTATTTGTTAGATTTATGATAACTTATTGGAGCTTGATTTCATAGGCCCATGGTCCCCATTGTACCTTGGATAAAATCATCTAGATAGTCTCAATTAATTGATTTAATCATCAACTAGAATTATCAAAGTTGACCAGGTCAATTTTGGATAGTTTCACAGAGTTGTGTAATTTTGAGAAGAAAAGAGAAATTATGGCAGATTTATTAATTAAGATAAATTGGTATCTAAATTAATAATTAAATTTAAATCAAGGTTCAAATTATAAATAATTAATTTGATAAAGGATTTAAATAATTATTTAATTAATTAAATCAATAGAAAATAATACATGCATTGATTTTAAGTCCAATGGGCTTATAATCAAATGAGAAATTTCACGGGCCTATAGCCCATGATAATTTCGACCTAGGGCTTCAAAATGGCTGTTATTTTATTGATTTTAAATTAAATTAAATGGCCTAATTGAGTCTATAAAAGGAGTGCTTAGAGAGAAGTCAAAACATAAGTTTGATAAGTCACAAGTCATATTTTCTGATAGTTTTAGATTCTCTCTAAACACAAGTCATTTTCTAAGCCTCTTTGTTATTTTCTCTTCTTCTCTCTATATCTATCTCATGTGTTGAGAATTTCCCACACTAGTCTAGGTGGTTCTAAGGATACATTGGAAGATTGTGAAGAAAATAGAAGATCGGTTCAGTTTCTTGATTATACTATGCGACAGAGAGGATACAAGAGTTAGAGAAACTGAAGGAAGGACTCTTTAATTCCGCTGCGTATACTGTAAGTATTCTATTCTTTGTTTCTCTTTGAATTCAATTTTAGAAACATGTTTTAGGCTATCTCGTAATAATTTGTTTAATATTAAATATACATGAAAATAAATAAAGATCCTGTATATGCTATTCGTACAACCTGTATATCTAATTCTACAATGGAAGCAGAGTTCATAGCTTCAGCTGCTACCGACAAAGAGGTCGAATGGTTAAGGGATCTTTTGATGGAGATACCCCTAATCAAAGAGAATGTATCCACTATATCAATACATTGTGATAGCTAAGAAACATTGGCTAGAGCATACATCGAAGTGTATAATGGGAAGTCTAGACACAGTCTAAGACATGGATATGTAAGAGAATTGATTCAAAGATGAGTCATCTCAATATTCTATGTGAGAACAAGTGAAAATTGGCTGATCCTTTTACTAAGCCACTAACGAGAGATTTAGTGGCTACCACATCTCGAGGGATGAGACTTAAACAACCTAAAGAGATTCATGATTGATGGTAACCTATCTTAATACTAGTTACTTAACTAGTGTTAGGTTCAATAGGTAATAACAAGTCAATCAAGTGAATATTAGTTGTACTCAAAATAGTCCCATATGAGATATGAGTACTTGTGAGTTACCTATTTGAGGGTTAAAACCAAGATGTTTTTTTAATAGAACTCTGTCTTGAGAAGATAAGTATTTTATGGTAACAAAATTGTAATGCCCTAGATAGCCAAGACCATTACACTATGTATTTTAAATAGTGATGGACTTGCTAATCAAGTCATTTGGATATAACCGTGTAACTAAGGACAATTAGTGGATTAGGGTTTAAAGATTTTGAACGTAGAAATAGTTCTTTTCATTAAAAATTTCGAGTCTGTACATGGGATCCAAAAAATAATTGTTTACTAGGAATTTCAAACTTAAAAATCAATTACAACATAGGCCGACCTAAGCAGGAAAATTAAGTTTTAGCTCTAGTCTCTGTTGATCCCTTGACCATGGCAGTCGAGCAGCTGCAAATGTACACGTCGCCCCTAAAGCTCTCCAACTCATGGCTATTCCAACTTTCCCTTTCCCTTACCTACATCACATAGCACCCGTGAGCCAAAGCTCAGTAAGAAAACTTAAATTAAAAAATTAAATAAGCAACATCATATAAACAATACACTTAGCAGTAAAAACCTGCTCAAACAAACACATAATTCAATTTAGCAATCAATGAGTTTGACAAGTGCAATCAGCACTTTTAAATATTTAAAAAATGTTCAGGCTTGGATCTCTTAGGCCAAACTCTCAGATCTTATGGGCGACCCCGACTCTCTTAGGCTGAGCTATGTTCCGCACGCTTGATGCCGGCCCCGACTCCCTTAGGCCGAGATTTTAGATTAGATATAATCAAACATATAGATTACATAATACATAATCAAGTGCAGCATATACAAGCATCCCAGTCGAATAATCACATTAAAACCATAGTCATATCCATTTATAGGGGTCCAAGCCCAAATTATAACCCGGGTGCAGTTTTCTTACCTCGAGTCTCGAGCAGATAGTGTAAGGCGATCCGATCATGATTCCTACTCACGAGCCCTAGCGGTACATCCTAGTCACAACTCAATAATGGATAACCATCAATCACTTAGACTATTTAAGAGCTTCAAGGTAAATTTCTAGCCTTTATGACCTCGAATTCTACTAAACCAGGTAGTAGAATCCTTCCCGAGACTTTAGGTTTGAGTTCCCGAGCTTAAAAACCCTATTTGGCAAACATTCTCTATTTGAGCCGTGGCGCCCCTCAAAAGTGCCGCGACCCTATACAAGTCAGAGAGCCTCCCAAGTCCATTTCCTGGACACGCGCCACAAGAAAACCCACCCAGCATCACGACGCTAAGGCGATTCAGTGAACCCCCTAGGCCTCTGAGTTCATGCAGGCCGCGATGCTCCAAGAATAGCGGCGCAGTGCGACCTTGCAAACTCAGAATTCCTAGCATGTTTCCTACGTTTTCCCTTAACAAAAACCACCAAAACTCACCCTAAACATAAACTAAAGAAAAATTGAGTCTAGAACTCTCAACAACATAACACAGGTATCATAATTACCCCAGAAACCAACCACAATCTTACCTCATCTCTACAACCAAAACTAGCACTAAAACTCAGTCAAAACCTAAACTAATCAGAAAATTCAAAGCAAAATCAGGTTATAAATCTTACCTCAATTGTGATTTCGACCCCTCTACTGAACCCTAACCAATCCTAGCCTTCAATTTCCTAAGCCAATTCCTCTAGAACTTCAAATGCTTCCCAAGGCTCAAAAGAGAGAGAGATGTACGAGACAGAGAGGGAGATTGTGAGCTGAGAGTGTTGTTTTTGTTTCTTCTTTTCTGGCTGTTTCTCAAGGCTGCCTAAGTCTAGCCCTTGACACAAAAGACTAAAGTGCCCCTAAATCAAAGCCTTACTCCTTAGTTCCCCCAAGGGCGATACCGTCATTTACCATATTCCCCGCTATTCCTCAAATAGCACTATAACTTCCCAATTAATCTTGACATACCCAATTAATCACCAAACAGCTACATGTTACCCTATAAATCCTGAATACACACTAAGTTTCCCAAAATACCCCTAGGCTCACCCCGAGCCGGGTATTTGACCCCGTTGTGACATTTCCGCTAACTCGCTGACTAGGATCGCCTCGAGCCAAATGTTGCAAATATATCTACATAATAATGTGGTCTCAATCATATAACACATATAGTTACAATTATACAATCAATGGGTCAAAATTAAAAATATGCTTTTATTAACAAAAAAAAAAAAAAACAGACCCACATACACATTTAATACACATAAACATGCATATATATTCATATCACCAAATAAATCATGTAAGCCACATAATCACACATTTATTCAATTAATTTCACATATAAATCCAATTATGCCCTCTGGGCACACTAATCAAGGCACTAAGCCTCATTACAAATTTGGGACGTTACAACTATCTCCTCTTACTGAAAATTTTGTCCTCGAAATTTACCTGAATAACTCGGGATGCTGATCCCACATAACTAACTCTAGCTCCCAGGTTGCTTCCTCGACCTTTCTATTCCTTCATAAAACTTTAACTAGAGGACTCGTCTTGTTCCTTAGAACCTTGTCCTTTCTATCTAGGATCTGAACTGGTCGCTCCTCATAAGATAAATCCGTCTGTAGCTCCAGATCCTCATATACCAATACATGGGTCGTATCTGACACATACTTCGAAAGCATCGAGATGTGAAACACATTATGAACTCCTGATAATGAAGGGGGCAGAGCTAATCTATAGGCTACCTGCCTGATCCTTTCCAAGATCTCGAAAGGTCCTACGAACCTAGTGCTCAACTTTTCCTTCTTCCCAAACCTCTTTACTCCCCGTAGTGGTGAAACTCGCAGAAATACGTGGTCCCCTACCTAGAACTCCATGTCCCTACGCTTAGGGTAACCATAGATTTTTTGTCTACTCTATGAGGCGAGCATTCGAGCTCGGATCTTTTCAATAGCCTCATTAGTCTTCTGAACCATCTCTGGATCCAAATACTTCATTTCACCCATCTCATCCCAATGAATGGGTGACCTACACTTCCTTCCATACAACATCTCGTATGGAGCTACTCCAATCATTGATTGATAACTATTATTGTATGAAAACTCAATCAACAGAAGATACTTACTCCAAGATCCCTCAAAATCGAGCACACATGCTCTAAGCATGTCCTCCAATATCTTAATTTTCCTCTCAGACTGCCCGTCTGTCTGAGGATGATAGGTTGTATTGATCTTCAACTGAGTCCCCATAGCCTTCTGCAAGCTACCCCAAAACTTGGAGGAAAAAATGGGATCCTGGTCCGACACTATAGATTTTGGAACCCCATGGAGATGTACAATCTCCCACATATACAGCTTCGCATACTGGTCCATAGTATAGTTTGTCCTCACTAATAGAAAATGAGCTGAGTTGGTATATCTTTCTACTATCACCCATATCGAGCCCTATTGCCTCATTGTCATGGGCAAGCCTCCTCCAAAGTCCATAGTAATGTCTTCCCATTTCCACTCAGGAATACCTAAAGACTGTAACAACCGTGCTCGCCATTGGTGTTCAGCCTTCACCTGCTGACATGTTAGACACTTTGCCACATAGTCAACCACGTCCTTCTTCAACCCAGGCCACCAATACAATGACCTTTGATCCTGATACATCTTTGTGCTTCGTGGATGTAATGAACACGGTGTGGTGTGAGATTCATCAAGAATCTCTCGTCTGATGCCCATGTCCATCAGAACACAGATCTGATCCTTCTATCTCAACAAACCCATCTCAGAGATGGAATACTCCTTAGCTACTCCAGCAAGGACATCCTCTCTAAACTTCATCAACCAAGAGTCACTCATCTAGCCCACCTCTATTCTCTCCAAGAGAGTGGACTGCAAAGAAATATTGGCCAACCGGCCCACTACCAACTTTATCTTTGCTTTGGTCATGCCTTCTGCAAATTCCTTCAATATCTCCTTCGAACTAAACAACTGTCCTGGGCCCCTCTAAATCAAAGCGCCTGCTACTACATTGGCTTTCCCTGGATGATAAAAAATCTCACAGTCATAATCCTTTACCAGCTCTAGCCAACGTCTCTGTCTCATATTTAGGTCCTTCTGGGTGAAGAAATGCT
Organism: Humulus lupulus; assembly: GCF_963169125.1. Taxonomy (NCBI): domain Eukaryota; kingdom Viridiplantae; phylum Streptophyta; class Magnoliopsida; order Rosales; family Cannabaceae; genus Humulus; species Humulus lupulus. The sequence continues at coordinate 53,538,150 of NC_084793.1, forward strand.
TCAAGTTCTTGTGATCGGTGTATATCTCGCACTTTTCTCCATAAAATAGTGTCGCCACACTTTCAGTGAAAATACCACTACAACTAACTCCAAATCATGAGTAGGGTACCGCTGCTCATATTCCTTCAGTTGTCGCGATGCGTAGACAATGACCTTCCCACTTTGCATCAACAAACATTCTAACCTCAATCTCGATGCATTACAATACACCATAAACTTATCCCCATCAGAAGGGAGACTCAGCACCGGAGTAGAAATCAACTGCTGCTTCAACTGCTGGAAGTTATTCTCACATATGTTTGAACTTCAGGTTCTTCCATGTCAACTCTGTCAATTGTGTAGCAATCTTTGAGAATCCTTCCACGAATCGTCGATAATGCCCTGCCAACTCAAGGAAACTCCTAACCTCTGAGGCATTCCTTGGCCTCGGCCAATCCCTAACTGCTTCTACCTTAGCCGGATCCACCTTAATCCCATCTCCACTGACAATGTGGCCCAGGAATGTCACTTGTGGTAACCAAAACTCACACTTTTTAAACTTAGCATACAACCGGTGCTCCCTCAATCTCTGTAATACCAGTCGAAGATGCTACCCATGCTCTGCCTTTAAACGAGAGTAAACCAGGATGTCGTCGATGAAGATAATCACAAACTGATCCAAATAATCCTTGAACACCATGTTCATCAGTTCCATAAATACTTTCCGGGGCATTTGTAACGTCCCAAATTTGCTAATAAGGCTTAATGCCTTGATTAGCGTGCTGGGAGGGCAATAAATGATTTAATTACATTATTAGGTGGATTAATTATGATATATGTGTATCATTATTTGATTGCTCGAGTTAAGTGATGACATGACTAGATATGCATGTTTAGGTGTATTAAATATGCATGTGGATCCGTTCTGGTTAACAAGGGGCATATTTGTAATTTTGGCCAGTGAAGGGCATAAATGTAATTATGTATGCGTTGTGAGTAAGACCATAGTATTGTGGAGATATATTTTCGATATTGGGCTTGAGGCGGTCCTAGTGAGCGGATAAGCAGAATAGTCACAACGAGGTCTAATACTCGGCTTAGGGTGAGCCTAGGGGTATTTTTGAAATGTAGTGAGTATCCGAGGTTGATCAGGTAACAGGTAGCTATTTAGAGATTAATTTGGGTATGCCGGGATTAATTGGGGATTTATAGGACTACTCGAGGAATTAGCGGAAATGTGGCAAATGATGGGTTTGCCCTTGGAGGCATTAAAGGGCTAAGAGTTGACCTATGGGCATTTTAGTATTTTGAAAAGGGATAAACTCAACCATTAGGACTCTGTAGTTTGAAGACGGAAGGAACCAAAAACTCAGCTCCCTCACTTTCTCTCTCTCATGTAACCCTCTCTCTCTCTCTAAGGCTTTGGAAGTTTGATTTTTGGAGAGGAAGAAGCTTGAAGATTGGGGATTGAAGATAGGATTAAGTGGAACAACTCAGGGGGATCGAAATTCTCAGTGGAGGTAAGGTTTTCACTATGATTTTGGTGGATTTTCTGCTGTATTTTAAGGGTTTTCTTCAGGTTTAAACCATAGTCTAATTTTGGGTTCTGGTGAGAGTATTGGGTAGTTTCTGGGGTAATTAAAATGCTCGTGTTGTGTTGATATGAGTTCTAGACATAATTCTGGGTTAGGTATTGATTAGGATGAATTATAGTGAAATTGGCTTGAGAAAACGCAAGGGAATTCTGGGTTTTGAGCTCGAGTCGCAGTGCTGTTTTTCAAGCTTCATAACCCATGTGTGTGAGAGGGCCTTGAAGGTTCTCTAAAATCACCTAAGTTCCACGGCGTGAGTTGGGGCACGCCACGACCCGTGTCCCCCATGTGAGAGCCTCGAACTTTCTGACTTGCAGAGGGCCACGACGCCTCTGAGGAGCGCTGCGACTCAAATTTAAAATGTCAGCCAATTAGGGTTTTAGGCTCAGAAACTCAAATTTAGGGGCTTGGGAAGGATCCTGCTACCCTGTTTAGTATAATTCAAGGTCCCAGAGTGTAACGACCTAAAATTACAAATAAGGCTTAAGGGCCTTGATTAGTGTGCCGGGAGGGCATAATTGGAAGTTATGTGAACTAATGAAGTGTGTTATGCATGATTATGTGAAATGCATGTTTAGGAGTATTGGATAAGCATGCGGGCCCTGTTTGGTTGTTAGGGCATAATTGTAATTTTGGCCCGATAGGGCATAAATGTGATTTTGTGATAAATTTTTAAGACCACATTATTATGTGGATATATGTGTTTGCAGCTGTCAGCACGAGGCGATCCTAGGGAGCAAGTAGCGGGAAAGTCACAACGGGACCTGGTACTTGATTTGGGGCAAGTGAAAGGGTATTTTGGGTATTAGATGATTATTTGGGCTATTGGGTTAAGGAAATAAATAATTGGAGATATATTTGAGGTTAGGAAGTCTAGGCGGGAATATTAGGGAATTTTACCATTTTGCCTTCGGGGCCGTTTTCGGTACCCCAAGCTTTGGGATTGACTTAAGTACCTAAGGATAGACTAAGTAAACATTAGAAAGCAGTGGAATAAAAGGCTAAACCGACTCTTCTCTCCCTTTCTTCTTCTCTCTCAAGGAACTCAGGGAAAATCAAAGGATTTGTGGCTGGGAATTCAGTGGATTGGGGCTGGAGTCTTGAAAGATTAGATCTGTGTTTAGCTAAGGAATTCAATCAAGAACTGAGGTAAGATATAAGCTTTGTGCAAAGTGATAAATTCTGTGTTTTGGCTGGGTTTTGAGGTGTTTATGGATTTTGATATTGAAGGGTTGGATTAAAGCTGAAGCTTAGAAGTTAGCTCAGGAATCCTTTAGAGAATTGATTCAACAGAGAAGGTAAACTCCAATTATCGTTTTGGTGTTTGAATTCTGAGCATTTATGACTAATTTTCTTGTGTTCTTGGACTGTTGAGTTTCAGAAATTAAAATGGGATTTTAATGAGTTTTTAGACTAGATTTCTGCTAGGTTTTGCTACTGGAAACATGTTAGAATGTTGGGATAGTTGAGTTATATTATTGGGATGGTGTAGGGTGGATTTGGGTGAGGTTTGAATATTAAAAATGGTATTTTTTCTGGGTTCACGGGGCTGGGCCGCGGCTCTGTTCTAGAGTGCCGCGGTCCTTCGGAGCAACGAAGAGCCAGGAGGGCTCTGAGATGAGGGAGCGTCGCGGCGCCACAGGGGCATGGCCGCGGCGCGTGTCTGTGGTCAGAGATGCCTAGCCTCTGTTTTAGGGGGCGGGCCACGGCCCAGGTCTCAAGGGCCGCGACCATTAAGGGCATTTGTGGCCATTTGGAGTTTTAAGCGTGGGAACATAACCTTTGGTGCCCGGGATCGATCCCACTACCGTGTTTGGTGGAATTCGATGTTCCGAAGGCTAGAATTCTATCTAGAATCCCTTATGCAATTATTGATGGAATCCTTTATCACGGTTGTGGCTAGGTGTACACTTGGGCTCGGAGCAGGATCGTGCTCGGGGGTCATCTTTCCTAATTAAAGCACTTGGAACTAAAGGTAAGAAAACTGCACCTGGTTGTGGATATATAATGGGACTAAGGGTTCCCTATCTTGTATGCTTTGAAAGAATGGTATTATGCCATGTATAATGTCAATGGATGGTATCACGCCATGTAAATAGTAAACGAGCGGCCTAAGAGCGCCAAAGTTTACACATGCGCACAGGGCGCAGCTCGACCACTGGTAGCTGAGGAAATCTTATTATGCACTGAGATCGATTTAAGCGGGCCGGAGTCAGTGGGGTAAACAGAGGGTGCGGCCTAAGTTGTCGGCCCTAATTTTCATGTGATTTGATTGTATTTATTATAATAATTATGATATGCTGGTTAGTTGAATGGCAGACTGTTAGCTTGTTGACTATTATCGTTGAATGGATGAATGTTGTGTTCTGTGGAGTACCTGGTTATGCCTTGTGAAATAATTGAGTATTATTAGTGATTGAGTCTTAAATGTTATGTTTTCTTGCTGGGCCTTGGCTCACGGCTGCTACGTTGTGCAGGTAAGGGGAAGGGTAAGGCAAGTTTACCATGAGTTGGAGGGCTCTGGGGGCGAGGTGTACATTGTCAGCTGCTCGGCCGCCACAGTCGAGGATTTGTACAGGAACGAGTACCTAAAATGTGTATTTTGCCATTAGAGTGGCTTGGTTATTTATAAGGTTTGGAAATTCTGTAATTATTTTATTTAAACCTTAATTTGGGATCCCATGTACCCAATATGTATTTTAAATGAAAACTATTTGTTTATAACCAAAATATTTTACACCTAACCTGTTTGTAACATTAGATTCACATTTTTAATCAAATGACTTGATTAGCAAGTCTCGCACTATTTCAAACACACAATGTAACGGTCTTGGTTATCCAGAGCGTTACACAGAGGCTGGTATATTATTCCGAAGCTTTTAATTGGTTTAGATTATGATGGTTATTTAGTATTACGTTGTGACTAGGTTCTACCGCTAAAGCTCGAGAATAGGGATCATGCTCAGGATCGCCTCGTACTGTCAGCTCGGCACTCAAGGTAAGAAAATTGTTTGTGCCTGTAGAGTAGGGCATGAACCTATTATCCGTGCTTAGTATTATGTGTGAATGTCTGTAATTATTATTTCATGTATATGTTTGTGACGAATTGGCAAAGGCCAGGATCCGCAAGGGCTGGGATCGACAAGGGCTTGAAACGACAATAAGCATGCTGAATGCAAGCTGCCATGGCATGGCCATCTAGGGTACTGTACTCACCGGCTCAGTTAGGACCGTGATCCTAATGCCTGGTAACTCACCTTGATTGACTTGGGCTACTATTGTGAATTGTCTGTTGTGTTTGTTAGTTATCCATTTACTGAAATAGAATGTTATATGCTATGTTTGTGGAATTTTCTTGCTGGGCCTTGGCTCACGAGTGCTCTATGGTGTAGGAAAGGGCAAGGGAAAGGCCGACCAAGCATGAGTTAGAGGGCATGGAGCGGTGCGTACATGTTTGGCCTACCTGGCCGCCATGTGGCGGGGAAGTTTTGAGGAACACAACATAAATGTTTGATTTTGTCGCATAGGTCGACTATAGAGTGAATTTTAAGTTGTAAATATGTCTTAAATAATATTTTGGGATCCCAATGTAACCATTTTTTTTTATTTTAATGAATGTCAAACCCTTTTCTATTGAAGTATCATTAAACTGATATTTACTTTAATTTAATCTCACTATTTTGGTCTAAAACCTCGATTAGCGAGTTAATTGCCCATTTTAAAATCACATGGTAACGAATCTAGTGTAGTAGGGCGTTACAAATTGGTATCAGAGCGTGCTAAGGTTTATGGTTCCTAAAGAATGACCGAACATGTACGCTCGCTGCCAGAGACAAGCTCAACTCAGGGTTAGCCGGTATTAAGTGAAATATTTGTTTAATTTCTTATCTAAAATTCCTATCTACCTATTGATATATATATAGGGCACGATGTATCTATAATGATATAATGCTAGGGCATGGCCCTTTTGACTGTTATATGATTTTTCTAAGTGTGCATTTTTTTTGTTTGTTATTTGTGTTTGATCGGGTGAATTGGGAGGTGGTTTCTTTGGATGTTGTTATCATGCTTGATGTGCGACATCATTGATTGTAGGCATATTGAAGTTATGCCTTGGCGATCAAATAGATTTCCCTGCAATAACGACCAGGGTCAGGACCCTCCACCTGCCCCACAGAATTGGCAACAGATGTTTGCAGAAATGCAAGCCAGACTTCAGAGAACTGAAGATGAACTCTGAGAGCAGAGATAGTAAGCTCCTCCTCGGGATGTTGGATTACAGGCCCCATAGGTTGTGGCACCAGTGCCATCCCAACCTGTGATGGAGAATAGATGGGAGCCTCTGTATGAGAGGTTTAGAAAGCAGCACCCTCCCACCTTTGACGGCGGTCTAGACCCACTATGGGTAGAGCAGTGGATGAACATGATTTCTTCCATACTAAATTTTATGAGAGTGGAAGGAAACGATATGGTTGCTTGTGCCAGTTATATGTTGAGGGTGATGCCCGCATCTAGTGGGAAGTTGTGTATCAGAGGAAATATGTGACTACTATGACTTGGGATGAATTCAGGGATGTTTTTAATGAGAAGTACTACATTGTTGCAGTTCGAGCTGCAAAGGCGGATGAATTCACCAATTTAACTCAGAACATAATGACAATAATAAAGTATGCTTTGAAATTCAACCGGTTGGCTAAGTTCACATTGGATTTGGTGCCTACTGATATGGCAAGGAGAGACCGCTTTGTATGGGGGTTGAATGTAATGATAGCCTGGGATGTCAAGATAAAATTGGATCCAAGGACTACTAACTATGCTCAAGTAGTGGAAAAAAACCCTTACAGTTGAGGGTGTTGAAGATCAAATATGGAGGGAAGGCACCACAAGGCGTGATGCTCAGAGAATGGTGCCTTCCTTCACTGGTTCTGCCCGAGATAGTGGCCCCAGTGAGCAGAAGAGAATTTCCCCAGATTCTTTTGTTCCTCCTGGTCCAGATAGGAAGGCACGGGGTGCCTTTGGTGGCTGACAGGGTGGGGGAGAGAACTAGAGAAGCTACCCAGAATGTGCACGGTGGAGGTGACGCCAATTGGGAGAGTGCAGACTCAGAGCCTGTTTTGTCTGTGGGAGTGTCAGCCATTTGAGGAAAGTCTGTCCTCAAGTCAAGAAAGAGGAACGAAAACCTCACTCCAGCCAGAGTGTACACCCTGACCCAGATCGAGGCTGAGGCTAGTCTCTTGGTCGTGACAGGTCAGGATTCTTGTGCTGGTTCTTCGTTTACTGCATTGATTGATTCAGGAGCTACTCATTCATTTGTATATGCTAGAGTGATAGACCATCTGTGTAGACCTTGTGATCTGTATGCTGGGGGATTTAGAACTTTTTTGCCAACTGGGGAACTAGTAGTATTTAGGAGATGGGTTAGAGCGTTACCAGTGGAGATAGATAGTAGGGAGTTGTTTGTGGATTTGATTGAACTGGTGATGGATGATTTTGATATGATCTTGGGGATTGACTAGTTAGCAAAGAATGGGGCGACGATAGACTACAAGCAAAGGATGGTAACTTTTGAGCTCGAAGGAGAGCAACCCTTCGTTTTTTTGGGGACGGTGAATGGACCACGAGTACCTATGATCTCTGCATTGAAAGCTAGAGACCTGTTGCAAGAAGGTTGCATAGGATTCCTAGTAAACATAGTGGATACCTCTAGGGTCATTTCAGTTGGACCCGGTGAGACTAGGTTGGTGTGTGAGTTTCCAGATGTATTTCCAACAGACCTGCCAGGATTGCCACCACACCGAGAGATCAAATTTGTCATAGAATTGGCACCGGGAGTAAAACCAATATCGATGACACCATATAGAATGGCTCCAACAGAGTTAAAGGAGTTGAAGATTCAGTTGCATGAATTACTGGATCTAGGATTCATTAGACCCAACTTTTCACCATGGGGTGCTCCAGCGTTGTTTGTCAAGAAGAAGGATGGGTCCTTAATAATGTGCATCGATTACTGAGAGGTGAATAAATTGAATATTAAGAATAAGTATCCACTGCCCAGGATTGACAATTTGTTCAACCAGTTACAAGGGAAGATAGTATATTCTTAGATTGAACTTCGGTCTGGCTACCATCAGCTGAGGATTAAGGAGGAGGACATACCAAAGACCGCGTTTCGTATGAGGTATGGACATTATGAATTCTTGGTCATGTCTTTTGGGTTAACCAATGCCCCAACAACATTCATGGATTTGATGAATAGGGTCTTTAGGGATTATTTGGATAAGTTTGTAATTGTATTCATTGATGATATACTGGCGTACTCCCAATCAGAAGCAGAACACGAGCAACATCTTTGTTTTGTACTACAACAGCTAAGGGAACATAGGCTATACGCTAAGTTCAGTAGATGTGAATTCTGGTTACCCCAAGTAACATTTCTGGGCCATATCATGAGTAAGGAGAGGATTTTGTTGGACCTAACCAAGATAAAGGCAGTGAGAGATTGTCCGAGACCGAGCAGTGTACCAGAGGTTAGAAGCTTCCTGGGATTAGCAGGGTATTATCGACGATTCGTTGAGGGATTCTCCATAATAACAACACCATTGACTGAGTTGACGTGTAAGAAGACATAGTATGTCTGGATAGATAGATGTGAGAATAGTTTCAAGGTATTGAAGCGAAGATTGATTACCACACCGATACTGAGTCTTCCATCAGATAAGGAAAAGGTTGTGGTCTATTGCGATGCTTCGAGGCAGGGTTTGAGTTGTGTGTTGATGCAAGCTAGAAAGGTGATAGCCTATGCATCTAGACAACTGAAGGAGAATAAACAGAGGTATCCCACTCTTGATCTGGAACTGGCAGCAATGGTATTCACACTGAAGGCATGGAGGCACTACTTGTTTGGAGAGAAGTACGAAATATACATTGACCATAAAAGTTTGAAGTATTTCTTCACTCAAAAGGATTTGAATATGCACCAAAGGCATTGGCTAGAGTTGGTAAAGGATTACGATTGCGAGATTTTGTACCATCCAAGAAAGGCCAACGTGGTGGCCGACGCACTAAATCAGAGGGGCCTAGGGCAGTTGTTCAGTTCAAGACAGATATCAGAAAAGCTAGCTGAAGAAATGACGAGAATGGGAATTGAATTGGTAGTTGGTCAACTAGCCAACATTACTCTTCAGTCCACACTCCTTAAGAGAATTAGAGAAGCGTAGAAGGAGGATCCTCACTTAAAGAAACACAGGGAGAATGTCTTAGCTGGACTGGCTAGAGACTTTACTATTTTAGAGGCAGATATGTTGAGGTATAAAACCAGATTTGCATTCCAATGGATTCTAGTATTGGGCAAGAGATTCTGGATGAGTCTCATACCACTCCTTATTCTCTACATCCATGTACGATGAAGATGTACCAAGATCTGAAGGCTCTGTATTGGTGGTGAGGAATGAAGAAAGACGTGGTTGATTATGCGGCCAAGTGTCTGACCTGTCAGCAGGTGAAGGCTGAACACCAATGGTCAGCAGGGTTGCTGCAGCCTTTAGGGATTTCAGAATGGAAGTTGGAGGATATTACCATGGACTTCGTGGTTGGATTGTCGAAGATAGTGGAGCAACATGATTCTGTGTGGGTGATTATGGATAGGTACACATGATCAACGCACTTTTTCCCTGTTAGAACGAATTTTATGGTGGAGCAGTATGCTAAGTTGTATGTAAAGAAGATTGTGCATCTCCATGGGGCAACGAGATTGATAGTATCCGACAGGGACCCCACCTTCACCTCTAAGGTTTGGGAAAGCCTGCAGAAGGTTATGGGCACGCAGTTGAGATTCAGTACAGCCTATCATCCTCAGACGGATGGACAGTCTGAAGAGGATGATCCAAATACTAGAGGACATGTTGCAGGCATGTGTGTTAGATTTTGGGGGATCTTGGAGTAATTATCTCCTTTTGATTAAGTTTTCTTATAATAAAAATTATAAGACAACTATCGGAATGGCACCATATGAAATGTTGTATGGGAGGATGTGCAGATCACTCATTCATTGGGATGAGATAGGTGAGAGAAAGTACTTAGGTCCTGAAGTAGTTTAGAGGACTAATGGGGCAATTGAGAAGATTATAGCTCGAATGCTCACCTCCCAGAGTAGATAGAAGAACTACCCAGACTTGAAACGTAGAAGTGTAGAGTTTCAAGTAGGTGATCATGTGTTCCTCAAAGTTTCTCCTTTGAGAGGAGTAAAAATATTTGGAATGAAAGGCAATTAACTCCTAGGTTTATTGGCCCCTTTGAGAATTTGGGATGGGTTGGAGAGGTGGCTTACCTATTAGCCATGCCTCTGGCTTTATCAGGGGTTCACAATGTGTTTCATGTGTCTATGCTCCGAAGTATGTATCAGATCCTGCAGATGTGTTGAGTTATGAAAACATGGAATTGGATCAGGATTTATCTTATGAGGAGCAGCCGATCCAGATTCTAGACAGAAAGGATAAAGTCTTCCTGAACAAGACTATTGCCTTAGTGAAAGTGTTGTGGAGAAATAGCAAAGTAGAGGAGGAAACTTAAGAGCTTGAGTCAGATATACGGGACTGGCATCTCGAACTATTCAGGTAAATTTCGAGGACAAAAATTTTTGTAAGGAGGGGATAGTTGTAACGTCCCAAATTTTCAAATAGGGTTAGTGCCTTGATTAGCGTGACGGGAGGGCAATAAATGATTTAATTACATTATTAGGTGGATTAATTAGGATATATGTGTATCATTACTTGATTGCTTGAGTTATGTGATGATATGACTAGATATGCATGTTTAGGTGTATTAAATATGCATGTGGGCCCGTTTTGGTTACCAAGGGGCATATTTGTAATTTTGGCCCGTAAAGGGCATAAATGTACTTATGTATGTGTTATGAGTAAGACCACAGTATTGTGGAGATATATTTGCAATATTGGGCTCGAGGCGGTCCTAGTGAGTGGATTGGCAAAATAGTCACAACGAGATCTAATACTTGGCTCAGGGTGAGTCTAGGGGTATTTTGGGAATGTAGTGTGTATCTGAGGTTGATCAGGTAACGGGATAGCTATTTAGCGATTAATTTGGGTATGCCAGGATTAATTGGGGATTTATAGGACTACTCGAGGAATTAGCGGAAATGTGGCAAATGATGGGTTTGCCCTTGGAGGCATTAAAGGGCTAAGAGTTGACCTATGGGCATTTTAGTATTTTGAAAAGGGATAAACTCAACCATTAGGACTCTGTAGTTTGAAGACGGAAGGAACCAAAAACTCAGCTCCCTCACTTTCTCTCTCTCATGTAACCCTCTCTCTCTCTCTAAGGCTTTGGAAGTTTGATTTTTGGAGAGGAAGAAGCTTGAAGATTAGGGATTGAAGATAGGATTAAGTGGAACAGCTCAGGGGGATCGAAATTCTCAGTGGAGGTAAGGTTTTCACTCTGATTTTGGTGGATTTTCTGCGGTAGTTTAAGGGTTTTCTTGAGGTTTAAACCTTAGTCCGATTTAGGGTTTTGGTGAGAGTATGGGGTAGTTTCTGGGGTAATTAAAATGCATGTGTTGTGTTGATATGAGTTCTAGACGTAATTCTAGGTTAGGTATTGATTAGGATGAATTATAGTGAAGTTGGCTTGAGAAAATGCAAGGGAATTCTGGTTTTTGAGCTCAAGTCGCAGCGCTGTTCTTTAAGTGCCACGACCCGTGTGCGTGAGCCCCTGAAGGTTCTCTGAAATCGCCTAAGCACCATAGCACGAGTTAGGGCGCACCGCGGCCCGTGTCCCCCAAGTGAGAGCCTCGAGCTCTTTAACTTGTAAAGGGTTGCGGCGCCTATGAGGAGCGCTGCGACTCAAATGGAAAATATTGGTCAATTAGGGTTTTTATTCTCAAAAACTCAAACTTAGGGACTCTGGAAGGATCCTACAACCCGATTTTGTAGAATTTGAGGTCTTGGGGGCTAGTATATTATTCTAGAGCTTTTAATCGATTTAGATTATGATGGTTATTTATTATTACATTGTGACTAGGTTTTACTGCTAAGGCTCGGGATTAGGGATCGTGCTCGGGATTGCCTCATACTATCAGCTCGGGACTCGAGGTAAGAAAACGGTTTGTTCCCAAAGAGCAGGGCAAGGCCTGATTATTTGTGCTTAGTATTATGTGTGAATGTTTGTAATTGTTATGTCACGTATATGTTTGTGCGGATCGGCAAAGGCCAAGATCGACAAGGGTCGGGATCGGCAACGGCCAGAAACGACAATATGCATGATGAATGTAGGCCGCCATGGCATGGACATCTAGGGTGTTGTACTCACCAGCTCGGTTAGGACCATGAAGCTGGTGCCTGGCAACGCACCTTGATCAACTTAGGCTGTTGTTGTGAATTATCTATTGTGTTTGTTTAGTTGTGCATTACTGAAATGAATTGTCATATGCTATGTTTGTGGAATTTTCTTACTGGGCCTTGGATCACGGGTGCTCTATGGTGCAGGTAAGGGCAAGGGAAAGGTCGACCAAGCATGAGTTAGAGGGCATGGAGTGGTGCGTACATGTTTGGCCTACCTGGCCCCCACGGCTGGAGTAGTTTTGAGGAACACAATGTAAATGTTTGATTTTGTATCCTAGGTCGACTATATAGTGACTTTTAAGTTGTAAATATGTCTTAAACAATATTGTGGGATCCCAGTGTAACCTTTTTATGATTTTAATGAATGTCAAACACTATTCTATTGAAGTTTCATTAAATAGATCTTTACTTTAATTTAATCACACTTTTTTGGTCTAAAACCTTAATTAGCAAGTTAATTGCACATTTAAAAATCACATGGTAACAACTCTAGGGTAGTAGGGCGTTACAACATTGGTCAACCTAAATGACATGACTAGAAACTCGTAATGCCCATACCTCGTGCGAAAGGCTGTCTTCAGAATATCCTCATCCTTGATCCTCAACTGGTGATAACCAAATCGAAGATCAATATTAGAGAATACTATCTTACCCTGCAACTGATCCACATGTCATCTATCCTTGGTAGTGGGTATTTGTTCTTGATAGTCAGCTTATTCAACTCCCTGTAATCTATACACATCCTTAGGCTCCCTTCCTTCTTCTTCACAAACAAAACCAAAGCACCCCACGGTGAGAAAGTAGGTCTGATCAATCCCAGGTCTAATAACTCGTGTAACTATACCTTCAACTCCTTCAGTCCTGCTGGAGCCATTCTATATGGTGCCCTCAACACTGGTTCTGTACCTGGTGCAAACTCAATGACAAGCTCAATCTCCCGACGCGGTGGCAGTCCCGATAAGTCCTCAGGGAACACATCTAAGAACTCACAAACCAATCTGGTCTCCTCTGATCCCACTGGCATGACTCTAGTGGTATCCACCACACTAGCTAGGAATCCTATACAACCTTTTTGTAATAGATCTCTAGCCCTCAATGTTGATATCATAGGAATGCAGGGCCCATGCATAATACCAACAAAAACGAAGGGGTCTTCACCCTCAGGCTCAAAAGTCACCATCTTCTTCTTGCAGTCTATAGTCGCCCTATACCAGACTAACCAATCCATTCCCAAAATCATGTCAAAGTTGTAATGTCCCAAATTACCTAATAAGGCTTAGATCCTTAATTAGGGGGTCAGGACGACAAATTATGGAAAATTATTTGAATATATGTGAATTAATTATGAAATATGTGTTTATGTGATATATATGTGTATAATTATATGATTACTTGAGTTATATTATAATATGACTACATATGCACATTTAGGTGTATTAAATATGCATGTGGGCCAGTTTCTTATTAGAAGGGAAATTTTCGTAATTTGGCCCCGTTGCGAGTATATTTGGAATATATGTGATATATGTGTGAGACCACATTATTATGTGGATATATTTGGGTTACTCGACACGAGGCGATCCTAGGGAGCAAGTTAGCGAGAAAGTCACAACAGGACCAAATATCCGACTCGAGGTGAGTCAAGGGGTATTTTGGGTATTTAGTATATTATCGGGATATCGGGTAATGAGAATGAATATTTGAGGATATATTTGGAGTTAGTGAGAATATGAGGGAATTTCAGGGATTTTGACCATTTTACCATTGGGGACATTTTTGGTACCCCGAGCCTCGGGATTTGCTTAAGGTTACTTGAACCCTAAGTAAACCACACAAAACAGAAGAAAAAAAAACGCTCAGCAAACACTCTCAACTCTCTCTCTCTCTCTCTCTCTCAAATCTTTGAATTTCCTTGCGATCTAAGGGGAATCGAAGCTAGCTTAGGCTCCAGATTGCTTGGGGAAAAGCTTAACATCATTTTGGGCAGCAGAGGTATCGATTTCTAGCCTCAATTCTCTGTGTTTTCTCTGGTTTTAGTTAAGTTTTAGAGTTTTGAAAACTCAAATCTGAATTTGGAGATTTGGTGGGGTTTTGGTCAAGTTTAAGCTTGGGTTTTGGTTGTGTTGAAGTGCTGAGTTGATTGGAAACTTTGCTTTTGGGTTTTTGGTGAGATTTGGCTTGAAGAAACGAGGGAAAAAACTAGGTTTTCATGTCGAGTTGCGACCTTGTTCTTGGGGCATCGTGACTCTCATGAACGATGGGAGAAGGAGGTGCTAAATTCCATTTTGAGCCGCAACTCTTGTCGGAGCGCGCTGTAACTCCTTTGCCTTGGGCCGCTACACTTGAATGGCTTTTATGTCCTGGGAAGGTCTTGAGTGCGCGAACTCAAACCTAAGGGCGGGATCGATTCTACTACCCGGTTTAGTAGAATTCGACGTTCCGGAGGCTAGGACTCAGTTCAAAAGAATTTATTCTCTTGTTATTGACAGGATTCTATATTTTGGTTATGACTAGGTTACCACTAAGGGCTCATAACTGAGATCGTGCTCGAAGGTCGTTCTTATTATATGTTGCACTCGGACCTGAGCTAAGAAAACTACACCCAATACGTTATATACATAATTAGGACTCAACCCCATATGATTAATATATATGCATACTTGTATTATCTGAAGTATGCTTATCTGTATCTGGTTGTCTAAATATCTGGTAGGCATTGACTTATTAGTCAAAGGCAGCAATAGCGCGCTGTGCGCTGGTTGAGAGCCTTAGGCCTAATTAAGGACGTACTATTACGTTGGCCGACCCTATGGTCGTTTGGAAAGAACAAAGTGCTTGGCTAGCTCTATGGCTAGTTACTCAGAGTTAGGGTAAAGAGCCCTGGGTGACTATATGGTCATCTATTCAGGGCAGCGCGCCCCAGAATGATCCTATGATCATTTATTTGTAATTGTATGCATGCATGAGTAGGTTATTACTGTTGAGCATGCTAGATATGCATCTAGAATCTGTATTTACTGTTCATGCACATGTTTAAGTTTTCTTGTTGAGCCTTGGCTCACAGGTGCTATGTGGTGCAGGTTAGGGCAAAGAGAAGCTGGACCAACCATGAGTTGAAGAGCATCGGTGGCAGCGTCGACATATGCGGCTGCTTAACCTCCACGACCAGGGTTATCTTGGAAGAACTAGGGTTGTACTGTTGGAAAAATAATCAGAGTGCGCAGGGGAATTGGCATGGTGAGCCCAATTTACATAACACCAAAAAAAATTCATCTCTCATATAAACAATTTATATGATCAAGAAAAACACCCAGACAGAAACATTGATATACAATATTATTAATCATGCAACATATATATAAATATTCAATATATTTATATATATCATTGATTAGTGCTCAAAAATATCATTTTATTAATCTTAAAGTGTAAAATTAATTAAGTTTTAATTAATATTTTCATGGATTTATTGTCATATATTTTATATTTGAAAATATTAATTTTAATTTAATTTGTGTTTAATTTTTAGGAAATAAAATATATTTTTGACACAAAGAAAAAGAAAGGAGAAAGAAAGAATTAAAATTGAAAAAAATGATGATAAAGTGGTATTTTTGAAGGAGAAATAGGCCCAAAATGGAGCCCAAACCCAAGTTTCAGTTGCTCCCTCTCGCTGCCACGTGTCAATTTGCCATTCCCATCATCCTGACAGTGCCTGACACGATCTGACAGCTGCACCCCATGTTCCCCCACGGCCCGAACAAGACTGACGCGCCAGCCCAGCATCCAACCCGAGCACGCCACCTGTCCCTGTCGTCAGTCCGTGTCTCCATTTTACTAGCAGCCACTTCCCATTTTCATCAGCTTTTTGAGCCACTTTCCCCATTATTTTGTACACATTTTTACACGTTTTGAGCCCTATTTACACTATAAATAGAGGACCAAATGGGGTAAAAATGATATCAGATTGTGCAAGGGAATAGTAGAGAGTATTGGAGAGAAAAACACTTAGTTTTTCATATTTTTCTTTTACATTTTTGTGAGCGAAAACAATGCCTATTTTAGGCTAAATTTTCTTGTGGAAAGGCTAGAGTGGAGTTCATGTGTTACATTATATTTTTAATATATTTATTCTTTATTTTGTTCTTCATTTCTATATATTTGTTACAATTAAATTTATTTTCTTCTAATTTTTGTTCTAAATTTATTATTATCTTTTACATAAGTCTAGTCATGCTCTTCTTATGCAATTTAAGTTTTTAATTTAATTTAGAATATTTGTTATATTATATGCTTTTTACTGCATTCTATCAATGGTATTTTGTCGCTCTAAAGTATATAATATGATAGGTTTTTAAAATTAGAAGTTAGTATAATTTAATTAAAGAACATATTTTAAGGTGAGCTTTAGTATATATATTTTCCAACTATAATTAATGGTGTAGAATTATAGTTGAGTATAATGAATCAATTTTATTAAAATATATATATGTTTGCATGAATGAAACTTATGCCTTCCATACTTTCTTTCTGATTCTAATTCCTCGATTTTATTCATTTAATGTTTATATTCTTTTTCAAATTCACATTTTTCCAAAGTTTATGATTTTTAATTTACTAATCTTTCTTTTAATTTTGTATTTTACCTCTCTGTGGATACGACATAGCCCGATTACTACTGCGACCGCTTAGGAGTTTATTGGGCGATATCAATTTTTGGCGCCGTTGCCGGAGAGGTAATTCTACAATTAAAGGTTTGCATAGTAAATTAATTTTTTTTTCTTTCTATTAAAAAAAATATATAATTTTTAATTTCTCTTTTATTTTATTTTTCCTTAGTAATTTTTTATTCATTTTTTTTAATTTATTTTTAGGTTTAGAATTTTTATTTTTTTAGATTTAGGTTTTTTCCGAAAAAAAAAGAGCATAAAATTTAAAAAAAAAATCAATCAAAAATAAAAAAATCAAACAAAGTATTGAGAACATTTGTGTAATTTTGGAAATTAGTAAAAACCAAACTTGTTCTGTCTTAGAAAAATTGGTTCTTAAATAAGGTCTGTGTTAGCGTTACCCTCCAATCTTTTCTAAGAACCTCGGGGAGTTCTAGAAAAGCTCTTGGGCCTAAAGTGGTACCTTGGCAGCCTTTCCAATTGGCCTGGGAACATTTTGGTGTATACTTATTACATTATTACACATTTGCGCTTATAATACTTACAAAATAAAAAATAAAAAAATATTTATGCCACGAAACAGAGACGCACTAGGGAGATTTGTGAGACAACAAGTAGAAACTTTAGAAAACTCTCCTAGTTCGTCGTTTTCTTCCATTCGTTCAAACACTCCTGATTCACCGAGACTTCCTGAACCACCCACGATGGCTCATCAAGATGAAGTCCAACCAAGAACGCTACAGGAATATTTACATCCTACGCGTACAGGCACACCTTCGTGCATAATGTATCCTAACAATATGCCAAATTTCGATTTCAAACCCGGCATGATTAACCTCTTACCAACCTTCCATGGGTTGGAAAATGAGAGTCCGTACGTGCATATTCGGGAATTCAAAGCGGTGGTGGCTACATTCAACAACCGAGCTGATGTCACCAACATTGTGAGATTGAAATTCTTTCCTTTCTCGCTTAAAGACAAAGCAAAAAGCTGGTTGTATTCCTTAAGGCCTAGATCTATCGGAACATGGGACGAAATGACAAAAGCATTCTTTGCCAAATATTTCCCGCCCCATAAGACTAGCAGCCTTAAGAGACAAATCTCTACCTTCATCCAGAAAGACCATGAAACTTTCCATCAGGTTTGGGAGAGGTTTAGAGATTTGATAAATCAATGCCCACATCATGGATACGAAAGCTGGCGTTTGATCAGCTATTTCTATGACGGTCTCACAACCGGAAAAAGACAATTCCTACAAATGATGTGCAATGGCGAATTCCTTCAAAAAGATCCCGATGAAGCTTTCGAGTACCTCGACGATCTTGCTGAAAAATCCTACACATGGAATGGACCGAGTCCTATGGACAAGCCACGATCAACTGGAATCTACCAATTAAGGGAAGATGACAACGTCAAAAGCCAAATTGAATCATTGAGACAACAATTTGAGGCTTTCAAATCTCAAGAAGGTAGAGGAATCCACATGGCTGCAAAGGTAGAGACACGAGATCCATGCTTCATCTGTGGAGGAACGGAACATCAACCGCAAGAGTGCCCAACTCTTAGTGAGTTAAGAGGAGGAAAAGAGGAACAATGTAATGCTTTAGGGGATTACAAGAAACCTTATAACCCTTTCTCAAACACTTACAATCCCGGTTGGCGCAACCATCCAAATTTCAGCTGGAAGGATTCAAACCAAGCATCTGGGAGCCAATGGAGGCCTGAGCAGCAACAACCACCAAAATCATACAACGCTCCTCAAAATATCATGCAGTCAAGTAATTCTCTTGAGAGTACTTTGCAAATGCTTGCACAAACTCAAATAGCCTCAACTCAAGAGCTCAAAGCTTGTTTCACACAAATGGTAGAGGAAATGAAAGACATGAAAGTCCAAATGACAAAGCTAAACACTACTTTGGCGATTCAAGAGCATGGGAAACTTCCCGCTCAACCTCTAATCCATCAAAAAGGGCAACACATGGCACAAACCTCCTCCTCTGTAGATACAAATTTCAAAGAGGTTAATGCCATCACTACTTGAAGTTGTCAAAGTACGGTTTCACCGTTAATTAAGACATCGAGTACGTCAATGCCCGCTCCAGATGATGATGTTCCAATAAGCACTCCAGTAAAGGCACCCTTTCCTCAAGCTTTGAAATCCACTGGAAAGGTACTGAAAAATCATGGTGAAATCCTAGACCTTTTAACACAAGTGAAGATCAACTTGCCATTGTTGCATGTGATCAAACAAGTGCCGGCTTATGCCAAGGTTATCAAGGATTTATGCACCGTTAAAAGAAAGCACCATGTCAAGAAAACTGCATTCTTGGCAGAACAAGCTAGCGCGGTAATTGACTGCAAAACACTGCCGAAGTACAAAGATCCTGGTTGTCCCACCATCTCATGCCAAATAGGGGAATAGGAATTTGGTCAAGCCCTTCTAGACTTAGGAGCAAGTGTAAATCTTATGCCATATTCAATATACTTGCAATTAGGTCTAGGAGAACTCAAGCCCACATCTGTGGTGCTACAACTGGCTGGTCGATCAGTTAAGAAACCTCGGGGAATAGTAGAAGACGTTCTGATTCAAATTGAAAAATTCTATTACCCTGTTGATTTTCTCATCTTGGACACTCAATCTGAAGTAAGTATAGAGTCCAAAATTCCCATCATTCTCGGTAGACCTTTCCTCGCAACAGCAAATGCACTCATTAACTGTTGGAATGGTCTCATGAAAATCTCTTTTGGGAACATGACTCTAGAAGTGAATGTTTTCCACATCGACAAACAACCACCTAACAACAATGAGTGTTTCCAATCCTATCTGATCGATACACTTATTTTGGAAGAGGTCGAATCAAAATACACTTCTAGTCATTTTAATCACCTCTTCCAAATTTCAGAAAGTTCTGAGCCCGATGAGTCTGCAATCAACCCTGAAATCGTCAAATACTCACAGGCTAAAAGAACCATGTTTTGGAATCCAATATTTGAGGAACTCCCTCAAGATCGAGAAACACCAAAACCATCTATTGAACAAGCTCCTCAACCAAAGTTGGCCCAACTTCCTGACGGTCTTAAGCATGTTTTCCTGGGAGCTGACAACACTTTTCCTGTTATAATATCCTCCAAGATCACTGCCACACAAGAGTGCCAACTCATCAATATGTTGCAAGAACAAAGAGATGCATTAGGATGGACGATAGCTGACATCAAAGGTATTAGTCCATTAATTTTCTCCCATCACATTCAATTGGAAGACGGGGCTATACCACGTCGTGACCCTCAAAGAAGATTGAACCCAACGATGAAGGAAGTAGTAAAGACTGAAGCCTTGAAACTTCTTGATTCTGGCATAATCTATCCTGTTGCTGATAGTAAATGGGTCAGCCCAACTCAGGTTGTTCCCAAGAAATCTGGGGTAACAGTGGTACCAAATGAAAAAGGGGAACTTGTTCCTACCAAGGTCATAACTGGGTGGCGCATGTGCATTGATTATAGAAAATTAAATGCAGCCACCCGCAAAGACCATTTTCCACTTCCATTCATCGATCAAATATTGGAACGTGTGGCAGGTCATCCTTTCTATAGCTTTCTCGATGGTTATTCAAGGTATTACCAAATCGAGATTGCCTTAGAAGATCAGGATAAGACCACATTCACTTGTCCTTTTGGTACTTTTGCCTTCTGGCGTATGCCATTTGGCCTGTGCAATGCTCCAGCCACTTTCCAGCGATGCAAGATGAGCATATTTAGTGATATGATCGAGAGATGTATGGAAGTATTCATGGATGATTTGACAGTATTTGGAGATTCCTTTGAATCAAGCCTTCTCAATTTGGAGTCTGTGCTTAAACGTTGCAAAGAGAAAGGCTTAGTACTCAACTGGGAAAAGTGTCATTTCATGGTGCCATCAAGCATAGTCTTGGAGCATGTCGTGTCGGAACGAGGAATTGAGGTTGATCAATCAAAGATTGAACTCATATCAAAGCTGCCCACCCCCAAGACTGTTAAAGACATTCGGTCTTTTCTTGGGCATGCAGGATTCTATAGGAGGTTCATACAAAACTTTTCGACAATTGCTCGCCCTTTGTCAAACCTCCTAGCAAAAGATGTTGTGTTCAGTTGGACACCTGAGTGTGAGGAATCTTTCCGAACGCTCGTTGCAAAACTCACTTCTGCCCCTATCATTCAGCCACCAGATTGGAACTTACCGTTCGAAATCATGTGTGATGCTAGCAATTATGCTATAGGGGCAGTCTTAGGTCAAAGAAAGGAAGGGAAGCCCTTCGTTATCTACTACGCACGTAGAACTCTTAACAGTGCTCAAATGAACTCTTCTACCACTGAAAAAGAGTTACTTGCTGTAGTATTCGCACTTGACAAGTTTCATTCCTACCTGATTGGTTCACCTATCACAGTCTTCACGGACCATTCCGCCTTAAAATACCTCCTTTCCAAAAAGGATGCTAAGGCGCGTTTAATTAGGTGGATCCTTCTGTTACAGGAATTTGATCTGACCATAAAAGACAAAAAAGGAGTTGAAAACGTGGTAGTGGACCACTTATCTATCATATAAACATATACATAAATATTCAAGAACATGAGTATTTACCTCTTGAAGCCTATCAAGTGTCCTTGAGTCTTTTCGTATATATATCGATCTTCCTATCCAATGCAGTCAAACCACGATCTTCCGGAGTGTTCTCTACACCTCAAGATATGTGTGGGCACATAGAGAACATGGGTTGTAATTTAGGAATCACAAGTATATTTCAACACATGAGAACTTGGATTATGGCTTGAGAAGGGTTAGAATAAAAGAAGAAGAAGACAATTTCTTGTCTGACAAATTCTAAAACTTTTTATGAATTCTCTCTTGTATTTTTCTTTCTTGTTTCTTCTTTTTATTCGATATCATATATTTATAGAATATATATTACCATATTATTCCTAATAATAGTAGTAATATAATAATAATATCATAATGATGATAGGAATTGATTTAGGAGAGCAAAGCAAGTTAAGTTGATCGGTTAATTCAATTAAAAGATGGGTGTTAGCACTAGATTTCGTTGGTAACAAATATTCAACCAAATCCAATTCAATTATTTAGTTATTATTTTTTTAATTTCAATGAGTGAATTTTCAAGTTCAACCAAAATCCATTAAACCCCAGTTTCAAATTCAAAATAAAATATCAAGCGGATGAATAAATTTTTTTAAAAAGTCGTGGAATTCAAACCCGAACTCCATTTACGCTTCATTTTTCTATCTTATTGGCTCTTATTGCCTATTTCAACATATCCATGTAGGCTTCGCCTATTATTATTTTAGAATATTTCATTTTTTATATCTATACCCCTTCTTTCTTTTCATGGACGAATTTCGCCTGTTTTTACATCTAATCTAGGATTTACATATACAACATATATTACTATCAAGGGAGCATTTAATTATTAATTAATTAAATAAATAAAATAAAAACTATACATATACAATATCTGCACACTATTACACGCATGGCACAGTCCCTGGACTGTGTCATGGGTGAACAATGTATTCCCTTTTTAGGGATATTTCATTTTTATTTTATTTATTTATTTAACTAAAATCAATCATTCCACAAAATATAGTATTATCTTATTAAGGAAAAAGATGACAACTATATTTCAAAATTTAAATTTTAAAATCAAAATTCAAAAATCAAATTGATGATCATCATTATCATCATCTTTTAAAATTCAATAAATCAAAAAACTATTTTTGACTTACCAATTTTGTTGACCCTGATTTTGGTCAACTGACACGGAGTAAAAAATGCTTGATGTGGACAGATATATTAGAATGAATATAATGAAGAAAATAGTAAAGCACACAAGAATTTATAGTGGTTCGGCCCCAGAAACTGGTAATAACCTACGTCCACTTGAGCTATAATTGATATAGGATTCAAAGGAGTGATAAAAGAACTAGGGTTCTATGAGTTTCACCAACCTCTGAAGAATAAATAATATATCATAATGTACTAACTCTAATTCTCTCGTAAATCTATACTCTCAAGTAAGCAAAAAGTCAAAAAGTCCCCTCCTTGAACTATCTTTCTCTATTTATAGGCTCAAGGAGGATTACATCAATTTGTTACAGATTGTAACGCCCTGGGTAACCAAGACCGTTACACTGTGTATTTATAAAGTGGCAGACTTGCTAATCAAGTCATTTAAGTAAAATCGTGTTATTGAAACTATAAAGGAACTAGGGTTAAAAGCGTTTTGGTCTCAAAAGCCACATTTTCATTAAAAAGTATTATATGTTACATGGGATCCCAAAAATATTAAGTTCATAGACCGCTTACAAAAGACTCAGGGTTTATATACAACAACCGGCCATACTAAGGCAAAACAACAGTTAGGTGATCCCTGTCCTGGTCCACTCCTCGACCGTGGCAGTCGAACCGCTGACTATGTACATTCCACCTCGGAGCTCTCCACCTCAGGCTTGGTCCAGCTTGCCCTTGCCTTTACCTGCACCACGTAACACCCGTGAGCCAAGGCCCAGCAAGAAAACACAACAACAACAACAGAGCATGAACAACTAACAGACAAGTCAACATCTCACATAGCATCACATAAACTCAGATATGTCATCAGTCAATATAATCAAGTATTCCACATACTAGGCATTTCAGTTCATAAAATACACAATTCACAAACGATAACCAGGGCTAGCGCCCTCGGGCTGCTCCCTCTGTTATCCCATTGTCCTTGGCTACCAGTGGCCAATCTGCGCCCTGTGCGCTAATATCATGTACGGTACTCTTAGACCACTTTTACATGTCCCATGGCGTAATACCAACATTGACACGGCACAATTCCTGGGAGCAATTAGTCCCATCTCAATCATACAACTGGGTGCAGTCTTCTTACCTTTCAATTCACTAGTTTTCGATGCCTCAAAGCCGCGAGCACGATCCTCTACCCCGAGCCTCTCCAAAGACCTAATCACAACACAAATGAAACATCCTTTGTCACTAATCAATCCAAAACTACTTCCCGGAACCAATCCCACACTCTCGGAACCCCCAAAACCCTAAAACAATGCACCGAAGGCATCCCCCGAACCCCCGGAGCAAAGGCTCAAAATTGCAAATTCCTATGTCCTGAAATTGGCCTAGCGCCGCAGCGCAGCCCTATAGGGTCGCGGCGCCCAGCAAGTCAAAGAACACATTCTGCCCAGAAACAGCCTTGCGCCGCGGATCTCCTTCGCGAGCCCAGAATTCTGGGTTTTCTCTTACGTTTTTCCCGAGCCCAAACCATTCCAAACTCATACTTAAGCCCCAAAACCAACTCAAAACCCCTAATAGACCACACAACAACCTAAAAACGTCATCCCCTAGCTCAATTACACAATTATTCCCAAAATCCACTCTTGAGTTCCATGCCATAGTAACTCAAACCAGAAAGTTAAAAGCTTAAACCTAAACCCAAACCACACTTCAAATTCCCTAATTCATAACAGAGATAATCTTTACAATAACACAGAATCCTTACCTTGAATGGAGAGTCCAACCTCTAGCTTCAAACCACTTTCTCTTTTGATTATTCCAACTCTGAATTCATACAAAACCAGCCACCAACTTGTTTCAATTCATGCTTATCCTCTAAAAACCAGACTTGAAACTTAGACAAATCATAGATAAATCCTTACCTCTGAGTATTCCTGGCCTAGGCTTGATTGCTAACTTCAAACCCCCCTTGATTCTCCTTCCAAGAGCCAAATTCAGCTTCCCTCTTCTATCTTTCTTTTGCTCTATTTCTAGGTCTCCAAAATTCAGCATAAACCAATTTCCCAAAGTGTTATACGTAATTGTATTTTCCTTCAGCTGAAACTCACCTATTCACTGCCAAAAGACCACTTTATCCCTCCATAAATATCCCTTTCTAACTAAACCTCAAGTGCACGCTTGTCCTTTTACTAGCTTTACAATTCTGCCACTTTTCCAACAAAACCTGTTACTCTCTATAGTTACTAACACTTACATAAGTTACCAAATCACCAGTTACCATTATCTAGCTTTCTAGGACCGTCTCAGCGCGTGCATCACATTGATATCATCACACCCACGTGGTACAAATCACATAGCATAACTATCACATAACATAATACACACATAGTCATATAACATGCTTAAAATCATAATCATCCATCTTAATCATTAATATCACACACAATCTCCATTATGCCCTCCAGGCACACTAATCAAGGCCCTTAAGCCTTATTAGTGAATTTGGGTCGTTACAACTATCCCCTCCTAATGAGAATTTCGTCCTCGAAATTTACCTAAACAACTCCGGATACTGATCCCGCATAGCTGTCTCAAGCTCCCAAGTCGCCTCCTCGACCCTACTATTCCTCCATAGCAATTTAACTAGAGGAATCGTCTTATTCCGCAACACCTTATCTTTTCGGTCTAAGATCTGAACTGGTTGCTCTTCATAAGCCAAATATGCTTGTAACTCCAGATCTTCATGCCTCAATACATGAGTCACATCTGAGACATACTTCCAAAGCATGGAGACATGAAACACGTCATGAACTCCAGACAACGATGGCGACAAAGCTAACCTATAAGCCACCTGACCAATCCTTTCCAGGATCTCAAATGGTCCAATAAATCTAGGGCTTAGCTTGCCCTTCTTACCAAACCTCCTCACCCCTCGCAGAGGTGAAACTCGAAGGAAGACGTGGTCCCCAACCTGAAACTCCACGACCCTACGCTTAGGATCAGCGTAGCTCTTCTGCCTACTCTGAGATGCGAGCATCCTAGCCCGGATCTTCTCTATGGCCTCACTTGTCTTCTGTACCATATCTGGCCCCAGATATCTCCTCTCACCCATCTCATCCCAATGAATGGGTGATCTACACTTCCTCCCATATAGCATCTCATAGGGAGCTACTCCAATCGTTGACTGATAACTATTGTTGTACAAGAATTCAATCAACGGAAGGTACTTACTCCATGAACCCTCAAAATCAATCACACAAGCTCTAAGCATATCCTCCAATACCTGGATCGTACTCTCAGACTGTCCATCAGTCTGAGGATGAAAGGCTGTACTGAACTTCAACTGAGTTCCCAAAGCTTTCTGTAAACTACCCCAAAACTTGGAAGTGAAGATACGATCCCGGTCCGACACTATAGACTTAGGAACCCCATGGAGACGTACGATCTCCCTCACATAAAACTCAGCGTACTGATCCACAGTATAGGTCGACCTCACTAGAAGAAAATGGGCTGACTTGGTGTATCTATCCACTATCACCCATACTGAGTCATGAAGTCCCACTGTCCTGGGTAAACCTCCCACAAAATCCATGGTAATGTCCTCCCATTTCCATTCAGGTATACCCAATGGCTGAAGCAACCCTGCTGGTCGCTGATGCTCAGCCTTCACCTGCTGACAGGTCAAACATCTGGCAACGTACTCTACCACATCCTTCTTCATCTCGGGCCACCAATACAAAGTCCGTAGATCCTGATACATCTTCGTGGTACCCGGATGAAGTGAGTATGGCGTCGTATGAGACTCATCTAGTATCTCTCATCTGATCCCCTCATCAGCTGGAACACAAATCCGTCCCTGATACCGAAGTAAACCAACCTCCAAAACGAAATAGTCCTTAGCTATTCCCGCTAAGACATCCTCTCTAACCCTCTGTAACTGAGCGTCTGTCAACTGCCCCTCTCTGATCCACTCTAGCAGGGTCGACTGTAGAGTAATATTAGCCAACCGGCCCACCACCAACTCTATCCCCGCTCAAACCATCTCATCAGCTAACTTCCTCGAAATCTGAACAGAACTATACAACTGACCAGGACCTCTGCGGCTCAATGCATCAGCCACTACATTGGCTTTCCCCGGATGGTAAAGAATATCACAATCATAATCCTTTACCAGCTCCAGCCAACGCCTCTGTCTCATATTCAGGTCCTTCTGTGTAAAGAAATATTTCAGGCTCTTATGGTCAGTGTACACCTCGCACTTCTCCCCATAAAGATAATGCCGTCAAATCTTCAGGGCAAAAACCACTGCTGCCAACTCCAGGTCATGAGTAGGATACCGCTGCTCATACTCCTTCAGCTGTCGTGATGCATAGGCTATAACCTTCTCATCCTGCATCAACACACAGCCTAAGCCCAACCTCGATGCATCACAATAAACAACAAACTTCCCTTCCCCCGAAGGCAGACTCAATACTGGCACTGTAATAAGTCGTCGCTTCAACTCCTGAAAATTGTCTTCACACTTGTCTGACCAGATAAACTTCAAATTCTTTCTTGTCAATTCTTTCATGGGTGCTGCTATCTTCGAGAAGCCCTCTACAAACTGCCTGTAGTACCCTGCTAATCCCAGAAAACTCCGCACCTCCGAGGCGTTCCTTGGCCTCGGCCAATCTCTAACTGCCTCTATCTTAGACGGATCCACCTTAATCCCATCTGCACCTACAATGTGTCCAAGGAATGTCACTTCAGGTAACCAGAACTCACACTTCTTAAATTTAGCGTACAACTGATGTTCTCTCAACCTTTGAAGAACCTGTCGAAGATGAAACTCGTGCTCTGCCTCCGAGCTGGAATACACCAGGATGTCATCGATGAAGACTATAACAAACTGATCTAGAAAATTCTTTAACACCCTGTTCATTAAATCCATAAAGGCTGCTGGGGCATTGGTCAAACCAAAAGACATGACCAAGAACTCATAATGCCCATACCGTGTCCGGAAGGCCGTCTTAGGTATGTCCTCATCCTTGATCCTCAGCTGGTGATAACCAGATCGAAGATCAATCTTTGAGAACACCATCTTACCCTGCAGCTGATCGAACAAGTCATTAATCCTTGGTAGGGGATACTTATTCTTAATTGTTAACTTGTTCAATTCTCGGTAGTCAATACACATCCTCAGAGTTCCGTCCTTCTTCTTGACGAACAGAACTGGAGCACCCCACGGTGAATAGCTAGGTTTGATAAACCCCAGATCTAGAAGCTCTTGCAGCTGTATCTTTAACTCTTTCAATTATGTCGATGCCATCCTATATGGTGCCCTTGACACTGGCTCTATCCCTGGTGCCAACTCAATAACAAACTCAATCTCTCTACGCGGCGGAAATCCAGGCAAATCTCCAGGAAACACATCCAAGAACTCACAAACCAGTCTGGTGTCCTCCGGTCCAACTGGTGAAACTCCGGTGGTATCCACCACACTAGCCAAGAAGCCTATACATCCACCCTGTAACAAATCTCTGGCTCTCAATGCAGATATCCTGGGTACGCGGGGTCCATGCACCGCTCCCACAAAGAAGAAGGGATCCTCGCCCTCTGGCTCAAAAGTTACCATCTTCTTCCTACAGTCAATGGTCGCCCCATATCTAACCAGCCAATCCATACCTAGAATCATGTCAAAGTCCTCTGTACTCAACTCAATCAAGTCTACTGACAACTCTCTACCATCCACCAACACTGGCAGTGCTCTAATCCACCTCCTAGATACTACCAGCTCACCTGTAGGCAATATAGTCCCAAACCCTGAAGCACTATACTCACTAGGCCTACATAGTCTATCAATCACCCTATCAGATACAAATGAATGCGTAGCACCAGAATCAATCAAAACAGTAAAGGGAGTGCCAGCACTAGAAAGCTGACCTGTCACTACCGAGGGACTAGCCTCGGCCTCTGCCTGCGTCAGGGTGAACACTCGAGCTAGAGTCAAGCTGTCCACCTTTCCTGCCTCTCCCTTCTTCACCATCAGGCAATCTTTCCTGAGGTGTCCCACCACCCCGCACACATAGCAGGCCTTAGCCCGACACTCGCACGGATGGCGTCTCCTGCACCTCGTGCACTCAGGATAAGTCCTCCACGAATCACCACCTCCCTGACGGCCACCCTGAGTACCCCGACCTCCCCTATCAAACCTAGGAGCGATTGGAGCATCAGGAGTCTTTCTTTTCAAATCACTGGGGCCTCCGCCCCTACTAGAACCAGAATATGGAGGCACCGCCCTGCGGCCCTCCCTTCTTGCTGCACTATCCCTCCATATCCTATTCTCCGCTTCCTCAGCGGTCAGAGCCCTCTCCACAGCCTGGGCATAAGTAGTCACTCCAGGAACTGTGGTAATTCTTACATCTCGGGCTATCATAACATTCA
Source organism: Humulus lupulus (assembly GCF_963169125.1). NCBI lineage: Eukaryota > Viridiplantae > Streptophyta > Magnoliopsida > Rosales > Cannabaceae > Humulus > Humulus lupulus. The sequence continues at coordinate 53,566,955 of NC_084793.1, forward strand.
GCCCTCTGACAAATCTGTCCTGCCTGGCTGCATCAGTAGGCAAAAGATCTGGTGCGAACTTCGCAAGTCTGTCGAACTTCAAGGCATATTCTATAACTGTCATACTGCCCTGAACCAGCCCCACGAACTCATTCACTTTCGCTGCCCTGATGGCGACGTTATAATACTTCTGATTGAACAAATCCTTAAACCCTTCCCAAGTCAATGTAGAAACCTCTCTAGTCTGTGATGCCACCTCCCACCAGATTCGGGCATCATCCCTCAGCATATAAGTGGCACAGTCCACCCTGTCATGTCCTTCCACTCTCATAAAATCTAGAATGGTAGTGATCAAAGTCATCCACTGCTCAGCTTTCAGTGGATCAGGTCCACCCTCAAAGATCGGGGGCTGTTGCTTCCTGAACCGCTCATACAACGGTTCCATTCTGTTCCCAACATCAACTGGTTGTACCACAGGTACCAGTGCCGGTGGCACAACAGGGGCAACACTCCCAGATGGAGCTTGCTGCAAAATTTGGATCTGTTCGTCTTGGCTCTGAAGCCTAGCTTGCATTTCTGCCATTAACTGCTGCCAGTTCTCAGGGACTGGCGGAGGGGTTGAGCCTTGGTCATCATCTCTAGCCCCAGACCTGCCGGCTAGTCGTGTGGATTTCCTTGAACGCATAACTATTCAAGTCAATCTGCAATCAACGACTCGACAATTAGGCTATGATGACAGGGTAATAATCTTTCCATAATCCATCACTGAAACTCCACTCATTCACAAGCAATCAAAGTATAACAATTTATCCAGATATTCATCCACATGCACAGCAATGCTAATAAGCACGCCTCAATAACATCATGCAATAGTCAAGTGCCAGGCCCTATCAGTATCTCATGCTTCCTATTCATCAAACAAATATCAATAATGATATCTCACTCAAATCATTTTAAGCACATAATCATGCAGACACTATTACCAAACCCTGAGTTGAGCTTGTCTCTCGCAGCGAATGTACATATCCAGCCAGTCTTCAGGACCCATAAACCTAGAACGCTCTGATACTAAGTTGTAATGCCCTGGGTAACCAAGACTGTTACACTGTGTATTTATAAAGTGTCAGACTTGCTAATCAAGTCATTTAAGTAAAATCGTGTTATTGAAACTATAAAGGAACTAGGGTTAAAAGCGTTTTGGTCTCAAAAGCCACATTTTCATTAAAAAGTATTATATGTTACATGGGATCCCAAAAATATTAAGTTCATAGACCGTTTACAAAAGACTCAGGGTTTATATACAACAACCGGCCATACTAAGGCAAAACAACAGTTAGGTGATCCCTATCCTGGTCCACTCCTCGACCGTGGCGGTCGAACCACTGGCTATGTACATTCCACCTCGGAGCTCTCCACCTCAGGCTTGGTCCAGCTTGCCCTTGCCTTTACCTGCACCACGTAACACCCGTGAGCCAAGGCCCAGCAAGAAAACACAACAACAACAGAGCATGAACAACTAACAGACAAGTCAACATCTCACATAGCATCACATAAACTCAGATATGTCATCAGTCAGTATAATCAAGTATTCCACATACTAGGCATTTCAGTTCATAAAATACACAATTCACAAACGATAACCAGGGCTAGCGCCCTCGGGCTGCTCCCTCTGTTATCCCATTGTCCTTGGCTACCAGTGGCCAATCTGCGCCCTGTGCGCTAATATCATGTACGGTACTCTTAGACCGCTTTTACATGTCCCATGGCGTAATACCAACATTGACACGGCACAATTCCCGGGAGCACTTAGTCCCATCTCAATCATACAACTGGGTGCAGTCTTCTTACCTTTCAATTCACTAGTTTTCGATGCCTCAAAGTCGCGAGCACGGTCCTCTACCCTGAGCCTCTCCAAAGACCTAATCACAACACAAATGAAACATCCTTTGTCACTAATCAATCCAAAACTACTTCCCGGAACCAATCCCACACTCTCGGAACCCCCAAAACCCTAAAACAATGCACCGAAGGCATCCCCCGAACCCCCGGAGCAAAGGCTCAAAATTGCAAATTCCTATGTCCTGAAATTGGCCAAGCGCCGCAGCGCAGCCCTATAGGGCCGCGGCGCCCAGCAAGTCAAAGAGCACAATCTGCCCAGAAACAGCCTTGCGCCGCGGATCTCCTTCGCGAGCCCAGAATTCTGGGTTTTCTCTTACGTTTTTCCCGAGCCCAAACCATTCCAAATCATTCCAAACTCATACTTAAGCCCCAAAACCAACTCAAAACCCCTAATAGACCACACAACAATTTAAAAACGTCATCCCCTAGCTCAATTACAAAATTATTCCCAAAATCCACTCTTGAGTTCCATGCCATAGTAACTCAAACCAGAATGTTAAAAGCTTAAACCTAAACCCAAACCACACTTCAAATTCCCTAATTCATAACAGAGATAAGCTTTACAATAACACAGAATCCTTACCTTGAATGGAGAGTCCAACCTCTAGCTTCAAACCACCTTCTCTTTTGATTATTCCAACTCTGAATTCATACAAAACCAGCCACCAACTTGTTTCAATTCATGCTTATCCTCTAAAAACCAGACTTGAAACTTAGACAAATCATAGATAAATCCTTACCTCTGAGTATTCCTGGCCTAGGCTTGATTGCTAACTTCAAACCCCCCTTGATTCTCCTTCCAAGAGCCAAATTCAGCTTCCCTCTTCTATCTTTCTTTTGCTCTATTTCTAGGTCTCCAAAATTTAGCATAAACCAATTTCCCAAAGTGTTATACGTAATTGTATTTTCCTTCAGCTGAAACTCACCTATTCACTGCCAAAAGACCACTTTATCCCTCCATAAATATCCCTTTCTAACTAAACCTCAAGGGCACGCTTGTCCTTTTACTAGCTTTACAATTCTGCCACTTTTCCAACAAAACATGTTACTCTCTATAGTTACTAACAGTTACATAAGTTACCAAATCACCAATTACCATTATCTAGCTTTCTAGGATCGTCTCAGCGCGTGCATCACATTGATATCATCACACCCACGTGGTACACATCACATAGCATAACTATCACATAACATAATACACACATAGTCATATAACATGCTTAAAATCATAATCATGCATCTTAATCATTAATATCACACACAATCTCCATTATGCCCTCCAGGCACACTAATCAAGGCCCTTAAGCCTTATTAGTGAATTTGGGTCGTTACACAGATATTCTCTCCTAATTAATCGGATTATCAGGAATTATTGGAGACAATCTCGAGATTGACTTGGATCTTTACAAAATTATCTTGAGATATGCGGAGTGTGCAACCAGGTTGGTCGTAAGAAAAACTCAACCGTTATGCTTGCAATATCTTACTGATCGATACTCTAATAGAGTTCTGCCAGGTGTCAGCCACGTGCTCAGAAATCACTTGCCACGTCATCCGTGCTTGTTTTTTGGATAACAATTTTATTTTCCCCTAATCAAATAAAATAAATAATTTAAAAATTTTATTTATTTATATATATATGAATTTCAAAAATTATATATGTTTAAATTAATAAACATATTTTCAAAAATTTAATAAATAATTACAAAATAATTATTTAATCTCAATTATCATATAATTGTATACTTGACCCGAACAATAAAATTCTTCACAAATTTTTAAATTACAGTTTTACCCTTGTATCAACTCTTAATTTGATAGGGTGTTGATAGAGCCACCCTAGGGACCTGTGGACTTATAATATCAAACTCCAATAAATATTAGATTATTAATCAAAGCTCTTTGATTAAATAATCATATTTATTAATCTCATGATTACTCCACTATAAATATGAGATTGAACTCTTGATAATTATAAACATATATATTACAGAGTACTTTATTAAAGAATAAAGTGTCCATTGATATAATCATTACATAAAACGTTAATCATCTATTAATGGCTCATAATTAAAAGGGAATAAAATTATCATTTTAGCTATATCTTGTTCCTAGAGTACCATTGACTTTACTAGTGAAGGTTGTGTCACAACAAGTTTGCGACATGAGCGCTCATAACCTTTTCAGTTCCAAAAGTCAACCCAATAGGGAACCATTATTCAATCTATCAGAAGGTATAGATTCCATATCTGTTAAACTATGTCCCCAACCATATATATCATTGAGTCCCCAAAACAATTTTTCTTAGCCTGATCATTCTAACAAACATTAATGCATGAATCAAAGGATGAGATGACATATATAGGAGTTCATATCAACCTCAAGATTAAGATCATCGTGTATATGATCATCGTTTCATGTATTTGATTAATACTATGAAACAATGTTTAAACAAGTATTAACAAATCACATCTGGTCCAGTTTTATATATCACTATATATAAAGTATCTTCACTAAAGTGTCCTACTACACTAGTGATATGGATCTAGGTCCCTTGTATTCATAATACTAGCGAACTGTGCTAGCAGTAATTAATCTAAAGATTCCATAACTTTTATTTTACTGCGAACTGTTATAAGTTTATTATCTTAATCTTGATCCTCTCATACCAATATGAGATTAAGACCACATAGATAAACTTTGAAATTTTATGATATTTACTTAATATTATCAACATAATATCGGACATAGTCTATATATAATAATTCAATTCAATTATTTATTTCATTTAAAACATTTGTCAACTACAATTGCTTTAAGAGCACTATTCCCAACATTCTCCCACTTTCCCTAAAGCAAATTGAGGCATCTCTTTTAATGTGTCAATCACATTATCCTGAAAGAATTTGTCTAACAAAGTCTTTGTAAACAGTTTTGTAAGAAATTAGTTTTAAAGTTATCTTCAAGATCATTACATCAATTATGTAAAATTGTCTTGAATTAAATGATACTTCTTTTCATGTGCTTTACCCTCTCATAATTTCTAGTTCTTCTAGAATAGTTGTATCCCCATTGCTTTCGCAATGAGATATTAGTAGTTTATTCAAGTCTGAAACCCTTTCCAGAATGACAAAGAACTCAACTAAATCATATAGCATATTTAAATGCTCGTAGCTGTTACATTTCGGCTTCTATGGTGAAACATATAAATCTAAGATGTCAAATACATTTCCAGGTTAATGTGTTTCCTCCACTGTTATGGAAGCTAATTCTAATATCAATCTTTGAAGATTTCTATATGGTTTAAAATCAGTTCATCCTTTGGGATTTTAGGTCACTGCCTAAATGCACAAACATATAATCTCCATTATATTCAAGATGCTCAAAATTAAGTCCCTATAATTATTCAATGACTCAATCCATCTTTGGAATGACAAATGCTGACTATTCTCAAATGTTAATTCGAAAACATAACATTTGATACATTAACTGTAACGCCCTGGTTACCCAGAATAGTTACGGTGAATGGTGAACCGGAAATTTGACCCGCTACCAGAGTCCTTTGGTTAAAAAAACGTGCTCTAAGTGTCATTAACAGGCTAAGGTGGAAAAACAATAAAAAGGAAAGGATATATTTTATTTAATACATAAAACTGTTCACGGACCCATAAAAAAACATTTACAAGTTATTTACAACTCAAAATAGTCATTACAGTTTCAAAATTACAAACCCGCCGACCTAAGCAGCAAAAATAGGGTAAACCCCCTAGTTCCTCTGAGTACTCCTTGCCCGTGGTGGTCAAGCGGCCACATATGTACACATCACCACCTAAGCTCTCCACTCAAGGCTGGGTGAGCTTTTCTTTCCCTTTACCTGCACCACATAGCACCCATGAGCCAAGGTCCAGTAAGAAAACACAATAAAGCATGATATAATATCAACAATGATCGTAATAATCATTCAGGATCATCAGTCCAAACAAATAGGTGACAATCACAAAAGTCACTAAATTGGGTCCAGCTCCCTTTAGCCTTGTGACGATAGGGTCACTGAGGCTTTATAGGTAAGTGAACTTTTATTAGTTCGAACAGGATAGGTGCATGGTGACTAGTCACCAACATAACCCTCCTCATGACCTTAGAGTCATAACCCTGGAACAGCGTTCCCTAGCCATGTGACAAGCAGTCATTGGGGCCTTAAGCCCTGGCTCTAGTAACTAGTCTTAGACTAGACAAGCGCTTATAAGTTCATCGACCTTAGGGTCGGTCCAGCATTAATGCCTTAGAGTCATTCAATGCTGATATCGATTAGATCTAATCTTCATTTGGCTCGGCGTTCATGACGCTATGCCATTTCTGACTCTTAGGTCAGTGTCCCTGACTAGTCAGTACATATACAAGTATACAACATTCGCTAGCATTTAATAGGCAATCCATGTCCACATTTATCAATCAACATGCCTCAATACAATCACGCATGTCACATATACACAGGGTGCAGTTTTCTTACCTCGAGTTCGAGTGAGAAATAATATAAGAACGACCCTTGAGAACGATCAACCTTTAGATTCCTTAGCGGTTACCTAATCATAACCAATTAGAAACCATCAATAAAGCAAATCAATGAATGGTTCACAATCTAAACCACACTCCCGGGATCAATCCCTCACTCTCGGGACTCTCAAACTACTCAAAAGGGGTAAAGGAACCAACCCCCGAGCCTTAAAATCCATCCCGAGTCCTAAAAACAACTTTCCCTGAAACTGACCTAGCGCCTAGGCGCTGCCCCAGAAACAGAGAGGGCTACTCTCTGCCCTGCATAGTGCTGGGGCGCTAGGACTGGCACTGGGGCGCCAGCTTCAGACCAGCAGCTCCCCTGATTTTCCCTCCTTGCGATTGCCCTTGAAACCAACCTTCCAAACAAATCCCAAACCTTACCAAAACATCCAATTCAACCCCTAAACCTCATCTACGTCACCCCCTCACCAAAACCCAATCAAACATACACAAAAACTCCCATTAATTCCAACTATCCACATCGAAATCTATGGGCTGAAAACTAAAAGAAAAACAGAGTACAACCTAAAACTCATGGACAATTTCTTACCTCCAACTAGTTTTGAATCCTCCTTAGTAGATGAACTAAGTCTATAACCTCCAAGCTTTGATTTCGTAGCTTGATACTTCAATTTGGAACCAAAAACTTCAAAGGGAGATAGAGGGAAGGTGATGCACGGGAAGAGGAAACCTTGCTCTGTTTTGTTCTATATGCTTCTACAGCCAACTTAAACCATATATATCCTAAGCCAAATAACCCTAATGCCCCTAGGTCATTTAAAACTTCTAAAGTCTCCCCAAGGGAAAATTTGACCTTTCCAACCTATCTCGTTAATCATAATTAACGCTCTCCAATTCCTGTTCTTCTCGATAATCCCAAACACCAATAATTCATATCCCACTACCATTTTATTCCCAGCAACGCTCTAATCATTAAAACATCCCGAGACTCACCCCGAGCCTCGAACTTAATCCCGTTATGACTAAACCGCTACCTAATATTCCAAGATCATCTCATGCCGAATAGCTCGAACAAATCCACATTATAATGTGGCCTCAACAATATATCACCGACATGCATACAAATATACAATTACACCCTCAACAGGCCAAATTACCAAAATACCCCTGTCATGAAATGTGGACCCACATGCATGCATTTAACATCATATTATAGTATAATTCACATAAACATGCATATTATCAATTAATGGCATAATTAAACAAGTATGGCCCTCCCGGCCTACTATTCCCGCCATTGAAACACATCGAAGAATTCGGGGCATTACATTAACCAAAGGTATCGTCTTATTCCTAAGGACCTTATCTTTTCTATCAAGAATCTAGACTGGCTGCTCCTCAAAGGAGAGATCTGCCTCAAGCTCTAGATCTTCATAACTCAAAATATGATTCACATCAGATACATACCTCCGAAGAGCTGAAACATGAAATACATTATGCACGACTGACAACGCCGGTGGCAAAGCCAATCTGTAAGCCACCTGACCAATCCTCTCTAGGATCTCAAATGGACCTACAAACCTAGGGCTCATCTTGCCCTTCTTCCCAAACCTTCTCACCCATTTCCATGGCGAGACTCTAAGGAAGACATAGTCTCCCACTTGGAACTCCACATTCCTGCGCTTGGGATCTGCATAGCTCTTCTGCCTACTCTGAGAAGCGAGCATCCGAGCTCTAATCTTCTCAATAGCCTCACTGGTCCTCTAAACTGCCTCAGGATCCAAGTATCTCCTTTCCCCTATCTCATCCCAATGAATGGGAGATCTGCACTTCCTACCATACAGCATCTCATAAGGTGCAACTCCAATGGTAGACTGATAACTGTTGTTGTAGGAGAACTCTATCAAAGGTAGATACTTACTCCAAGATCCACCAAAGTCCAACACACATGCCCGCAGCATGTCTGCCAATATATGGATCGTCCTCTCAGATTGCCCATCTATCTGAGGATGATAAGCAGTACTGAACTTCAATTGTGTACCCATGGCCTTCTGTAAACTCCCCCAGAACTTGGAAGTGAAAGTGGGGTCCTGATCTGACACGATCGACCTCGGCGCTCCATGAAGGCGCACAATCTCTTTCACATAGAGATCTGCATACTGGTCAACTGTAAAAGTAGTCCTCACTGGCAAAAAGTGAGCTGACTTGGTGTAGCGATCCACTATCACCCAAATAGAATCATGCTGACCAATAGTCCTGGGTAAGCCCACCACAAAATCCATCGTGATGTCCTCCCACTTCCACTCTGGGATATCCAAAGGCTGCAATAACCCTGTCGGCCTCTTATGCTCAGCCTCTACCTGTTGACATGTCAAGCACTTAGCCACGTACTCCACTACATCCATCTTCATCCCCGACCACCAATACAACGATATCACATCCTGATACATCTTCGTGGTGCCTGGATGCAAAGAGTAAGGTGTAGTATGAAATCCATCTAGAATCTCTCACCTCAAAGCAGTATCTAACGGAACACATATCCACCCCTTGTACCTCAATAAGCCTAACTCGGACACTGTATAATCTCTGGATGCTCCAGCCAAAACATCCTCTCTGATCTTGATCAGCTGTGGATCACTCAACTGACCCTCTTTCATTCTCTCCAACAGTGTAGACTGTAGCGTAAAATTAGCCAACTAGCCCACCAGCAACTCTATACCAGCTCTGGTCATATCATCTGCTAACTCTCTGGCTATCAGCCTCATACCATAAATCTGTCCCGGACCCTTCCGGCTTAAAGCATCAGCTACCACGTTGGCTTTTCCTAGGTTACACAAAATTTCACAATCATAATCTTTTACTAACTCCAGCCAACGCCTTTGTCTCATATTCAAGTCTTTCTGGGTGAAGAAGTACTTCAAGCTCTTATGGTCTGTATAGATCTCACACTTCTCTCCATAGAGATAATGCCTCTATATCTTTAAAGAAAATACCACAGCCACCAACTCTAAATCATGAGTGGGATATCTCCTTTCATACTCCTTCAACTGACGAGAAGCATAAGCAGTTACCTTCTCTGATTGCATCAGAACACAGCCCAAACCCTGATGAGAAGCATCACAATAAATCAAAAACACAGCCCAAACTTCCCCTCAGCCTCTGACTCTTTTGACCGAGTCTTAAGCCTTTGCTGAACGAATATTCAAATGTTTTTCAATTAAATATTCATTATTTTTATTCAAGCTAAAAGAAGATCTTTTCATTCTTGAACTCTATAAATAGGATCTAGTACCCAGCCATTTCTTTCATTCTTCAAGCTGAGTTCAGAGCCTTCAAGCTGCTAGGTTTACTTTAGAGTGTTAAACACTTGGGTTGGGGTTATAAGCTTTCTCGTCTTAAGCTTATTAAACACTTGGGAAGTAAGGTTAATATTGTGTTTTTTCGATATCGAGGTGTAGTTCAGTTATAGTGCATTCAAAGGTATTTATGTTCTTTGAACTTAAGATTTCTTGTCAGTAAGTTTCTTCACGATGGTTTAGTCCTCTTGTCATCATCTCTTTTCTTTAGAATACTCACATTCTTCTTGTTGGTTTTAGGAGCGTTCCAAATCCCGTCCTTGTTCTCATAAATCCCGGTATTGGTAAGAAAAATAGAATAGTTTCTATATGCTTATGTGTTATGTTTATGTATAATATGTTATGATATGTTTATGCTATAATACATTATGTTATGTTTTTATCTAGGGTTCATAGCTGCTTAGTTAGCAAGCCCTAGTGTTTATCATTTTCATGTTTAGAGTTATGATTTACCCTACCTCAGATATTAGACAGAGGACCTAGATGGGTTATCATATACTATCATGTGATCTAACCTACCTCAAATATTAGACAGGGGACGTAGATGGTTTATCACATGTCATAATGGCCATTAATATTGTAGTCCTAAATGGTATACGTCTTTATAGTCATATATTTATAGTTTATGTTTATGTTTTATGCTTTTAGTAGATTTTCCTTGCTGGGCATTAGGCTCATTCCTTTATTTTTATATGTGCAGGAAAATAGTTATGCCGGCGGAAAGATTCTTGGCAGCTTGGGATTGTGTATTGAGGATGAATGGATTCGATGGACTGCGTGAACGATTCGAGGATGATGTTGTTTTAAGTCTTTTTAATTATGTTTCTATGTATTTTCCGCACTTGGTTTTGTAAACAAGTTTAATTTATTTAAAGTCATGTTTTATTTTTCAAACAATGGGATCCCATACCCCACGTTTATGTATTTCAATTTTTACTTTATAGTTTTTAATAAAGATATGAATGTTTCGTATGTATGTTTTCTTAAGAATAGTGTCTATGTATAAGTAGTTTTAATAGTCCTAGGTCTAGAATTAGTTGGGTCATTACAATACTTGTCCACGATTGCGTATACTTGACCATTGGAATTTTCACAACAAGTTTTTGGCGTCGTTGCCGGGGACTCTTTTATTAATATAAAAAGTTAATTTTTATTCTAATTTGGTTGTTCTTTATAAATTTTTCTAACTTGGTTGGTATCTTGATTCTTTTATTTTAGGTAGTATTGGTTTATGCGACGTGGAAAAGCAGCTGAAGTCTTACCGGTGAATACTGAAATTGAGAGGACCTGTTATAACGCTCTAGATAGCCAAGACCGTTACACTGTGTGTTTTAAATAGTGATAGACTCTCTAAACAGTCTCTTGGCCAAAAACGTGTAACTAAATGTGATTAACATTTTAGGATTAAAATTTTTGGTCAAAAGGAATAACCATTTCATTAAAATGTTTACATTCATACATGGGATCCCAGAATAACGTTTAAAAGGCTAATAAAGTTCAAAGGTTACAACCAGCTGACCTAAGTGGAAAAATAGGGTTTGACCCTAGTTCCTCTTAGAAACCCCGGTCGTGGTGGTCGAGCAGCTGCATATGTACACGTCGCCACCAAAGCTCTGCAACTCATGGCTGGTCCAGCTTCCCTTTCCTCTTATCTGCACCATATAGCACTCGTGAGCCAAGGCTCAACAAGAAAACTTAAACTTGCTCATAAGCAGTTAACAACATATCCTAGAATCATAATAAGCATGACTAGCAATAATAACCCTACTCATGCATGCATTCTATTTAGATAAGTGACTACAGTGTCATACCGGGGCTGTTGCCCTAGATACGTGACCATAGAGTCACCCCGGGGCTGCTGCCCTAAATAAATGACTAATAAGTCATACTTGGGATCGTTGCCCTAGGATATGGGACTATAGAGTCACCCCGGGACCCATTGCCTTATCCTCTGTATAATCAGCCTTAGAGCTGGCCTAACGTACCTGGCGCTTTAATTTTCCAATGACATAGGGTCAGTCAAGCGTATATCACGCTCCTGATTAGGCCTAACCATATCGTCCAGCACTCAGCACGCTATTGCCGCCGTGGACTTATAAGTCAATGCTTTTGACCAGCGCTCAGTGCACTACTGCTGCCCTTGACTCATAAGTCAATGCTTTTCAATCAAATAATGCAAACAAGCATACATCATATAACAATTATCCAGATACAGAGTACTCACACATGCTTAATCAAGCAATCACAGGCATAATCATAATCATGCTCGTTTGCAGGGGCCCGATCCCTAATCAATCTATATTTAACAACCGGGCCAATCCCTAATCACATATATCACGTATTGGGTGCAGTTTTCTTACCTCTAGTCCAAGCACAAGTTAGTTAACAATGACCCCTAAGCACGATCCTGTCCCGAGCCCTAGTGGTACCCTAGTTACAACCATAATAAATTATATTCATAAATATCGAATAAATAAAGACTTTCGAGCAGAGTCCTAGTTTCTGTGACCTCAAATTCTACTAAACCGGGTTGAAGAATCCTTCCTGGGCACTTAGGTTTGAGTTCCCACCACCCAAAACCTAACTTTTCCAAAATTCCTCATTTGAGACGCGGCACCCAAAACTGGGTTGTCAGAGAGCCCATCCCTCTTTTCTCTGGACACAGGTCGCGGAGCAACTCATCAGGCATCACGACGTGATGGAGGTTCAGGGAACTGCCCAGGCTTCTAGGTTCATGAGGGTCGCAACACCCCGTGAATAGGACTGCGATGCGACCCCACTAATCTAGTTTTTTAAACATTTTCTCTGAGCTAATTCCCTTAAAATTCACCCCAAAACAATACCAAACCCATAACTGAGTCCCAAGACATCATGAGTACATCACAGGCAATAAAACCCAACTTAAAATCGAATCAAACACTCACCAAAACAATAAAATTCAATCAAGCTTAAGAAACTTAAAGAAAATAAAACTTAGAGACTTAAGAGGTCGAATTACCTCTGATAAATTTGTTTTCCAGCTAAATCCCTAGCCTATCAAGCTTCCAATCTTCCCTAGAATCATTAGGACTCTAACCTCCCTTGAATCCGAGCTCTAGAACTCGAGTTTCCTTCGAAAACGCTAATGAGCGTAAAAAAAGAACGAGAGAGAGAGAACAGGAGTGAGATTTTGTGAATTTTTGTGTTAATGAACTCAGCCGTACTTTTATATTTGAACGGTCCCAAATGAACAAAATGCCCCCACTAAACCCGATTCTCTCTCAACACCCCATAAAGGTAAAAATGTCATTTTCACTCTCTAGTCCCGCTCTATACCCAAATCTCTCCAAATAATTATGCTAAACCTGAATTATTGATATTTCTCTCAAAGTACGAATCACACTACAATGAGTCTTGATGACACTCCAGATCACCCAAAATACCCCTTGGCTTGCCCCAAGCCAGGTTTTACTCCCCGTTGTGACTAAACCACTAACTTACTCCCTAGGATCGTCACGTGTCGAATAAATCAAATGTATCCACATAATAATGTGGTCTCAATCAATATGCACACACACACACACACACACACACACACACACACACATATATATATATACAAATATGCCTTCAACGAGCCGAATTACGAAAATGCTCTTCTAATAAGAAACGGGTCCACATGCATGCTTAACATACCTAAACATGCCCATATAGTCATGTTATAATACTAGCCACGCAATTCATATAATCATGCATATCATCACATAATAATGCAATTAAATAAATTATTGCCCTCTTGGCCCCCTAATCAAGGCACTAACCCTTATTAGGGAAATTGGGACGTTACACCTACTGACAAAACCGAAGAATAAAAGGTTGGAGGCTACAATGGCTGCAAATCAAGGGAATACATCAAAAAATGTTGCCAACAATGCTGGAGGGGCAGCAGCTGGTGAGGCCCAAGATTAAGGGCTGCGAACTTTGAGAGATTATTTACTCCCCACTGTTATAGGAGTGAACTCTTGCAACAAACATCCTACAATTGCTGCAAATAACTTTGAGATTAAGCCCGTAATTCTACAAATGGTCCAATCTACTATCCTATCCAGAGGCTTGCCTACAGAAGACCCTAACTTTCACATAGCTAATTTCTTGGAGCTTTGAGCGACTTTTAAAATGAATGGGGTGAGCGATGATGCAATAAGATTGAGGTTGTTTCCATTTTCACTAAGGGACCGAGCGAAGAGTTGGTTGATTTCTTTACAAGCTAACTCTATTACCATATGGGAGAAGCTCACTCAAAAGTTCCTAACAAATTTTTTCCCCCATCCAAGCTTGCACAGTTGAGAGGGCAGATTAATAATTTCTACCAAACTGATGGGGAATCACTGTATAATGCTTGGGAGTGTTTCAAGGAATTATTGAGGAAGTGTCCCCACCATGGTATCGAAAAGTGGATGATGGACCATAATTTCTATAATGGGTTGTGTGGTACTAGCACACTCATAGATGCGGCCACATGAGGTGCCTTTGTAATGCCCCGAATTTCCTAATAAGGTTTGGGACCTTGATTAGGAGGCCGGGAGGGCCATAATTGATTTATTATAGTATTTAATGGTTATATGCATGTATACATGAATTATATTATTATATGATGGTGAATGCATGCATATGGGCTCATATGTTAATTATGAGGGTAATTTGGTAATTTGGCCTGTTGAGGGCATATTTGTAAATTGGGTGCATATTGTAATTTGTGAATGAGAGTTTATTATTATGGAGATATATTCGAGCTATACGACATGAGACGGTCATATATAGTGGATTAGCGGTTTTGTCATAACGGGATCAATTTCGGGGTAATAGAAATGTTTATTTGGTGATGGATTGGGAGTATTTGAGATCAGGATGGAATTCTGGAAGTTTTGACTATAGTGTCCCCGGGGGTGTTTTCAGGACCCCGAGCACTAGGTTTTATTTGAGGTTACTTAAGCTTGAAGTAGCTTGTCAGATAAGAACGTACGTTAGGAAACCTCTCGTTTTCTCTCTCGACGGTCCGTTTTACCGTTTGAGCGTTTTCGAAGATATCTTGAGTTCTAGGAGTCGGAATCAAGCGAGGGTCGAGGCATAGCGCTCCTAGGAAAGAATAGAAGCTTCTTAATCGAAGGATTTGACGGAAAACAACCCAATCAAAGGTACTTGAAGTTTAAGTTTTGAGTTATTCCGAGTTTCTAAGCTTTGAATTGATTTTGTGAATCGTTGAGTTTTCGGTTCGTTTGAACCTTGGGTTTTGAGGGTTTTGAGGTATTGGGAAGCTTGGGAACTTTGTTTTGATGATTGGGGAATGTTTAGGTGTGTTTTTGGGGACTTTGAAGTGTTGAAAACACGTTGGAGAATGGTTCTGGGTTGGGCGCCGCGGCCCTGTTCTTGGGCGCCGCGGCCCTAGCTCGAGTTAGCAGGTGGCCTTTCTATTTCGCTGGGCGCCGCGGCCCTTGTGTGGGGCGCCGCGGCCCTTGTGTGGGGCGCCGCGGTGCTTGCCTCTGGAAATTTTTGGGGCCGCGGCCCAAGGTGCTAGGGCCGCAGTCCTTGCCCTGTTTTCACCTCATTTTGCTCGTTTTGACCCCGGGAACATAGCTATGGGCCTCGGGAGTGTCCCTACTACTTGGATTAGTTTGGATTGATCTCTTGGAGGCTAGATATTAGTTTGAAAACCTTTGGTTATCATGTTATTGATGGTATTTCATATTTGGTTATGATTAGGTGACTGCTAAGGGCTTAAAGGTTGACCGTTCTCAAGGGTCGTTCTTATATTGGTTCTAGGTCGGATTTGAGGTAAGAAAACTGCACCCTGTGTATATGAGACATGCATGGCTATTATGATGCATGTTGGTTGACTATTGAGTATGATGTGCGTGGTTATTCTTGATGCATGTCGGTTGATTAGTATGTATGACATGCATGGCTATTCTTGATGCGTGTTGGTTGATTGTTAAATGTGACATGCATGGCTGTTATTGGTGCATGTTGGACTGCTGGGTATATTGCATATGATGCATGAGAAACATGTGATTAGGACATGCTTTGTATACTGGGTGTGATATCGTTCAGAGCTTGAGTCTCTGTGTTAATGCATAGTCCTAATTGTACTAATATATGTTGAGTAAGCATGCTGAATACTTGTTATTGGATATTGGACATGTGATATATATGTTGGTGGCATGGCTTACCTGTGTATGGCGCTGACTTATTAGTCAGAATCGACAATGGTGTCAGATCCGTCTGTGAAGCTGTGACTTATTAGTTAGGTTCACCACGGGCTGAGCACCGGTCGTGTTTTACCGACCCAAGGGTCAGAGGTGGCAGTGCGTTGCAAACGCCGGGCCAAATAAAGATTAGATCTAATCGAGGTCGGCATTGAATGACTCATATGGGGTATTAGTGCTGGACCGACCGGAAGGTCAATGAGAACTACAAGCGCTTGCCTGGTCTACGACCAAATGACTATAGCCAAGGTATATGACCCCGGTGACTGTTTGTCACATGGCTAAGGGACGTTGTCCATAGTTTCGACTCTAGAGTCGTGAGGAAGGTTATGTTGGTGACTAATCACCTTGCACCTGTCCTAACCAAGCATATGAAAGAATCACTTATCAGCTGAGCCCTGGTGACCCTATCGTCACATGGCTAGAGGGAGCGATGCTCATTATTGTGACTTTTGGCTATTGTCACCCATCTGTATGGACCGTTGGTTCTGAATGGTTACCTTGGTTATTGTTGATATTATATCATGATATATTATGTTTTCTTGCTGGGCTTCGGCTCACGGGTGCTACGTGGTGCAGGTAAAGGCAAGAGGGAGCTGGACCATCCTTGAGTTGGAGAGCTTAGGTGATGACGTGTACATATGCAGCTGCTCGTCCGCCACGGCCGAGGTTTAAAGTGGAACTAGGGTTGAACCCTGTTTTGCCGCTTAGTACGGCCTGTTGTAAATATTTTCTGTAATAAACTCTAAAATTATATTTTCGGGATCCCAATGTATATACTAAACATTCTAGTGAAACGTTACATCTTAACCAAAATGTTTAAACCCTAAACCGCTAATCATACTTAGTTACACGTTTTGGCCAAACGACTCGATTAGCGAGTTTAGCACTGTTTACAAGGCACACCGTAACGGTCCCTGGAGTTTGGGGCGTTACAGCCTTCATGAGAAAGAGTGCTAATGAAGCCTATGAGCTATTGGAGGATATTGCTATGAATAATTACCAATGGCCGACTGAGCGAGAAAATACTAAGAGAGTAGTGGGAGTGCATGAATTGGATGCCATTACAATGCTTACTGCTCAAGTGGCATCATTTACAAAACAACTGCAACAAAATATCATCTCAGCTCAAGCCCTGCAGATACAAGTAGTGTGTGAAATGTGTGGGGGCCCTCTTCCATATAATCAATGTACTATAGGGGATGTTAATAATATTCTTATGGAACAAGTTCAAGCAATAGAAAATTTTCCAAGACCGTCCAACAATCCATACTCTATGACCTATAACCAAGGGTGGCAGAATCATCCTAATTTTTCTTGGAAAATATTTAAGGAATTCAATAGTCGTTTCAACAAAATCAGCAACCATTCCAAAATCTTCCTCCAGCATATTATCAACCTCCAGTCATACCATAGCATTTGTAATAACCCGGAATTTTTTTTATTTAATTTGTTTTATGTAAAAATTATTTTGTGAAGTAATGTTTTTTATTAAGAGTATGAATAATAATTAAAATAATATTTGGTGAATATTATTTTTAATTAAAAAAGTGTGAGTTGATCGCTTTATACCATAGTATGGGGACTTAGATGTGAAATAAATCTAAGATAGACATTTTGTTCAAAGAGTTTTAGTATATGATTTTATGTGTTTGGAATCCACATAAAATCATATAATCATTTTAGACTATGATTTTGTGACTTATTCACTAAGAGTCTATGAATAATTCAAGAGGAATTTTATGGGATTAAAGTTATGATTTTATGTTGAAAGGACTCACATAAAATCATAGACATAAGTTTATACCAAAGTTGTAATATTTAGTGCTTAGACCATAGTTTATTTTTAATTATTTTAAGCTATGGTTTTAATGCATTATTTTGGGTAAAATGCAAAGAATGTTTCGGCTGGGTATAGCGTAAAGTCTAGTAAGGTTTGGGTACCTAAAGGATGGGGATGAGGTACCCTCACATGTGACTTTTCAGCACATATAAATATAAATATATATAGGGCTTGTTTGGCATAGCTTTTACTTTTACTTTTAGACATAAGAAGAAGAGAAGTAAAAGTTTGAGCTTTTTAATTCCTGTTTGGATTTATATTTTAAAAGAGCTTTTTTCTTTGTTGAAGAGCTTTTCAGAGTGTTTGGTATATACTGCATAAAAGCACTGATAAAATAAATATCAAATTTAACCATAAATATATGTTTATAATAATAATAATATATGTTATGTCTTAACTCATTTGAAAATTAATCGTTCTTTTGAAGAAAAAAAATCTAATTGCATACATATATGAATTAATATTAATTAAAAAATAAAAAATCATAAAAATCTAAACGTAATTAACAAAAAATCTAAAATTTTAAATTAAATATTCAAATATAAAAATCTAAATGTAGTTAGAGAAAGAAATTCTATATATATACAATAATAAGAAAAATAAAAACTAAAAAAAATCGTACATAGATTTTTTTAGAAAAATTAGATAGAATACTTTTTAAGAAAAAAGAAATCGTATTATATAACTGTTATCTTAAAAATTTAGGATAAAGATGTAATTTATTTTTTTGTTTTATAAAAAATAGTGGTAAAATAGGTATTATGAAAGATTCATTAAAACAAGAAAATAGCTTCCCGTGTTTTTTTAGAAGCCCTTCCTGAAAAAGCTGGTGAGTCACTGCTTATCTTAAAAGCTCTTCTAAATTCAAAAAGCTCTTTCTATATTTCATCCAAACACACCTAAAAGTAACTTTAAGTCTTCAAAAGCTCTTCCAAAGCCATGCCAAACAGGGCCATATTCTTATGTTTCTCTCGTAAGTTTTTCACACACAAACTTGGTGGGAAATTTTGAATGTATCTTGGGAGGTTATTTGAGGGTGGTTGAGAGGGAGTTGAAGCCACTTTCTCTCATTTGGTTTCAGCCATCCTCATATTGAAGCAAGAACCGACAGGGAAGAAGTAAAGGAAAAAGTGCACGGTGCACTTGTGGTGTGTACGTTCGGGTTCAAGGAGAAGAGAGCAAGGTGAGTGTTTTTCCTTGGGTTTGCCATTGATTTTCAGACCTTGAACACGTTCATTAAGTCCCCTAATCCCTTGTAGAAGAAAGCAAAGGAAAGAAGGGAGTGTTATTGGGAGTTCGGTTCAAGAAAAGTTAGAAGAAAAACGTAAGTCCGAACCTACTTTGCGTTGATTTTTCTCTTAGATTCTGAGTACCAAATTCATGTCAAATGGTTTTGTTGTGTTCATAGCGTTGTGTACTAAGTTGAGGAGAAGAAGAAACCACCAAGAACCGGCCACAGTAAGAGGTACAAATTCATAGATTTCCTTCGTAGTTTACGGTTCCGATTTTTCGTTTTCTTTTCTTAGGATGGCTATGAATATGTGGGGCGTTTTATATAGTTTTAATCTGTGTTTTGGGACTAGAAACTTTCATTTAGGGGTTGGGAATGATTTAATGTGATAAGGCTTGAAGTTTGGGGTGTTTTGGTGATGGGTGATGAATGGTAGAGGCGGATATGGAAGTTTGGCTCCATGGTCAACGCGGGAGTGGAGAAAAGGTTGTGGTGGTGATGGGGTGGTTGTGGTGGCCGAGAGGTGGGTTATGGTGGTGTAGAGGAGAAGCCATGACTGCCTTGGTGTTGAGCTTTAGGGTCAAGCAAGGCTAGGGAGAATAATGGCTGAATGTGTATAAGGATGAAGATGATGGGGTAGTCACGTGCATGTAAGTGCATGTGTCCAACTAGTTACTAATGGTTACCGATTAGTAACCAAAGGGACCAAAAATGGTAGTTGGTCCCAAAACTTTGGAATTTTGTCGCTAGGCTCGGGGTTAGGTACCCCAAAGTCTAAAAACTGATATTTGAGGATCAAGGTTTAGAAAATTTATCTAAGTAATATCTAAGATTAATAATTTTCTTGCTAGGCTCGGGAATTATTATTTAAGCTTCATGAAAAGTTTTAGGTTCGGGAATTAGTATCAAAGTTTAGATTTGATGACTTGGAACCTACGAAATATTTTCAAGGATTTAGAAAATATTTTATGAAGTAAAATTTTACCCTATTTAGTCCTAAGATCAAGAAGTAGGCTCGGGGCTCGAGAATTGGACTCGAGCATCGGAAAATGGAATTTTAAGAAATAATTGGAGTTTTGACTTGAAATTTCGGACATGGTCTAGGATAAAATTATTATTGGAAATAATAATTTTCTAAGTTGAGTTCAGGATTTTGAGAGGGGTAATATGGTCATTTTACCCCAAGGGCTCGGGTTTGGGCCAGGGTCGAGAATTTTAGTTTTTTTTATTTTAAATTCCCTTATATATATTTAAAATCATAGTAAGCATAAACTAAGTTATAATTGTCTCAATATGATTATAGGGTCTAAACACGATCGAAAATACTCACAAGGACATAATTCACGAAAGCGAAGGACAAGAGGTAAGGAAGTATACACCAAGAGTAACTTAGCTTGTTGTGATCTTAGTGAATTTTTTGCATGTTTGTATGCTGCCAGTTAAATTCTAGTTGCTATATATATGTGAGATTATATGGCTGGATGTGCATAATAGTACCCATATATCGAGTTTGAATGTGCTTAGTGCAGTAAATTTAGCATGAATGCAATTGTGCAATATTTGTGACTGTCAAGGGAAACCTTGTGAGGGTGGATCCCATGCAGCCGTGTAGTGGGGTTAGCCACCAAGTCTGTAAAGTCATCGTGTTTTAGCGGAGTGTACCCATTTGGCATGAGAGGTGAGTATTCTCTAGGTCGCAGAGGCCACACGGGGATCATGTCCCCACAGATAACTCGATGGCTCAGTTACAAGGGAAACCTTGTGAGGGTGGATCCCATACAGTCGTACAGTGGGGTAGCCACCAAGTTAGTAAAGTCATCGTGTTTTAGCGAAGTGTACCCCTTTGGTACGGGAGGTGAGTATTCTCTGGGCCGTGGAGGCCACACGGAGATTAAGACCCCTTAGATAACACGATGGCTCAGTTAAATGTTTTCATTATGTTACGCAATACTTTGACTTATGTGAATATGCTAGACGTGTTGCTCAGTTTACAGTTTCTAGTTATGCATTTCTGTTATGCAAAGTTTGTTTTGGATAGTAGAATCATAAGTTGTAGCTAGCTTCCTTACTGAGCGTTATAGCTCATCAGTTACTCTATGTGTGTAGGTGAGGGCAAAGCTTAAGGAGCAGTGCAATGAGCTGGAGGGGATTCTGTCTAAAGTATGCATACTGTGAAACAACCGACCTGCAGGGTTGTCAGGGTTCTCTTAAGTTTTCCACTGAGTCCAGTAACAGTTTTATCAATTTCATGTTTACTAGTTTTATTTAAAGAAGGCCCTATGGCCACAGACTATTTCTTAAGTTACGTTTAACTACATTTTATTTTTAAAACTATGGGATCTCATCTAAATACTATTTTATTTCAAAGTACTCCAAAGTAAAATTTTCTAAAGTTTACTTTAAAGTTTATTTAGTTTTAACGTCTGATTTTTACCAAAGTTGACCGTAAGGGTCCAGTTGACCCCGGATAGTCAGTCGTATTTCGGTGGGTCTAGTTAAGAAAAGTTGAGTCGTTACAGCATCCCCCTCAAGTGAAGCAAGTTGATGCTCAATCTGATGTCCCGAACCAATTTATGATAGAGACAAGGTCCTCAATCAGAAATTTGGAGATGCAGGTTGGACAATTAGCGAGTATGTTACAAAGTCATCCTCAAGGTAGTTTGCTGAGTAATACATAAGTGAATCCTAGAAAGTACTGCAATGCAATCTCTTTGAGAAGCAAAAATGTGATAGATGAACCCACACAAAAAGTGATTTTTGAAGAGAAGGTTTTTGACAAGGAGAATGAAGCGAGTGGGTCAAAGGTTACTGAGAACCTTGAGAAGCAGTCGAAAATAAGCATTAATCATCATATAAGGATTCCTTATCTACAGATGCTTCAAAATAATAAACTTTATATGTAGTTCTCTAAACTATTGGACGTCTTTCGAAAACTTCATATCAATATTCCATTTGCCGAGGTACTTGAACAAATGCCAAGTTATGTGAAGTTTATGAAGGAAATATTGTCAAAGAAGAGGAAATTGGGGGAATATGTTATTGTTGCACTTACTGAGGAGTGAAACGCTATTCTTCAGAAGAAGTTGCCTCCAAATCTGAAGGATCCAGGAAGCTTTAATATTCCTCGTTCGAAAGGGGATGTGGTGTTTGAAAGAGCATTGTGTGATTTAAAGGCTAATGTAAATCTAATGCCTTATCTATATTTCAAAAAAAAAAATTGAGAGAAGCTAAGCCAACAACTGTGATGCTTCAAATGGCAGATCGCTCAGTCAAACATCCTCATGGAGTGATTGAGGATGTATTAGTAAAGGTGGATAAATTCATCTTCCCTGCATATTTCATTATTCTAGACATGGAGGAAGACACTAATATCCCAATTATTCTTGGAAGGTCATTTTTAGCTACCGGGAGAGCATTGATTGATGTACAAAAATGGGAGTTGAAGTTGCAAGTTCAAAAAGATGAAGTGACATTTAAGGTGTTTGCAGCAACTAAAATTCCTACTTGTTGTAAAATTGATGCAGTGGATGTTAATAGGAGTCCTACAAGTACGAAAAAGAAGAGGGTAAAAACTCGAGGGGGTACTTGTTCTATTCGTCATAAAATGCGTCGAATTTTCTATGGAAAGAGGACGGATGAGGATGCAGAGACTCTTAATTTTCTCAATTTTAAAAATCTAGTCTCTTCATTGGTGTTTAAAGTGCTGAAGGATTTAAGGGGTGAATTAGACCCTGGCTAATTTTGAACAAACAGGAGGTAAACGTCTAGCTGATGACGTAAAACAAAGCTCTTTTAGGAGGCAACCCAATTTAGTTTCATGTTTATATTTTGTTTTGTTTTGTTTTCTTGTTTTTCGCGAAAGTGTGCAACCCAAGGATGACAACAATGAAAGTCACTACAATGGAGCATTGCATTGGATTACAGGGAAGTTTTCTTTTCCTTTTCTTTTATTTATACATTGGAGACAATGTTTAGAATAAGTTTGGGGAAGGGATTTGATTTTTGTTGTTTTTCTCATTGTATATATATTTTAGTTGTCTACGTTTGGTGTTTGTTTAACTTTTAGTTAGGTTTATGTTTTGTTTAGAGTGTTAGTGTGAATCAAGTTAACAGTGATAACCGATGAGAATAATTGAATATTGTGTAATGCTATTTGATGATAATTAGCCTATTAAATATCTGTGTGCTTGGTTTGAATACTTCATTGGTTTACTTTGATTCACTAAATAATTGAACACTTGATCATGATTTTTATATTTCTTGTATTTGAAGAGTATTTATGCTTGCTGAATTGTGCTTGTGGAAAGATGATGGATATTGTAGAACTTGTTTGGTTGCTATTTGAGATGAAATCTTAGACAATGCATGCTTAGGGAGATGATTTAAGCAATTTTTAGAACGATTGAGTCTTTCAAGCCGACCTTAATGAATTGTATATCCCTAGTCACCCCTTTTGAGCCTAATATGGTTTTTTTTGTTTGATACCCATATAATTGAGCCTATTTGAGACTTTGTTATCCTTTTTTCCCATTGAGTTATACCATAAGTATATAATTATTGAATTTGGGATGACTTGTAGTGGAATTTATTTTTAGTTGATGTTTATGGCAAAAGAAAGAGAGAAAGAAAAAAATAGTAAATTACACTCCTTATGATCATAAAAATAAATAAGTCTGGGGGCAAGTAGTTGTTGAAAAACAATTAAAATGCATATATGTAATGCCCTGGATAGTTAAGACCATTACACTGTGTATTTTAAATAGTGCTAGACTTGCTAATCAAGTCATTTGGATATAAATGTGTAACTAAGTATAATTAATTGATTAGGGTTTAAATATTTTGATAAAAGGAATAGTTGTTTTTATTAAAAAGTTTGAGTATGTACATGGGATCCCAAAAATAAGTGTTTACAAGACATTTACAACTTCAAAATCAATTACAACATAGGCCGACCTAAGCAGCAAAATTAAGTTTTAGCTCTAGTCCCTGTCAATCCCTTGGCCGTGGCGGTCGAGCAGCTGCAAATGTACATGCCGCCCCTAAAGCTCTCCAACTCATGGCTGGTCCAACTTTCCCTTTCCCTTACATGCACCACATAGCACCTATGAGCCAAGGATCAGGAAGAAAACTTAAAATAAAAAGATTCAATGCGCAATAAGCATAGCAATAATAATCTGCTCAAACAAACACATAATTCAATTTAGCAATCAATGAGTTAGACAAGTGTTATCGACACTTTCGAGTATTTAGGTGGCGTTCAGGCCCGAATCTCTTAGGCCAAGCTCTAAGATCTTATGGGCGACCCTGGCTCGCTTAGGTCGGGCTGCGTTCCACACGTTTTTTGTCGGCCCCGACTCCCTTAGGACAAAGTTTCAGATTTAAATATAATCAAACATATAGATTATACAATACACAATCAAATGCAGCATATACAAGTTGTTGTGGGAGAGTTAGATAACACTACCTTAAAAAATAGAATCTACACAAAAAATGGATTGACAGAAACTAAATAAAGATTGAGAAAGAACTTGCAAACCCAAGTAGATCAATGGTCTTCTTCAACTTTGATAAAGCTTCAAAAAACCCTAGGCAAAACCACCACCTTGAGCAAATCCTTTGAACAAAGAAAAAACACAAAACCAAGGCGTATACATGTTACAAAATGCTGTCCTAATACTCTATTTCCTAGTCACCACGGATGCTTGAGGCCTTTTCTAAGAGGAAATGAGGATTGAGATTTAACAAGCCTTAAACTCTCAAAGTCAAGCACTTTCTTTGAGATTCTTGGAGAAAACTAAAGATTCTTGGAGCTAGAGAGATAAAGAGAGAGGGTAGAGAGAGAGATTGGAGAGAGTGATCAAGTCTTCCAAAACATTATTTTGACCGTTATATAGAGTAGGCACCGTAATTAGGTCTAAGAGCATTTCACGTAACTTGCACGTACTACAGTAGGCAACCTGTCGCCTACATGCACGCGATGCATTGCCTGTTAGGGTTTCTTGAAACCCTAAGCATCAGGAGATGCTACACCACTTGGGTGGGGACACATCGCCACCTCCTCTGGTTTTGAACACTTCCAAATGTCCAAAAAATTCTCCAAATGCTATCAAAAGTTTTGGGAACCCGTACATACCTCCATGAATCACTTTGGACTAAAAAACAGATTTTAAAAGTGCCTACAATTGAAGCTCAAATTTCACATCTTCACTATGTGAAATTTACTAAGTGTTTATACCTTTCTTGTATGTTAACATTTATCTTTTGTATTTCACCAAAATGTGACAACCACTAAGCGGTGGTTGTAGTATAATCGGGCGGTCGATCCACAAGGAGGTAACCTAAAACCAAAATATTAGTAGGAAATAATACAAAAAGTTAGTAACAAGAAGTAAATAAAATTGTAAATGGAAAGATGTTTGAGATTTTGGTATTGTATTTTTGATAAAATGATGAAATGAGATAAGTGAAATAAAGGTAAGATGTAATCAAAAGTTTGAGAAAATGAAAGGTTTCAAGAATCATCCATATGCTTGTTTAGTTACTTGGTTACTTGATTTACAAAAATACACAAGTAAATAGTTCACATCCCAACATTTACTTGGAAAATCTAACATTAAAGTCCATAGTTTTTTTTCTAACAAAAGTTCATTTGAGTTATAGAGTTCTTTACTTTAAAAGCACAATGTTAATCTTATGAGAAATCTAAAAATGACAAAATACCCAAGGGCAATAATGCAATAGAAGATTAGAGATAAAATTATGTATCAATATTCTTTTACTAATTAGAAGCACATAGAAAGAGCATGACTAATCCTATATACTATTAGCATAAGTAAATAAAGATAACAAAATAAAGATAGAGATGAAAGAATATAAATAACTCAAATATATTACATTAAGAACATAGTAAATCAAAGTAGCAAAATAACATCACTTGCATATGGAATCATCCCTAACCTTCCTAGGAAGATTAGGTCATTATGCTCATGATTCTCACAAAATTCTAAGAAGAAAATATGAGAAGAAAGTGAGTGGAAATTTTGCTATAGTTTCTCTACTCTAAAAATTACATACCAAATGTGAAGAAAGTGTCCCTATTTATAGATGGGGAAAATGACTAAAAAGAAATTAAACAACAAAATGGGGTTTACAAAATAAATCTGAAATATTAATAATAAAATATGATTTTGAAAAATCAAATCTTATTATTAATATTACCCTAGCTATTTTTGTGTATAGTCAAAATGCTCTTTTTCTAAAATACCACAAAAACATGATCTATAAAACTCAAGATAGCAATTTACAAAGCCCAATACCCACAAAACATGGCTAGTGACACAAGAGGGTTTTGACCCATTTTCAACCAATGAGAGAGTGCCACGTAGGCAGCCTTGGCTGAAGAATTAGGCTGCTTCAAATGGGCCTGCGTTGGGAGCTTGCTGAAGGAGTTTGGTGTGTTGGGCTTTCATATGCATTTGGGCCTAGCATTCCATTGGAGAGACTAAGCATGCTGGAGGAAATGAGGGAATATGCAAATATGCACTGGAGGAAATATGCATATATATGCATACTGGGGTCTTGGCAGTACGCTGCCTTGGAGGAGGAGATGCGGACAGGTGGCAGCTGGGAGGCAAGGCAGATGGCAGGCTCGCTTGGCTCGGCTCAGCGGCTCGGCTCGGCTCGGGCTGGGAAGGGCCTTCAGATTTTGGGCCTTTGTTTTAAGAGAAATGCCATTTTTTTCTTTCCTTTTTCAGATTTAATTGTTTCTTTCTTCTTCATTTCAAAGTGTCAAAATACACTTTAATTTCTACAAAATAACAATAAATTAAATCATAATCAAATATTTTCATTTATAAAATAAATCATATTAATTCTATGAAAATACTAATTAAAACTTAATTTATTTTGACTATTAAAATCAATAAATGTGTATTTTTCACCACTAATCACAACCCCCAACTAGCTTATTGCTAGTCCCTAGCAATTCAAGCGAAAAAGAAAATTGTCAAGTTGAATAATCAAGTCAAACCAAGCAAAATCATCCAAGCATTTTCAAATTATCAGTAAGAAGTCAGAAATTACTATCTAAGCTACTATAGTTGCGATTTCAGAGTTGTGTGTGTGTGCACCAAACCATATTCTTTTTATCACAAGTCATAACACAAATAGTATCGAAAAATCTCAAAAGTATAAAGATCTCAACTCCAAATTCCTCACGGGCATTGAAAGTGTTTTTATGGGAGAGATCACACTCTTGGAGTTGGAAATGTAACAGTTTACGCTCAATTGAGAAAAGATAAACTTTTTAGGACAAGCAATTTGAACAAATATTGATCACAAGATAGGCAAATCAACTTATTGGAATTCAAATGACAAACAACCTTTGGGATTTACATGAGAAAACTCCAAGAACAAAATGAAAACTAATTAGAAATGATAAATAAGACAATGAACTATATTGATAATTAATTTTTTTTTAATACAATTACACAAAATAATAGTAATAGAAATATATTTTTTTTTTTTTACAATTACAAAATAATAGAAGGAAGTGTTGCTCTTGTTCTCTTTTTTTTTTATCTATTTTTTTTCTTTTTCTTTTGTTTTTTTTTCTTCTTTTTTTATTTTTTTTATTTTTGACAAGAGACAACACAAAAATAAAAAGGAAATTACAAATACAATAAATAGAACACAAATTTATTACAAAGACTTTTCTTAAGTGAAAAAATATCCCTCTAGTAAATGTCATGTTTTAAATTCCAAAAATGTGACTTTACCAACTCAAATGATCAATAAAACTTCAAAAAGTTGTTTTCTCAACTCTCACAACTCACCAAGAAATGAAAAACTTTAAACTTGAAATTTCTCTCAACTATTTGTGTTAACAACCAATTTATTTAACATATGTTTGGAAAGTGCACAAAAGAACTCTGAAAATCACTTCTTAATAGCTAAACATAGTAAGAACTGACTCAAACCAACAAATTATACTCATGCTTGGATAATTTTGAGAAAATTTGACTTAAAAATTCAACAAGACAATAATGTTTTCCAAATGAATGCTAATGACATAACAATAAGATTTTCCAAATGAAAGCCAATGCATGCTCACCACCCCCAACCAAAAATCAGACAGTGTCCTCAATGTCAAAATGAATAAGCAATGAAAAAGATAAGGAAAGAGAACATCTGGATGATGACCATGTCCATAAGGTGAGAGCGAAAATAGCCTGGTAACAAAACCCCAAAACAAAATACAAAAACGAAAAGCATACAAAAATAAAAGAAAGATAGAAAACTAAAGATAATGAAAAATGAAAATAAAAAAAACAACAACAAACCATTGAGAACTTCAGAGTGTATAAATTGGGTCCTTAAGAAGGACCTCCTCAACACGACTCACACTCTCAATGTAATGCTTCAGTCTTTGGCCATTGACTCGAAAAATTCTCCCGTCGGTTGGGTCCTCGACCTCTACAGAACCGTTGGGAAATACTTGCTTCACTACAAATGGACCAGTCCATCGCGATCGCAGTTTACCGGGATGCAAGTGCAAACGAGATTCGTACAGATGTACTTTTTGATTTGGCTCAAAGTGTTTGCGCAAGATTTGTTTGTCGTGAGCGATTTTCAATTTTTCCTTATAAATCCTGGAATTGTCATATGCATCGTTTCTCAACTCCTCAATTTCAGACAACTGGAGTTTGCGATTGATACCTGCGGCATTCAGATCAAAATTTAGGCAGCTTTGATAGCCCAGTATGCTTTATGCTCGAGCTCGACAGGTAAATGACAGGCTTTTCCAAAGACAAGCCGACAGGGAGACATCCCAAGAGGGGACTTGAAAGCAGTGTGGTATGCCCAAAGAGCGTCTAGAAGTCGTGTAGACCAATCTTTGCGATCAGGATTTACCGTCTTTTCCAGAATGTGTTTTATCTCCCTATTGGCTAACTCGGCCTGACCATTGGTCTATGGATGATAGGCATTTGCAACTTTATGAAGTACACCGTACTTGCGCATATGAGCCTCAAAGGATCAGTTGCAAAATTGAGTACCTTGATCACGGATGATAGCGCGAGGGGTACCGAACCGGGATAACACATTTTCTTTCAATAATTTGACAACTCTAGCGTTATCATTGGTTCGACATGGTACAGCCTCGACCCATTTGGAAACATAATCCACGGCAAGGAGAATGTAAAGGTAGCCAAAAGAAGGTGGAAATGGTCCCATAAAGTCTATCCCCCAACAATCAAATATTTCGATAACAAGAATTGGGTTCAAGGGCATCATGTGCCGACGGGATAAGGATCCTAACTTTTGGCACCTTACACAAGATCGACAGAAATCATTGGTGTCTTTGAACAAGGTGGGCCAGTAAAGGCCGCATTGTAAGATTTTTGCAGCGGTTTTCTTCACAGAGAAGTGACCACCACAAGCATCATTGTGGCAAAAATTCAGCACACTAGACACCTCATCGTCGTGGATGCATCTTCGCATGATTTGGTCGGGGCAATACTTGAATAAGTATGGGTCATCCCAAAAGAAATTGCGCACCTCGACCAGAAATTTGCGTTTGTCTTGTGAACTCCATTCGGATGGGAGTTCACCTGTTACTAAGTAGTTTACAATGTGAGCGTACCACGGCAACTTAGCAACAGAAAGCAATTGTTCATCGGGGAAATCATCATGAATAGGTGGACCGTCAGCGGGATCGCTGAATTCAAGTCTGGACAAATGGTCCTCGATGACATTTTCAACACCTTTCTTGTCTTTGATCGTTATGTCAAATTCTTGCAGGAGAAGGATCCACCGTATTAATCACGCCTTAGCATCCTTTTTGGAAAAGAGATACTTAAGGGCGGAGTGATCTGTGAAGATCGTAATAGGCGATCCAATCAAATAAGATCGGAATTTGTCAAGGGCAAAGACAACGGCAAGCAACTCTTTTTCAGTAGTGGAATAGTTCATTTGAGCACTATTGAGAGTTCGGCTTGCATAATAGACAACAAAGGGTTTCCCCTCCCTTCATTGTCCTAGCACAGCTCCCACAGCAAAGTTACTGGCGTCACACATGATCTCAAAAGGAAGACTCCAATCGAGTGACTAAATGATGGGAGCGGAAGTGAGCGAATTGACAAGCGCTCGGAATGATTCCTCACACTTAGGTGTCCACTTAAAGGTAACATATTTGGCTAGGAGGTTGCTCAGCAGACGAGCAATCATTGAAAAATTTTGTATGAACCTCCTATAGAACCCAGCATGACCAAGAAATGACCTAACGTCTTTGACAGTCTTAGGAGTCGGCAGGTTGGAGATAAGGTCGACTTTGGATAGATCAACCTCAATTCCTTTTTCAGAAACAACGTGACCTAAGACTATGCCAGAAGATACCATGAAGTGGCATTTCTCCCAATTGAGGACAAGTCCCTTCTCGATGCATCGTTTTAAAACAGCTTCAAGATGAAGAAGACATGTCTCGAAGGAGTTTCCAAAAACGGTTAGGTCATCCATGAATACTTCCATTGATTTTTCAATCATGTCACTAAAGATGCTCATCATGCATCTTTGGAAAGTAGCTGGTGCATTACACAGGCCAAATGGCATACGCCGGAAAGCAAAAGTGCCAAAGGGACAAGTGAAAGTGGTCTTATCTTGATCCTCTAATGCAATCTCAATTTGATAATAGCCAGAATAGCCATCAAGAAAGCAATAGAAAGGATGACCAGCTACACGTTCAAGGATTTGATCAATAAATGGGAGTGGAAAGTGATCTTTGCGGGAGGCGGCATTTAATTTTCTATAATCAATGCACATGCGCCACCCCGTCACCATTTTTGTGGGGACAAGGGCCCCTTTTTCGTTTTGGATAACAGTGACACCAGATTTCTTGGGCACGACTTGAGTAGGACAGACCCATTTGCTATCTCCTACCGGGTAAATAATACCAGCGTCTAGCAATTTCAAAACTTCATTTTTTACAACTTCCTTCATCGTGGGGTTCAGTCGCCGCTGAGGGTCTCTTCGAGGGATGGCTTCGTCCTCTAGATTGGTTTGATGGGTGCAAATTAAAGGGCTAATACCTTTGATATCAGCATGCGTCCAACCTATCACAGATTTATGCATTCGCAGTAGCTCGAGTAACTGCAATTCTTGAGAATTTTGAAGGTTGGATGAGATGATAACAGGAAAGGTTTCACCGTCTCCCAAGAAGGCATGTTTCAAACCCTCGGGAAGTTGGGTCAATTGAACAATTGGAACCTCTTCGGCTGAAGTTTTCGGCTGTGACCTCTCACGATGTAGCTCTTCAAAGCGAGGTTGCCAAAACTGAGTCCTTCTATGGCGTGAGTCTATGCAATCTGATATTGCAAGAGTAGACTCGATAGAACTGGGACTTCCGTTGTCGGACAGAAGGAGGAGTTCATCAAGATTATCAAAGTTGTTGCGCAATTGAACCTCCTTGGGAATTAAAGAGTCAATCATGAATGTTTGATAGCATTCATCATCTTCTCAGGGTTGTTTCCCGATGTGGAAGATATTGACTTCAAGAGTCATGTTTCCAAACGATATCTTCATTAGACCATTCCAACAATTGATCAAAGCATTTGTAGTAGCAAGGAATGGTCTTCCGAGGATAATAGGAATTTTAGACTCCATGTTCACCACAGATTGGGTATCAAGAATAAGAAAATCCACGGGGTAATAGAATTTTTCAATTTGAACCAATACATCCTCAACGATACCCCTAGGCTTTTTGGTGGAACGATCAGCAAGCTGTAGTACAACAGATGTTGGCTTCCTTTCTCCAAGACCGAGTTGTGAGTATACAGAATAAGGCATGAGATTGACACTCGCGCCAAGATCAAGTAAGGCTTGGATGACTTCATGGGTCCCAATTTGGCAAGAAATGGTGGGACAACCAGGATCTTTGTATTTTGGCGGTGCCTTTTGTTCAATCACTGCACTCACTTGCTCAGTCAAGAAAGCAGTCTTCTTGACATGGTGCTTCCTTTTTGCAGTGCAAAGATCCTTGATGATTTTGGCATAAGCAGGCACTTGTTTAATGATGTGAAGTAAAGGAAGATTAATCTTCACTTGTGTCAAGTGCTCAAGGAGTTCAGCTCGGTTATCAGGAAGTTTCCCAGCAGGTTTCAAAGCTTGGGGGAATGGTACCTTTGGAGTGGCATTGAGTGGTGGATTTTCATAAATGACTTTTGGAGTACTGGGAGTGTTGGATTTTATGGGTGGGTCTTGCAGAGTTTTACCGCTTCTCGTCGTGATGGCATTCACTTCCTTGACATTTTGATCATTAGAGTTTGAAGATTGGGCCATGTGTTGGCCTTGAACATTGAATTTTGGTTGGGAAGGGAGTTTGCCTTTTTTCGGAATGGCCAAGGATTCAGTCAATTTTGAGAATTGACATTTCATTTCCTTGATTTCTTCCATCATTTGGCGATTCAATTTGGATTGTTCCTCCATGAATGCATGAAGAGTATTCTCGAGAGAATTTCGTTGTGGATGAGCATTGTATTGAGGTGCAGAATACGCCTTTGATGGTTGAACTTGTTGCTCATTTCTCCATTGGCCTCCAGATGATTGAGCTTGGTTGGAATCTCTCCAACTGAAATTTGGGTGGTTTCTCCAACCAGGGTTGTACGTATGGGAGAATGGCTTGTTATATGCCCCTAAGGCATTGCATTGCTCCTCATAAACCCCCCTCATTTCATTCAAAGCTAAGCAGTTCTTAGCTAAGTGCTCTGTCCCTCCACAAACAAAGCAAGGTTCTTACGGTTCCGCTTGAGCGATCATGTGCGACTTTTGCCCATTTTTCGTCATTAAGACCTCAAACTGCTTTTTCAAAGCTTCAAGTTAGGCCTTAATACTATCCTCTTCTCAAAGTTGATAGACCCCAGATGGTTTGTGTCGATTGGTGCTGTCAGTAGCACTTAGACCAGTCCAGGTGTGAGACTTTTTTGCAGCTTCTTCGAGATATTCAAGAGCGTCGTCTGGCTCTTTTTCGAGGAATTCACCATTGCATAGCATTTCTACAAACTGGCGCTCACGACTCGTGAGGCCTTAATAGAAGTAACTGACCAAGCGCCAGTTCTCATAGCCATGGTGCGGGCAGTGATTTAACAGATCTTTGAATCTTTCCCAGACTTGATAGAACGTTTCATTGTCCTTTTGGGAGAATGTGGAAATTTGTCATTTTAGACTGTTGGTCTTATGGCTAGGGAAGTGTTTCAGAAAGAAGGATTTAGTCATCTCCTCCCATGTTCCAATAGACCTAGGTCTCAAAGAGTATAACCAGCTTTTGGCTTTGTCCTTCAAGGAGAAGGGGAAGAACTTTAGTCGCACAGCATCAGCATTTTCGGCTCGGTTATAGAACGTGGCTACCACCTCCTCGAATTCTCTGATATGCACGTATGGGCTTTCGTTTTCCATTCCATGAAGTGTAGGCAAGAGTTGAATCATGCCAGGTTTAAAGTCTAATGCGGGCATATTAGGAGGGAAGATAATGCATGAAGGCGTGGAAGTGCGAGTCGGATGGAGGTAGTCATTGAGAGTTCTTGGTTGGATTTCATCATTGCGAGCCATTGCAAATGGGTTATTATCAGCAAAAGTTTGTGGAGAAGCTGGATTGGTGGAAGGAGTTCCGATAGGAGTGGCAGATGAATTGGAAGAAGTGTCACTGGAAGTTTCATGATGACTCATCCACTCTTTGAAATCAGAATTAGATTTATTTTATGTCTCTTTTTTATTTTTTTATTTTTTTGATTGATTTTTTATTTTTATTTTTGTTAAACTTGTTCCCAGGTAGATTTGGAGGTTTTCAGGTGATCTCCAACGCCTTACTAGAACTCCCCGAGGTTACTGAGTAAGTATGGTGGATCACAAGTCAACCTTTTCGACCAAACAACCTTTAAGCAAAGTGAAATTGCTTATTTTGACAAAACAAGCTTGGTTTTCTTATAGTAATAAGTTCAACAATGTAATAGTGCAAAGATAGATGCTCGAAATGTTCCTAGGCCGATTAGGAAGGTTGCCAAGGTACCGCTTTAGATCCACACTTGCCTAGACAGAACTCCCCGAGGTTCCCAGGTAAGTGTGGAGGGTAACGCTATCACAAACCTTATTTAACAACCAATCTTTCTAGACAGAACAATATCGGTTTCTACCATTTGTAATATTACACAATTGTTCCCAATACTAAGAGTTTTATGATCGAAATTTTATGAACAATTTTATGCAATTCTATGTTTGTTTGTTTTTTTTTTTAAAAACCTAAATTCTAAGGAAAATTAAGGCAAAGTAAAAGAAAAACCTAAACTAAGTAACAAAATAATAAAAAAAAACACAAAACAAAATAAAATAAAGAAAAGAAAATTAAAGTGAAGAGAAAATAGCAAGCTTAATCTATTTTTTTTTTTCAAATATGTATTAAACTAAAAAAAAAAAGAATAGAAATTAAGAAAGAAAAATGGAGTAAGAATGAACTAAAAAGGAAAAAAAAAGTGATTATATAAATATATACATATATATGGTTTTTTTTTTAAATAAAAGAAAGGAAATTTAAGATAAGAATAAATATATAAATGTTTTTTTTTTGGATTTTTTTCTTATAGTTATGTATATATGTATATGAATTTTTATAATATAAATATATATATTTTTACCAAAAAAAAAGAATAAAAAAAGAAAGAAAAGAAAAGATATATATAAATAAAGGAAATTTTTTTTTATGATTGTTTTGTTTTTCTTTTTATTTTTGTTATAATAATAATAATTAATTAAAAATTAGTAAATAATAGAAACTATACTAACACAATATTTATTCTAACAAAAACACAAATAAAGTTATTAATATTTTTGTAAAAATTTCACTAAACCTTTGAAAATTACCTCCCCGGCAACGGCGCCAAAATTTGTTTAACGCCCAAAATGTGACAACCACTAAGCGGTGGTTGTAGTATAATCGGGTGGTCGATCCACAAGGAGGTAACCTAAAACCAAAATATTAGTAGGAAATAATACAAAAAGTTAGTAACAAGAAGTAAATAAAATTGTAAATGGAAAGATATTTGAGATTTTGGTATTGTATTTTTTATAAAATGATGAAATGAGATAAGTGAAATAAAGGTAAGATGTAATCAAAAGTTTGAGAAAATGAAAGGTTTCAAGAATCATCCATATGCTTGTTTAGTTACTTGGTTACTTGATTTACAAAAATACACAAGTAAATAGTTCACATCCCAACATTTACTTGGAAAATCTAACATTAAAGTCCATAGTTTTTTTCTAACAAAAGTTCATTTGAGTTATAGAGTTCTTTACTTTAAAAGCACAATGTTAATCTTATGAGAAATCTAAAAATGACAAAATACCCAAGGGCAATAATGCAATAGAAGATTAGACATAAAATTATGTATCAATATTACTTTTACTAATTAGAAGCACATAGAAAGAGCATGACTAATCCTATATACTATTAGCATAAGTAAATAAAGATAACAAAATAAAGATAGAGATGAAAGAACATAAATAACTCAAATATATTACATTAAGAACATAGTAAATCAAAGTAGCAAAATAACATCACTTGCATATGGAATCATCCCTAACCTTCCTAGGAAGATTGGGCCATTGTGCTCATGATTCTCACAAAATTCTAAGAAGAAAATATGAGAAGAAAGTGAGTGGAAATTTTGCTATAGTTTCTCTACTCTAAAAATTACATACCAAATGTGAAAAAAGTGTCCCTATTTATAGATGGGGAAAAGGACTAAAAAGAAATTAAACAACAAAATGAGGTTTACAAAATAAATCTGAAATATTAATAATAAAATATGATTTTGAAAAATCAAATCTTATTATTAATATTACCCTAACTATTTTTGTGTATAGTCAAAATGCTCTTTTTCTAAAATACCACAAAAACATGATCTATAAAGCTCAAAATAGCAATTTACAAAGCCCAATACCCAAAAAACATGGCTAGTGACACAAGAGGGTTTTGACCCATTTTCAACCAATGAGAGAGTGCCACGTAGGCAGCCTTGGTTGAAGAATTAGGCTGCTTCAAATGGGCCTGCGTTGGGAGCTTGCTGAAGGAGTTTGGTGTGTTGGGCTTTCATATGCATTTGGGCCTAGCAGTCCGTTGGAGAGACTAAGCATGCTGGAGGAAATGAGGAAATATGCAAATATGCACTGGAGGAAATATGCATATATATGCATACTGGGGTCTTGGCAGTACGCTGCCTTGGAGGAAGAGATGCAGACAGGTGGCAGCTGGGAGGCAAGGCAGATGGCAGGCTCGCTTGGCTCGGCTCGGCTTGGGAAGGGCCTTCAAATTTTGGGCCTTTGTTTTAAGAGAAATGCCATTTTTCTCTTTCCTTTTTCAGATTTAATTGTTTCTTTCTTCTTCATTTCAAAGTGCCAAAATACACTTTAATTTCTACAAAATAACAATAAATTAAATCATAATCTAATATTTTCATTTATAAAATAAATCATATTAATTCTATGAAAATACTAATTAAAACTTAATTTATTTTGACTATTAAAATCAATAAATGTGTATTTTTCACCACTAATCAGACCTCAATGAGGAAGTCTATATGGAACAACCTGAAGGGTTTGTCCTACCAAAATATGAACATAAAGTTTGTAGACTTGTAAAATCCTTATATGGATTGAAACAAGCTCCTAAGCAATGGCATGAGAAATTTGATCAAGTCGTCATGTCTAATGGGTTTAGACATAACAATGGAGACAAGTGTTTGTATTCCAAAACTCGTAAGGGATATGTGATCATTGTTTGCTTATACGTGGATGACATGCTTATTATAAGTAATAGCATATAAGGGATAGAAGAAACGAAGAGGTTTCTATCATCAACCTTCAAGATGAAAGATCTTGGAGAAGTTGACACCATACTTGGTATCAAAGTAAAGAAACATAGTGGGGGTTTTGCGTTAGGGCAAGCCCACTATGTTGAGAAAGTATTGAACAAATTTAACCATCTCAAGGTTAAAGATGCCAATACTCCATTCGATCATATTGTAAAACTAGAGAAGAATGAAGGGAGAGCAGTGGCTCAATTGGAGTACGCTAGTGCTATAGGGAGTCTAATGTACGCTGCCCAATGTACTAGACCTGATATAGCATTTGCAGTAAGTAAACTTATTAGGTTTACAAGTAATCCAAGTGTGGATCACTGGAAAGCAATTGGAAGAGTGCCAGGTTATCTCAAGAAAACCAAAGGACTAAGCCTTCACTACTCCAAATTTCCTTCAATTTTAGAAGGATATACAGATGCAAGTTGGATATTCAATCTTGGGGACAACTTGTCCACAACTAGTTGGGTAGTTACACTTGGTGGAGGTGCAATTTCTTGGGGTTCCAAGAAACAAACCCGTATATCTCATTCCACTATGGAAGCAGAGTTCATAGCTCTAGCTGCTACCGGCAAAGAGGCTGAATGGTTAAGGGATATGTTGATAGAGATTCCCCTAATCAAAGAGAATGTATCTACTATATCGATACATTGTGATAGCCAAGCGACATTGGCTAGAGCATACAGCGGAGTGTATAATGGGAAGTCTAGACACATTAGTCTAAGACATGGATATGTAAGAGAATTGATTCAAAGAGGAGTCATCTCAATATCCTATGTGATAACAAGTGAAAATCTGGCGGATCCTTTCACTAATCCACTAACGAGGGATTTAGTGGCCGCATCATCTCGAGGGATGGGACTTAAACTCCCTAAAGAGATTCACGATTGATGGTAACCTATCTTAACACTAGTTATTCAACTAGTGTTAGGTTCAATAGGTAATAACAAGTCAATCAAGTGAATATTAGTTGTACTCAAAACAAGTCCCATCTGAGATATTTAGTACTTGTGTGTTACCAAGTGGAGGGTTAAAACCGAAAGGTTTTTTAATAGAATTCAGTCTTGTAAAGACAAGTATTTTTTGTAACAAAATTCTGTAAGAATTCTACCTATATGGACCTAGAGGTGGTGCTGCCTCTCATGAGAATTGGGAGTATTCTCAAGAATGTCCATGAATGGAAAGTGCACATGGCCATTAACAGTGCAAAGCGAGACATAGAGGTCTCAAGTGAACATCGCAAAGGTGTGTGTGTTATCACCGATTTGTTATCATGAAAATATGGTTCAATGCCTAGTACAACCAAATTTTCGACAAATTTTGTGATAATTACACTATAGTAAAGTTCAAGTTGAAAACACTTTGCTTTATGCACTAATGCAATGACTCCTATAAGAGAGAGTTCTTATTTAATCAAGTGGGGGTTATGTTATATTTTAAAATATAATGATTGATTAAATAAGTGTTACAATAGATAACTATTTAATCCAGTGGGGGAATGTTATATTATTTTATAATATAATGTAATATTATATTATATTATAATATAATGTTTTAGATTAAATA
Organism: Humulus lupulus; assembly: GCF_963169125.1. Classification (NCBI taxonomy): domain Eukaryota; kingdom Viridiplantae; phylum Streptophyta; class Magnoliopsida; order Rosales; family Cannabaceae; genus Humulus; species Humulus lupulus. Next base: position 53,605,486 of record NC_084793.1, read on the forward strand.
AATGTCACAAAGAGTGTCACATATTGTAACATATAATAGAGAGTTACAATATTTAGATATATGAGATATATCCAAATAATGTAACATATTTGGTGTTACAAATTTGTAACTTCCAAATATTACCATTTATTGTGTAAATTTGTTGTTACACAATATTGAGATGAATTTCATAAAGCCATATGTGATATGGCTTTTAGAGATATGATTTTAACCCCAATAATGTGTTTTGGGAGTTACAAAATCATTTGGGAGGGTTTGGAACCGTTTGGAAAAACAGCACATTTTTTAATGCTGAAAATGGTCGATGGCCGCAGCCACTGAATGTTGGTGGCCGCGGCCTGTGGGACAGAGGCTAGTGGCCACGACCACTAATGTCTCTAGCCGCGGCCACAGGCTAAAAACTGACCATTTTTTCAGTTTTTCAATCTTTGTTGAACGGCTGAAAAAACCCAAATAACTCCCAAATCTCATTTTTAATTCCATATTAATCCAATTAAACATTGGTAACAGCCATGGGGTTGGTGGAATTTGAAATTCAAAGGGTGTCTCTAAACTCTATAAATAGGAGCCTATAGCTCACTTGTAAGACACAACATTTCTATCCATTAGAGCACTTGGCTAGAAACACCTTGAGGCTTGATAATTCCATAAAGCAATTCCTATAATCTGTGAGAGATCCCTTAGTGCTTGAGTTAAGGGGAAATAAGCTTTTGGACAAAGGTTTCAAACCTTGTTCAAGTTGGTGATCGCCAATACTCTTCACTTTGGTAGTATGAGTGAGAGTTGTTTAGCTTTTGTTTCTTGTTCCTTTATTTCATTCTATTGCTTTTCATCTTTATATTGTTCTTCTCTATTTACTTGTATTTCTTGTTCAAGAGTTGTAATCTTTTCTTTTCTTTTGTTTCAAACACTTTACTTTATTTGTAACATTTTGCTTAGAGTTGTATTTTACTATTCTCTTCTTCTTCATCATCTTCTTCATTTTCTTTGTTTATTTGTAATTTTCAGTTATAGAGTTGTAACTCTTTTTAATCAATCATTATTTATTTGTAATATATTGCATAGAGTTGTAATTTATTATTATTTCCATTGAGGCAAAATACATATTTTCCTAACAGTTATCGCTTTCAATTCTCTTAGGGACGGTCTCCCCAATACTGCATTGAAAGCTGAAGCACAATCTACCACGACGAAATTTGCCATGATAGTAGTTTGTCTGGGTTACTCTCCCATTGTGAGGGCCAATTTGATCACTCCTAAAGGTTGTATTGAGTCCCCTATGAATCCATATAAGGAGGAATGGCAGGGTTTCAAGTGTCTAATGCTTAAACCCATCTTCTCCAAGGCGGGGTGATACAAGATGTCCACGGAACTTTTATTGTCTATGAGGACCTGATGTACCCTCATATTGGCCAGTTGGACGGTCAGCACCAAAGGATCATTGTGGGGGAAGTGCATCCTCCTCCATGAAAGTGAATGAGTCATTTTCTCCCTTAAAACTCTTCGGGGATCATTGCTCCAGGCTCATGACACACGGTGGTGGACTTCATTTGGCTTCTCTAGCGTACCTGTCTCGCTCCTTCCTGGACTCTCCTCCAAATCCCGGACATTCGAAGATCGTTCTCATTTCTCCTTGTACTTCTGGGGCTCTTTCTCGGGCCCGAGGTGACACCGGCCCGTCCTCAGGTTTTTTATTTTCCCTTTTGACATATCTGCTCAGGTGCCCCCTACGTATGGGCTCCTCGATTTCTACCTTCAAATGGGTAACTCTGCTGTGGTATGGCCAATGTCCTTGTGGTATTGACAGTATTTTCTAGGGTCCTTTTTGGATCGGTCTTTTCTCATCGGCAGTGGTCTCTTAAAGGTAACCTGGCCTTCATTCATGAGGTAGATATGTTCTCTGGTGTCTGTCAAGTTTGTATAGAAAGTGTAAGACGTTTGCCTAAGGTCACCTCCGCATTTGGGCCTTCTCTGGTGGTCATCTCTCGGCCTCTTGTACACCCTTTTCTCTTTTGCGCCATTTGAACCTTCCTGGGCTGAGGGCTTGACATGGGATTCAATTTTCCTTGCCTTTAGGTTCTCATGGCCATCCTCGACACGAATGTACTTTTGTGCTCTTTTGTAGAAGTCGTCTAAGTTGGTGACCTCCCTTTTAAGCATATTATCCCATAGCTTACTGCATGGGTGCACTCCAAATGTGATTGCCATCTTGAGTTCTCCCCTGATCAGACTTCCCATGTTAGCCACCTCCATGTTGAACCTATGGATATAACTCTTCAGGCTTTCTCCTTCACCTTGCTTTATGTTAGCGAGGCTAGTGCCTGGCATGGTGTAATCGCATACAGCATGATGTTGTTGGAGAAACTTGTTAGAAAATTGTTGCCATGACCTAATGTTCCCCAGCCTCAGCCTCTTGAACCACTTGTATGCAGGCCCTTTCAACATGACAGCGAAACATTGACACCTTGCTCTACTATTGATCCTCTCAACTTCATTAAATTGTTGAAGGCGTCTAAGTGGTACTTGGGGTCCGAAGTGCCCTCATATGGGGTCATATGAGGTTCTTTAAAGTTATATGGGAGTCGTTCAAGCTGGATTTCTCACATGAAGGGTGACTTGCAGTCGAACTCTTCATCGGTAATGTGCCCCCCAGACGCCGTGACGATTTTACTCTGAAGGCTCCTCATCTCAGTGTCTAGCTCCTGTCGCTTCTATTCAAGGAGCCCCTCCGCTCGATAAGGTTGGCCTTTTTCTTCTCTCTTCCCTTCAATGGGGCCATATGAGGTGTCATCCTTACTTCTGACCTCCTTCCATTGAGCTTTTCTCTTAGGTCAGGGGACGCCTCCTTAGAGGTAACTTCGGCTTCATTCTTACGACAAGCATCGCCCCTCCGCCTTTGTTTTTGGGGGTATTTTGCCGGCCTAGGTCCTTCATGGTACTTTGTCTGGGGAGTGTTACTAGTGGAAAGTCGAGTTCTTCCATCGTTTACGGGGATAGTGGTTTCTCCTCTTTCACGTTCCTTCTCCTTATGCTTAGGAAGGGGCATGCTCGACTTTCCTTGTAGAAGGTCGTTTAAAACCTCCTGCATGTTCTCTAGTGTGGTTTCCAGCCTTCTATTCTTTTTGTGTAACTCGTGAATCTCACCCTCATAGAAACGAGTCCTTGAGCTGGAACTCATCAAGTGTACTCGGGGACTCTTGCCTGGCCTATGCGTAGAGTGACCGAGGTCCCGGTGGCCGGAGTGTGGTGCACTCGGGGGACAAGGATGTGGGTGTGCTGGCGGCTCTGAATGACCTCTGTCGGGTTGGACAAACGAGGATGATACTTCCTTTTCCTTCCTTAGGGCAGGATGTTCTTCTGAAATATCTTCATGCTTAGGTGAAGGAGGGTCTTTCCTGGAGGCCCTCAACTATTCTCTATCCAAGTGAACCTCAACATCTTGTAGTTGACATAAGCGCTTCGAACGCCTTGGCATTTTTCCTTTCTGGAAGTGATGAAAGAATGTTGGCTTGACACTTGTTCTTCCCACAGACGGTGCCAAACTGTTGACGATAGGAAATCGTCAACAATATATGGATGGAAAACTCAAAGCTTTTTACGAAAACTGCGTAGAAAGAACTTAGGAAAAACTTAAGAAAGAAAGATGTAGAACAACAATGGAGGAAAATCTCGTATATTGCTCTACTATCTCTGTCTACAATGAATTTTCCAACCCCTTACTTTGAGGGGTGGAAGTCTATTTATAGGTGGGCACTAATGACCCTTGATACATGGTGGCCCCAGGGGACAAGAACATACGCAGGTAAGTTGTCAGGGTTGTGGTGCAGGACATTGTGGTTTCGGCTCTAGTATATGGTTGGGGTGCTCAGGTAGTGCCTCCACTCTTTGTACAGGTTTGTACCACCACCACTTGTCGGACACGAATGTCAGGGTCATTCCTCTGTCCTCCTCAGGGTTGTACACCCCGTACTCGTACATGTACTTCATACCTGGTGATCCCTCTTACCTTTCCCAAATAAGTCTATTCTCCAAACTTCTTTATATTTTGCTGAGTGTTAGAGAGCATTGTGGGTTCTTCATTAGCGTAGATGGGGCTTCCCTTACAAGGTTTCCATATTGAGGCACTTCTAAGAGGTGAGCCTTAGGTGGTGAGCCCTTGGCATGTATAGGTCTCAATTTACGAAGTATGGAGGATGATGCCTCGTAGGTATGCAATTCCAGAATTGAAGGACTTTAGCATCTGGGTCTGCATCGCCTCGCATAGCGAGGTGCCTTCCGTCTCACGGCCCTCGTGCCAAGTCAAACGAGGCTCTAGGCCTCGCGCAGTGGACCCTCACACAGCCCCTCCTCCATTCGCTCAGCCTCACACAGCGAGGCGTTCTTGACTCTGCTGGCCTCGCAAAGCGAGGCCTTCGCCCCTTATGCGCCGACGGATGTTTCAAGGGAAATTTTCCCATATTCATATGTAGATTCCAAGAACTTTACTTAGCTAGTTAGATAGTAGTAATAATAGTAATAGTAGTAGTATTTTTATGACTGTGGATTTTGGTTCAGACCGGGATTTAATTGGACACTCGTAGTAACACTTGTAGATTTTCTAAGTTTAACCTATAGTTTAAGAATATTAATTTTAACCTAAGGTTTGATTAATATGACTGATATTGATGGTGATATTTATTATATTATAAGGTTTAGTTAGACCCAATAAGAAAGTAACACTTGTCATGTGTATGTTTAATGATAATTAAGTATTTTTGAGGAATAAGTTTATTAAGATTAATATTTGAATATCCTAGAGTCTGTCAGCAGCTTTGAAAACGTTAGAGGACTTAGTCAAGGTTGTTTACTCAATTCAAATTAAGCTGAAAATGTGCAATTTTGTGTTTAAATATTCAGCGTATGCCAATATATCGCAGCTATAGGGGCGATGTATCGCAATACAGGGATACGAAAAACACGAAACTTCGCACGATCACCTTGACGAGCCTCGGGCATACTGGCCCAGGCGATATATCGCCTACTAGGGGCGATATATCGGCTCCTTTGATGGATTTTTGAATGTTTTTTAAAACGTTCTCATTTTAATCTTTAACCTCTTGATAAGTCCAGCATCTTTCTATCCGAGTCTTCAGCCTCTGCTGAACGATAATTCAAATATTTTTCACTTAAAAAGCCATTATTTTATTCAAGTTAAATGAAGATCTTTTCATTCTTGAACTCTATAAATAGGACCTAGTACTCAGCCATTTATTCATTCATCAAGCTAAGTTCAGAGGCTGCAAGCTGCTAGGTTATTTTTTAGAGTGTAAACACTTGGGTTGGGGATTATAAGCTTAATCATTATAAGCTTACCAAACACTTGGGAAGTAAGGTCGATAGCACATTTCAGTTCAAGGTTTAGATCGTTCATAGAAGCATTCAAGGTATTCCAAACTCTAGTTCATTTTGGTATTGTTTTCCTTAAGTTCTTATAGTTTTCTACTCAGCACCCTAACTTTATTCTTTATTTTTGGATAGGAAATCTAAGATCTTGAACATAAAGTTTTTGGTAAGTATATTCTTGATGGTATAGTTCGTCCATTCTTTTCATTCCTTTTTCTTCAGTATACTCACCCTTTCATTTATGGGTTTTAGGAGTGTTCCAAAGTCCCAAACCTGTTCTCATATCCCGGTACTTTTGGTAAGGAAAATGGGATAGGATATTATGTGTTATGCCATATGTTATCTTATGGTTTATGTGTTATGTTAATTTATGATTTGTGTGTTATGTATGTTTGTAGACTTGGGCATATGACCTGTACAACTAACAAGCCCCAATAAATTTATGGGCATATGACTTGCTTAGCTAGCAAGCCCCACAAATCTAATGGGCATATGACTTGTTTAGTTTATAGGACCCCAAGTAATAATGGCCATTATGGTATATGTGACATATGTTTATGATATGTTTTAGTATATGTTGATATGAATATTATGTATATGATTTATGTGTTAGATTTTCCTTGCTGGCATTAGGCTCATTCCTTTATGTTTATATGTGCAGGAAAATAGCTTTGGTGGCGGGAAAGGTTCTTGGAAGCTTGGGGATGTGTATTGAGGCGGGATGGAATCGATGAACCGAGCGTTCGATTTGAGGATGAAGTCTCTTTAAATTTTATATGTATTTTTCCGCACTTTATTATGTAATCCATTTTATTTAAAATTATGTTATGTTTTTCTTTTACAAAACAATGGGATCCCATATCCTACTTTAAATTTTATGTAGTTTAACACTTGTTTTTTTTCAAGTTTTATTGAAGTTATGATTATTTCACTTGTAAGTACTTTAAAAATTAGTGTCTATGTATAGTAGTCATTAATGGTCCAAAGTCTAGAGTATTTGGGTCATTACAGTTGGTATCAGAGCAAACGGTTCATTCGTATGAAGTTCTCCTCGATACACACACTCAAAGCTCCGAATCTGACCGCCAAGTAAGTATATAAATTGTAGTTATTATGCTTATATGTATTGTAATGCCCCGGATTCCCTAATATGGTTTAATGGCTGGATTAGTAGGCCAGGATGGCCATAACTATTTAATTATGCCATTAAATGTATTTATGCATGTTTATGAGAATTATATTATAATATGATGTTAAATACATGCATGTGAGTCCACATTTTTTTACAGGGGTGTGTTGGTAATTTGGCCCGTTGAGGGTATAATTGTATATTTGTTTCTATGTCAATGATATATTGTGAGACCACATTATAATGTGGATTGGTTCGAGTATTTCAGCATGAGACGATCTTTAATTACGATTTATCGGTTTGGTCATAACAGGTTTGAGCTCAGGGCTCGGGGTGAGTCTCGGGGTGTTTTTAATGATTAGAGCGTTACCGAGGATTTTAGGGTAACGGGATATGAATTATTGATGTTTGAGAATATTGAGATTAGCGGGAATTGGGAAGCGTTAATTATGATTAACGGGATAGGTGGAAAGTACCAATTTTACCCTTGAAATGGTTTTAGAAGCTTTAAAAGACCTAGGGGTATTTTAGTCATTTGAGTTTGGATTTATATGGCTTTGGATGGCTGTAGAAAGAACAGAACAAAACAGAGTAAGAACTTTCTCCTTCCCGTACATCCATTTCTCTCTTTCCTTCTTTGGAGATTTTAAGCTCAAAGTGTGGAATCAAGCTAGGAAATCAAGGGGCTGAGGTTTTAGACTTGGTTCAGCCATTGGAGAGGGTTTAACTCCAGATTTGAGGTAATTTTTATCCATTAACTTTCTGTTTATACCCTGTTTTAGTTTTGAGTTTTCAGCTTGTAATTATCTAGTGGATAGTTGGAATCAAAGGGAGTTAGGTTGATGTTTTACTTTGGTTTTGATGAGGGTGAGTTGTAGGTGAGGTTTAGGGGTTGAATTGGGTGTTAGGTTGGTGTTTTGGGTTGGTTTGAAGGGTTGGTTCCAAGGGAAAACGCAGGGGAAGGTTTGCTGGTGCGTGCTGATTTCTGGGCTATTTTGCATATTGAGTCGCGGCATGGCATAGGTGCGCCGCGGCCCAAGGTGCCTGTTAGGGTTAGGCCGCCTCTGTTTGGGGGCGCGCCGCAGCGCAGCTAGGGCGGGTCGCGGCCCTTAAGGCAATTTTGGCCAGAAACATGTTTTTAGCTTGGGGATTCAAACCTTAGGCCTCGGGGTTGAACCTAGTACCTGGTTGAGTAGTGTTTGATGTCCCGGAGGCTAGATTTTGGTTTGGCAACCCTCTGTTATCATTTTTATTGATGAATCCTATATTTTTGTTATGGCCAGGTGACCGTCAAGGAATTTAAAGGTTGATCGTTCTTTTAATAACTTTCACTTGAACCAGAGGTAAGAAAACAGTGTATGGATACAGTTGCACCCTGTATATGTATATGACATGCATGGTTTGTTATTGAAGCATGTTGGTTGATGTATATGGTCATGGATTGCATATTAACTGCTAGTGAATACTGATTACTTGTCTATTGTACTGACTAGTCAGGGACCGACCCTAAGGTCGATGAACACGCATTGAATGGCTCTATGGCATTAATGTGGGACCGACCCTAAGGTCGAAGAACTTATAAGCGCTTGCCTGGTCTAAGACCAGATATTCTTAGACAAGGTATATGACCCCGGTGACTGTTTGTCACATGGCTAAGGGACGCTGTCCATAGTTACGACTCTAGAGTCGGGAGGAAGGTTATGTTGGTGACCAATCACCATGCACCTATCCTGATTACACTTATGAGAGAACCACTTATCAGTTAAGCCTTGGTGACCCTATCGTCACATGGCCAGAGGGAGTTGTACCCATCTTTTGTGACTTTGGCTATTGTCACCTATCTGTTATGGACTGATAGTCCTGAATAGTTATTATGATCGATGTTGATATTATGTCATGCTTTATTGTGTTTTCTTGCTGGGCCTTGGCTCATGGGTGCTATGTGGTGCAGGTAAAGGGACAGAGAAGCTCACCCAACCCTAAGTGGAGAGCTTGGGCGATGTTGTGTACATATTGGGCCGCTTGACCGCCACGGTCAGGGAGTTCTCAGAGGGACTGGGGTTTACCCTATTTTTGTCGCTTAGGTCGGCGGGGATTGTAAATTTGCTACAGTAGCGACCCTTTTGTATTATGAACAGCTTGTAAATATTTTGAAAGGCTCATGAGCAGTTTATTTACTTAATGAAATGTATCATTTCCTTTTTACTGGTTTTTCACCTTAACCTAATATTAACACTTAGATCACGTTTTTAACCAAAGGACTCGGGTAGCGAGTCGAATTTCCGGTTCACTGTTCACCGTAACTGTTCTGGGGTAACCAGGGCGTTACATGTATAGCTAACGATTTTAGCATTTATGTTTTCAGTTAAGTATGAACGGAGCATTAACCAATGAGGATATCCGAGCCATTAAGGCTTTAAAGAGAATAAGAGAACCGAGAAACACCATAGGAACACTAGAGAGAATCACTCGAAGACTGCTTTTGTTCCACAAAGAAATAGGTCACCTTCAAGAGTCTAAGCAAATCATGATGAGAGCAACTGAACAATACATTTTAGTAATTAGACTATTTAGAGATTTTCATCCCATAATAGCAGCCTTAGAGGAGATATGGGAAACAATGGATGATGAAGGTGAACTGCCAGCAGCAATGCGATATTACTTTCTTTTAATTAGGTTCACCGCAAAATCAAAATTTCAGTTTACAAATGAGCAAAAGCATAGGATTTTTACAAACCTTCCTCGAGGAGATTTTGAGGCACATGATAATGAAGACTATGAAGAATTAGATGATGATATTCTAGATGAAGAATCTGATGTAGAAGATCCTGATTTTTAGAATAGTTAATTTTCATTGTTTGTTTTATTTATTGTTTGCTTTATGGTTGTAATAAGTGAAAAACTCATTTCCAAATTAATATCATGTTATTTTGTTATCATGTATGAGTTTGATTTTTATTTCGCATTCATAATAAATAATAAATAAAATAAATAATGACTAAGTTCGGTGAGGGTGGATACAAATCAATGAACCAAGTTTCTATATTGAGAGTTAGGGGGCCATAGTAGTGGGAACGATTTTACTGATCCCAGCCCTCCCTCAATATGGTTAACTTTGGAACAAATATGAGTTTCGAGTCTGAGAATTAAGTCATATAGGATGATTAGAAACAAACTTAGAAAAATAAATATGGCTTGTTTTTCTAAGTATAGAAACCCACTCTAAATAATAAAGAAGACTCATAAAATTTTCATAAGAAGTCAGAATCAATAGGTCTGAGATATGTTTGTTTTAGAATAAGTTTTTCCTTAGAGCCTATTAGGTAAAGTTCTAACATGTTTCTTTCAACTATTAGAACTCTGCTACGATGTCGCTCCAAAGATCTGCACGCACCAAAGGAAACACCTCCAACGTTGTTCCAGCAAACAATGAAGCCCCTCCAGTTCGCAGAAGGGGAGTGCGTGCTACTGCTATCGCAACGCGCCGGCACCGCCAGCTGACAACAGTGCGAAGATCGCCAGACTGAGACAACAAGTCGAGGAACTTTTGCAGCAACAACAACAACAAGCTCAGCCCCAGACTCAGCCTCCGCCTCAGCCGCAGCTGCAGCCATAGCAAATGGCCTCAGCACCCCAACAAGTTGGTCCATATGGGGGATGGCCAGTGGCGAACTACGCGTCGTATCCAGTACAGCACATGGAGCCAGTGTATGAGAGGTTCCGCAAACAGCATACTCCAAACTTCGAAGGGACTACAGACCCCTTTGAGGTAGAAGAGTGGCTAAGGAATGTGGAGCCAATTCTGACGCACATGAATCTCGGTAATGCAGACCGTATATCCTGCGTCTCGTCATTACTCAAGAAGGATGCCAAGATATGGTGGGACTTGGTCCAGCAATCGCATGATGTTGCCACCATGACATGGACTCGGTTTGTGGAGCTGTTCCACAAGAAGTATTACAATTCGGTTGTACTCGCTTCAAGAGTTGAGGAGTTCGCCAACTTGAAGCAAGGAAATTTATTAGTGGCAAAGTATGCTCGTCAGTTTGACCGCCTAGCTAAGTTCGCATCTGAGATTGTTCCAACTGATTTTCTGAGGGTGAACAAGTTCGTTAGGGGACTTTGACCGAAGATCGAGATGGGGGTTAAGCTAGCAAACCCAGGGAATACTACATATGCTGACGTTCTAGAGACGGTAATAGAAGTAGAGAAGTTGCGGCTAATGTAAGTAAAGAGGAAGCCAGTAAGCCTGAGCCTAGACAGCAAGGTCAACCTCAGACCAGTTGGAACAACAACTATAATAGCAACCATCAGTCCAGCAACAACAGTAACGGTCAGAAGAGAAGGCATCCTGATAACAAGCAATTTGACAGCGATAAGAGGGCACGGACAAATAATGGGGGAAATAGGCCGGGTTATGTGGAATACCTGCCATGTGCTAAGTGTCAGAATAAACATCCTGGAGAATGTCGCGCAAACACCAAGGAATGTTTTAACTGTGGTCATGAAGGACACCAGAAAAGAGATTGTCCTCAGCGCAAGACAGAAGGAAAGAAAGACGACAAGATGGTTCCTGCTAGGGTTTTTGCCTTAACCCAAGGAGAGGCTGATGCTAGCAATAAGGTTGTAACAGGTCAGGTTTCTATCCTCAATAACATATGCTCTGTATTGTTTGATTCGGGAGCCACTCATTCGTATATCTCGTTAGGAATGATAGAAAAACTAGACAAACCTTGTGAAAGATTTAGAACTAGGTTTGTAACCGAGTTGCCTTCGGGCAAAGTAGTTCTATCATCACGGATAGTACGAGGCGTACCGATCAAGATTGAGGACGTAGAACTAGAAGGAGACCTGATAGAACTGGTGATCAAGGACTTCGACGTAATACTAGGCATGGATTGGCTAGCACGGCATGGCGCAACCTTCGACTGCAAACGCAAGAAGGTGATGTTCGAGACTTCTGACGGCCAGAGACTATGCTTCATGGGACAAGCTTTAGGATTATGCACCCTGTTAGTATCATCTCTCAAAGCTCAAAGAATGATGGATAAAGGATGTCAAGCGTTCTTAACCAGCATCACAGATGTGGTAAAGGAGACACCACTTAAGGTTGGAGACGTCCGTATTGTAAGAGAATTCCCAGAGGTATTTCCCGATGACTTGCCAAGATTACCACCAACTCGGGAAATTGACTTCACGATAGAATTAGTACCGGGCACTGAGCCTATTTCCAAGGCACCGTATCGGATGGCACCTACGGAACTCAAGGAGTTAAAGACGCAACTACAAGAACTCCTAGACTTGGGTTTTACTAGGCCGAGCCATTCGCCGTGGGGAGCTCTGGTGCTATTCCTGAAGAAGAAGGGCGGAAGTATGCGGATGTGTATAGACTATCGTGAGCTGAACAAGGTAGCGATTAAGAACAAGTACCCACTACCCCGGATCAACGATTTGTTTGATCAACTCCGAGGTGTGACTATATTTTCAAAGATTGATTTACGGTCCGGGTATCATCAGCTCAAGGTAAAGGGAGAAGATATTGCTAAGACAGCCTTTAGAACTCATTATGGACATTACGAGATTTTGGTTATGTCCTTTGGTCTTACTAACGCACCAGCCGCGTTTATGGACTTGATGAATAGGGTCTTCAAAGACTACTTAGATAAATTTGTCGTAGTATTCATCGACGACATCTTAGTATACTCCAAGGATAAAGTAGAGCACGAGGAACATTTGAGGTTGATTTTGTCACAACTGAAGGAGCATCAACTCTACGCCAAGTTCAAGAAATGCGAGTTTTGGCTTTCGCAAGTGGCGTTCCTCAGGCACATTATATTAAAAGACGGAGTTACAGTAGACTCATCGAAGGTAGAGGCCGTGAAGGATTGGCCAAGACCAAAGAATGCATCTGAAGTAAGAAGTTTTCTAGGGTTAGCAGGTTATTATAGGAGGTTCATAGAGGGATTTTCTAAGATAGCCACTCCGCTCACCAACCTAACCCGGAAACAACAAAGATTCAACTGGAATGATAGATGTGAAGAAAGCTTCCAGTTGCTTAAGGATAAGTTTTGCTCAGCACCAGTACTCTGTGTACCGACACCCAACGATAAGTTCGTAGTTTACTGCGATGCATCAAAGCAAGGATTGGGTTGCGTGCTGATGCAGAATGACAAGGTGATAGCCTACGCCTCACGACAATTGAAGGAGTACGAACAGCGCTATCCAACTCACGATATGGAGTTGGCAGCGGTGGTCTTTGCGTTGAAAATCTGGCGCCATTATCTTTATGGAGAACAGTGCAAGATTTATACGGACCACAAGAGTTTAAAGTACTTCTTTACTCAGAAGGAGCTTAACATGAGGCAGCGCAGGTGGTTAGAGTTAGTAAAGGATTACGACTGCGAAATCTTATACCACCCGGGGAAGGCGAACGTAGTTGCCAATGCGCTTAGTAGGAAAAGTTATGGAAATTTAGCAGCTTTAGCCAGAATAGAAAAGCCGCTACAGCAGGAGCTGATCAATGCCGGAATAGAAATAGTTATAGGCAAGCTGGCTAACTTGTCTATCTAGTCGAATCTGCTAGAAGATATATGGATTGGTTAGGGACATGATGACACACTAGCAGCACATATGGATGCAGTCAGAGAAGGCAAGGCTACAGATTTCTCAATATCTAGTCAAGGTTTATTGAGATATAAGGATCGGGTATGCGTGCCAAATGATCAGAAGATTAAGAGGACGATTCTGGAAGAAGCACACAGTACCCCATACTCAGTTCATCCAGGGTCTACCAAGATGACTCATGACATCAAGGCAATCTATTGGTGGCCAGGGATGAAGAAGGACATAGCAGAGTTTGTGTCTAAGTGTCTTATATGCCAGCAAGTGAAAGCAGAGCATCAGCGGCCTGCAGGCTTATTGCAACCGCTTAGTGTACCAAAATGGAAGTGGGACGATATAGCTATGGACTTCGTGACAGGTTTGCCAAGGACGAATAAGCAGCATGATTCCGCTTGGATAGTAATAGATAGACTAACCAAGCCGGCTCATTTCCTGCCTGTTAAGACTTCATATACGGCAGACCAATATGCAGACATCTACGTCCAAGAGATAGTACGGTTGCATGGAATCCCCAAGACAATAGTGTCGGATAGAGGATCGGTGTTTACATCGAGATTTTGGGGAAGTTTACAGCAAGCTATGGGTACTAAGTTAATTCTTAGTACAGCTTTTCATCCTCAGACAGACGGGCAGTCCGAGTGTACAATTCAGATTTTAGAGGATATGCTACGCGCGTGTGTACTTGATTTCGGAGGATCATGGAATAAGTACCTGCCACTGATAGAGTTCTCCTACAATAATAGCAACTAGTCAATGATCGGGATGGCACCTTATGAGATGCTATATGGAAGGAGGTGTCGATCACCGTTGCACTGGGACGAGGTAGGAGAAAGGCAGCTTCTAGGTCCTGAAGCTGTTAGACAAGCTCAAGAAGCAATAACGCGTATTAGACAGTGTATGCTTGCTGCTCAAAGCCGTCAGAAAATCTATGCGGATGCCAAGCGACGCGATGTGGAATTCAAAGTCGGAGATCAAGTCTTCTTGAAGATATCTCCTATGAAAGGAGTAAAGCGATTTGGGAAGAAAGGCAAGCTTAGTCCCCGATTTATAGGTCCTTTTGAGATATTGGACAAAGTGGGAGCAGTTGCGTATAGACTAGCCCTACCGCCAGCACTAGCAGATAGTCACAACGTGTTCCACATCTCGATGCTACGCAAGTATGTGTCAGACCCATCTCACGTCCTCAAGTACGATATGATAGCACTCTAGAAAGACTTGAGTTACGAGGAACGACCGGTTAGCATCCTGGATAGGGGGTAAAGCAGTTACGGTCTAAGAGCATTCCTATAGTCAAAGTCCTATGGAGTAATAGTTCTGAACGAGAGGCAACGTGGGAGTTGGAGGAGGACATGCAAGGCCGGTATCCGGAGTTATTTGGTCAGAAAATTTCAAGGACGAAATTCTTTTTAGTAGGGGAGAATTGTAGATTCCAAGAACTTTACTTAGCTAGTTAGATAGTAGTAATAATAGTAATAGTAGTAGTATTTTTATGACTGTGGATTTTGGTTCAGACCGGGATTTAATTGGACACTCGTAGTAACACTTGTAGATTTTCTAAGTTTAACCTATAGTTTAAGAATATTAATTTTAACCTAAGGTTTGATTAATATGATTGATATTGATGGTGATATTTATTATATTATAAGGTTTAGTTAGACCCAATAAGAAAGTAACACTTGTCATGTGTATGTTTAATGATAATTAAGTATTTTTGAGGAATAAGTTTATTAAGATTAATATTTGAATATCCTAGGGTCTGTCAGCAGCTTTGAAAATGTTAGAGGACTTAGTCAAGGTTGTTTACTCAATTCAAATTAAGCTGAAAATGTGCAATTTCGTGTTTAAATATTCAGCGTATGCCGATATATCGCAGCTATAGGGGGTGATGTATCGCAATATGGGGATACAAAAAACACGAAACTTCGCACGATCACCTCGACGAGCCTCGGGCATACTGGCCCAGGCGATATATCGCCTACTAGGGGCGATATATCGGCTCCTTTGATGGATTTTTGAATGTTTTTTAAAACGTTCTCATTTTAATCTTTAACCTCTTGATAAGTCCAGCATCTTTCTGACCGAGTCTTCAGCCTCTGCTGAACGATAATTCAAATATTTTTCACTTAAAAAGCCATTATTTTATTCAAGTTAAATGAAGATCTTTTCATTCTTGAACTCTATAAATAAGACTTAGTACCCAGCCATCTATTCATTCATCAAGCTAAGTTCAGAGGCTGCAAGCTGCTAGGTTATTTTTTAGAGTGTAAACACTTGGGTTGGGGATTATAAGCTTAATCATTATAAGCTTACCAAACACTTGGGAAGTAAGGTCTATAGCACATTTCGGTTCAAGGTTTAGATCGTTCATAGAAGCATTCAAGGTATTCCAAACTCTAGTTCATTTTGGTATTGTTTTCCTTAAGTTCTTATAGTTTTCTACTCAGCACCCTAACTTTATTCTTTATTTTTGGATAGGAAATCTAAGATCTTGAACATAAGGTTTTTGGTAAGTATATTCTTGATGGTATAGTTCGTCCATTCTTTTCATTCCTTTTTCTTCAGTATACTCACCCTTTCATTTATGGGTTTTAGGAGTGTTCCAAAGTCCCAAACCTGTTCTCATATCCCGGTACTTTTGGTAAGGAAAATGGGATAGGATATTATGTGTTATGCCATATGTTATCTTATGATTTATGTGTTATGTTAATTTATGATTTGTGTGTTATGTATGTTTGTAGACTTGGGCATATGACTTGTACAACTAACAAGCCCCAATAAATTTATGGGCATATGACTTGCTTAGCTAGCAAGCCCCACAAATCTAATGGGCATATGACTTGTTTAGTTTATAGGACCCCAAGTAATAATGGCCATTATGGTATATGTGACATATGTTTATGATATGTTTTAGTATATGTAGATATGAATATTATGTATA
Source organism: Humulus lupulus (assembly GCF_963169125.1). NCBI lineage: Eukaryota > Viridiplantae > Streptophyta > Magnoliopsida > Rosales > Cannabaceae > Humulus > Humulus lupulus. The sequence goes on from NC_084793.1 coordinate 53,621,556, forward strand.
TGATTTATGTGTTAGATTTTCCTTGCTGGGCATTAGGCTTATTCATTTATATTTATATGTGCAGGAAAATAGCTTTGGTGGCGGGAAAGGTTCTTGGAAGCTTGGGGATGTGTATTGAGGCGGGATGGAATCGATGAACCGAGCGTTCGATTTGAGGATGAAGTCTCTTTAAATTTTATATGTATTTTTCCGCACTTTATTATGTAATCCATTTTATTTAAAATTATGTTATGTTTTTCTTTTACAAAACAATGGGATCCCATAACCTACTTTAAATTTTATGTAGTTTAACACTTATTTTTTTCAAGTTTTAATGAAGTTATGATTATTTCACTTGTAAGTACTTTAAAAATTAGTGTCTATGTATAGTACTCATTAATGGTCCAAAGTCTAGAGTAGTTGGGTCATTACATCATAATGTGCATGTATGTGATATATGGGTGAGACCACATTATTATGTGGATATGTTTGAGCTATTCGGCATGAGACGATCCTAGGATGCAAATTAGCGATTTGATCATAACGGGATTAGTTACCGGGCTCGGGGTGAGCCTAGGGGTAAATTGGTGTTTTGTACATTACCGGGAATGAACGGGTAATGGGATATGTTTTAATAATTATTTGAGGATATGGGGAATAATGGGAATTGGAGGACGTTAATTATGATTAACGGGATAGGTGGGAAATGATAATTATGCCCTTGGGTGGCTTTCAAAGATTAGAATGGCCCTAGGAGCATTTTGGTCATTTGGGCTATTAGATATACTTAAGCTTAGATGGTTGTAGAAGGAACTAAGGCAAAACAGAGTTTTTTCTTTCTCTCTCACTCTCGAACACTTTTCTCTCTCTCTCTTCTGGGTTGGATTTCTGAGGCAAGCTAGAAGACTAAACTTGAAGATTAAGGCTTGAGAGTTTAGGATTGTGTTCAGCAATTGGAAGGGTTCAATTATGTGTTTGAGGTAAGGTTTTCAACTTGAAATTTCAAGGTTTTGCTCTGTTTTTATGTGGTTTGAAGGCTTGGGAGTTTGATTGTGTAATTGGATGTTTAGTGATGTTTTATGTGTTATAGAGCTTGGTTTTGTTGTTAAACTAGTGATAATGTTGTGGTGATGATTGGTTGTGATATTGGGGATTTGTTTGAATAGTTTTGGCTGAGTTTAGATTGAGAAAAAAATGTAGGGGAGCTCTGTTCGCAGGGTCAAGTTGCGACCAAGTTCATGCAAGTCGCAACTTGAGTGAACCCTAAGGCCTTCTTTGGGCTCTTCCTGGTAGGGGCACCGCGACCCTCAGGGGCAAGTCGCAGCCCGCCCCTGGCACCCAGATAGGGGGCTCTCTGTCTTGGGGGTGCGTCGCAGCCCTTGGGGAGTAGGTCGCGACCCGCCTATCCTCTTTGATCCAGGTTGGGTTTTATTCAGTTTTGAGTGCGGGTTTTCAAATCTCAAGGCTCAGGATCGAATCTACTATCCGTTTTAGTAGGATTCGAGGTCCTGGAAGCTGGATTTTAGTCCATGAACCTTTTATTACTCATTTTATTGATGGGATTTCATATTTTGTTATGATTAGGTGACCGCTAAGGGCCTAAGGACAGGATTGTTCTCAAGGGTCATTCTTGATTTATTTTACGCTCAAGTCTGAGGTAAGAAAATTTCACCCAGTATGTGACATACATGATTATTGATGAGGCATGTTGAGTGCTCTATATATGGACATTGGTTGCATTGTAAATGACTGGCAGCATTGTTTACTTGTGAATGGCACTGACTTATTAGTCACAAACGGCAATGGTGTTTAGTACTGGTCATGAAGCTTTGACTTATCAGTCATCATTGGCAATGGTACAAAGCGTTGGTCATATGGAATTGACTTTTGAGTCAAGACCGACATTAGTGTACTAAACGCAGGCCGAAATGATTAGATCTAATCAACATGAGCATTAAATGCCTGACCGACCTACTGGTCGAAGAAAACTAAATTGCTTGGCTAGTCTATGACTAGTTACTCAGAGCCAGGGCTAAAAGGCTCAGGTGACTTGATAGTCACAAGGATTAGGGCACAGGACCCCCGAAAGACTTATTAGTCATCTATTTAGGGCGCAGGACCATAAAAAGATTTATTAGTCATCTATTCAAAGCGCGAGACCCTAGGATGCCTCATTAGTCATCTATTTAGGGCACAGGACCCCAGAATGACTTACTAGTCATCTATTTAGGGCACAGGTCCCTAGAACAACTTAATAGTCAACAATCCAGGGCGTAGGACCCTTGAATGATTACATAATCATTTATTTATATTGTATACATGCAGTAATAAGTTTTCTTGCTGAGCCTTGGCTCACGGGTACTATGTGGTGCCGGTAAAGGGAAAGAAAAGCTTACCCAACCTTGAGTGGAGAGCTTAGGTGGCGACGTGTACGTATGCGGCCGCTTGACCACCATGGCCAATGTAATGCCCCAAATCTCCTAATAAGGTTTAGGACCTTGATTAGGAGGCCGAGAGGGCCATAATTGATTTATTATGCTATTTAATGTTAATATGCATGTTTATGTGAATTATATTATTATATGATGATAAATTCATGCATATGGGTTCACATTTTGTTATAAGGGCATTTTGGTAATTTGGCCTGTTGAGGGCGTGATTGTGTATTTTCATGCATGTGGGTGAATTATAAATAATACTGCATTATATGTGGATTGGTTCGAGCCATTCCGCATGAGATGATCATGGAATGCAAGTTATCGGTCTAGTCATAACGGGGCTAGTTTCGGGGCTCGGGGTAATTTGGTGATTAGAACGTTGCCGAGAATTAAAGGGTAACGGGATATGAATTATTAGCGTTTGAGAATATTGAGAATAACGGGAATTGGAGGGTGTTAATTATAATTAACGAGATAGGCGAGAAAGGATGGTTTTACCCTTGGAAGTCTTTAGAGGGATTTAATTGACCTAGGGGCAATATGGTCATTTGGCAAAGGATATGTATCATTCAAAGGCTGTAGAAAGTATAAGAAAAACAAAGCATCATTATCATCCTCATCTCTCTCTCTCCCGTACCTCTCCTTCTCTTCTTCTTCCTTCCTAATTTTTGAACCTTACTTGAAGAACCAAGCTAGGGGAGCAAGGCTTGAGGGCTTAGGACCTTGGTTCAACCAGTGAAGGGGATCTAAATCAAGCTTGAGGTAAGATTTCATCCATGAATTTAAGTTATACTCTGTTTTTCTAGTAAGTTTTTAGTTGAGAATTTGAGGTGTTAGTTATGAGAATTCATGGAAGTTTTTGAGTTTGGTTGCTTGGGTTTTGATGAGGGTGTGTTGTAAATGAAGTTTAGAGGTGTTATCCAAAAAACAGGCACGAATGACGTGGCAAGTGATTTCTGAACACATGGCTGACACCTGGCGGGATTCTACTAAGGTATCGACCAGTAGAGATATTGCAAGCAAAAGGCAGTCGAAGTTTACCTGCGACCAGTATGGTCGCAGGATCCGCGTGTCTCATGACAATTTTATAAAGATCTTAGTCAATCCCGAGATTGACTCCCATGATTTCTTGAGTATCCGATTATTTAGGAAAGAATATCTGTAATAAATTAATGTAATCCCCCTTGAGCCTATAAATAGAGAAAGATAGCTCAAGGAAGGGACTTTTGTCTTTCGAATTATCTGAGATTAGAGTTATTCTATTTGAGATATTGTCTTGTTCTTCAGAGGTTGGTGAAACTCATTGAACCCTAGTTCTTTGATCACTCCTTTGAATTATATATCAATAACTATTCAAGTGGACGTAGATTGTTACCAGATTCTGGGGCCGAACCACTATAAACTCTTGTGTTCTTTATTATTTTGTCATCACATTCATTTCAACGTATTTGTCCACATCAAGCAAATTTGACTCTGTGTCAGTTGGCCAAAATCAGGGTCAACATTCTGGTGCTTTCATTGAGAGCTTGATACATTATCGTTGAATGATCAATGGGGAAAACTACAAAGAAAACTGGACAGGCGGCCGGCGCTGCACCATCTCACCAGCCTCCTCCTCCTCCAAACGTGGCTGAGGATGAGCCACATTTTGAATTCGATGAGGAAGATATGGACTCCGAGATGCTGAAGAATACCCTGGGGGTATTGTAGGATGAACTGGCCAATCTGAGGGCCAGCCAGGAAAGTGCTGCCGAAATTATGGCGCGGCAGCGCCTGGAGCTGAGTGAAAGACATGTGGAGATGGACTGTCGCCAGAGGGAGGCCATGGCAGCCCTCGAAGCAGCCCTACAACTGGCTAGGAACCAAGCTGCACCTGCCTCGCAACCTGATCAACCTGTGAATGGACCGCCACACAGGGGTCCTAATCCTAGCCCGCCTATCCAGCCCTCAAGCCCACAAAGGCCCAAGCAGCCACCGATGCCTCAGGATGATGTCCCGCTATGGGACCCTAAAGCACAGCCTCTATCCCAGGCTGGTCGTGGCATTCCCCCGCAACAGAGGCAGAATAGGGTCGGGCAGCCGCCCCGCAGTCCTAGACGCCATAGGGGCGACAAGCCAAACCCTCCGAGCAGAGGACAACGTCCTCCTGGTAACAGGAGGAACTTAGAGTTAGGCTCTGCGGTCCGAGGCCCCCCACGGCATGATAATGCACGGGGACCTACCGACCAATGTAGGCCACCCTCTAACGCTCAGGAGGTTCCATCCCGGGAAGGCAACCGAGGGAACAGTCGATCCCACCATAGCCAATCAAGATTCAGAGATGGCCATGGTTATAACGATGCTGACTCAGGCAGAGGAAACGCCGGTCGAAGGAATGAAGAAAGAGGTAGGGGCCGAAGCCTGCCACCTAGGGATGACCAACCCGAAAGACGGGGCGCTGGGGGGAAGCCCAGACAAAATAAAGTCTTCAACCGGCTCGGAGCTAGCGAGCAGCGGAGGAGAGACAAGGATTTGAGAGACGTACGCAACGATCGCCAAGAGCGGCACGACGAGTATGTCCCCCAGCACCAGAGGCCCCGGCGATTCCTAGTGCCATGCATGCCCAGATAGATGCCCTCAACCAGGCGGTACAGCAGCTGGTCGGGGGAAGAACATCTTATATCGACCACGATAGGAGAAAGGGCACTCCTTTCGTCCAAAGGATAGTTATGGCAGAAACTCCTAGCAAGTTTAAGATGCCTACGCTTCTGAACTTTGACGGGTATGGTGACCCGGTATCTCACGTCAACAAGTTTGAGATACAAATGGACATTCAGAAAGTGTCCGAAGACGCTCGGTGCAGGATCTTCCCTGCAACACTTCCTGATGCCGCACAAGAGTGGTTTTTCAAATTCCCTCCTGCAAGTATAGTTTCCTAGGAAATGTTCGTGAAAGAATTTTACGGACAGTTCTATGCGTGTCGTGTGCACCCGACTGAGGCAAATCAGCTAGTCGAAATACGCAAACAAGATGGAGAGCCACTGAAGGACTACGTCCAACGCTTTATGCGAGTAGCTGCTGGGATGAAAATAGTGGGAGACGAAGGCAAGATGATGGCCATAACCGCAAGAGTTAAGCGCCGCACACCTCTCTGGGACAGCCTCAGAAAACATGGGGTCAGAACTACCCAGGAATTTTTGGACCGAGCTGATCGATATATCAAGCTCGAGGATGCCATCGCCAATGAAGGGAAGCCCCCAGGCAAGGACAAGGGGACTGTTGAGCCCGCCAAAGCCGCCAATGGGTCCAAACCCAACGGCAACAGCAAAGGTAACGGGAATAGCAACAGCAATGGCAAGAATGGGGGGAAACGGCCGCACAATGAGCCTTCCACCTCTGACAATAAACGAGCCAAGGGTAATCGTTATGAACCACGGTTCACTAACTACACTGCCCTTATTGAGTCTCGGGGAGAGGTTTATCAGGCCACGAGTTCCAGTGTGCCTTATAAGAAACCTGCCCCCATTCGGAAGGATATTTCGAGAAGAGATACTACCAAGTTCTGTCGTTATCATAACGACTACGGACACGATACCAATGAATGCAACCAGCTGAAGGATAAGATCAAGTTCCTTATTAGACAAGGACACTTGAGAAGATATATACGGGCCTCGAGAAATTCCCAATGAGAAGCTCCAGGTGGCAACAAGCAGGCGCCCACACGCCAACGCTCGCCACCTTTGCAGCCTGATCCCGTAACTGGCACATTGTTAACCATCTGCGGAGGCCCGTACCTCGCGGGAAACAACAGAAAGGCCAGAGAACGATATGCTTGGACTCTGCGCCACGACCAGGACATCGAGATGATGACTGTGGATGATCACGCGCCCAAAAAGGCTCGGTCAGAAGAGGGCGAAATAACCTTCTCTGATAGCGACGCCCAGCATGTCCGGTTCCCACATTCCGATCCGCTGGTCGTGGATATCCAAATGGCCAATATGATGGTGAAGAGAGTGCTAGTTGACACAGGAAGTTCAGTGAACATCTTGTATAAGTCTTCGTTGGAACGCATGAAGTTGTCCGTTAAGGACTTAGAGCCCTGCAACCAAACGATATACGGCTTCTCTGGTGAGGGACTTGCCCCAGCAGGGTCAATCAGACTACCAGTGACAGCAGATACAGCGCCTGCTACCAGGACATTACTCGCTACCTTCATAGTAGTCGATTGTCCTTCGGCGTACAATGCCGTCATTGGGAGTTCTATACTAGTTGATCTACGGGTCGTCACCTTTATATGGCACTTAGCCATGAAATTCTCAACAGACGCAGGGGTAGGACGCGTGTTGGGAAACCAGAGGGAGGCCAGGGAGTGCTACAACGCCTCAGTCACGAAGGCGAAGAAAGGAACGTCAAAGAGCACTCCTCCAGATAGGTTGCAGATGGTAATTGATACACAAGCCCAATCCGGTGATGAAGTCACCAAATAGGGTGTTGCCCAAAGTGAGGATAGAGATTTAGATCCTCGCTTTGGGGATTTTGAGGAGAATGTTGGACTCGTCGAGGACCTGGAAGAGGTCCAACTTGACGAAAAAGACCCGACCAGAGTCGTGAAAGTCGGGAAAAACTTAGAACCAACCACGAAGCATGCACTGGTGGAGTTTTTGCGGAAGAACCAGGAAGTCTTTGCCTGTTTGCACAAAGACATGGCTGGGATAGATCCCGCAGTTATCAGCCATGCTCTGAACATAGACAAGAGTTTTCCACCCGTGCAACAGAAAAGAAGGCTGCTCAATAAGGATCGGTCGAGAGCCTTAAAAGAAGAAGTTGAAAGATTAAAGGAGAATGGGTTCATCAGGGTGGCGTTTTATCCATCGTGGGTCTCTAATCCAGTGATGGTTCCCAAGCAAATGGCGAACCTGTGTGGATTTCACAGACCTCAATAAAGCCTGCCCGAAGGATTGCTTCCCACTCCCAAGGATCGACCAGTTGGTCAATGCTACTGCGGGACATGAGATCCTCTCCTTCATGGAAGCATACTCAGGCTACAATCAGATCAGCATGCATCCCCCTGACGAGGATCACACCAGCTTTCGGACCGATATGGGATTATACTATTATAAAGTAATGCCCTTCGGACTGAAAAACGCAGGTGCGACTTACCAGCGATTGGTTAACCACATGTTTAAAGAGTTGATCAGAGTAAACATGGAGGTGTACGTGGATGACATGTTGGTAAAGTCGAAAAAAGTAGAAGGACATGTGAAGGATTTACAAGAGTGTTTCGATGTATTGAACAAGTACCAAATGAAACTAAATCCTCTCAAATGTTCCTTCGGAGTTGGATCAGGGAAATTTTTGGGGTTCATTGTTAATTCAAGAGGAATCGAGGCCAACCCTGACAAAATAAAAGCCCTGATCGACATGAAATCGCCAGAGAAGATCAAGGATGTACAAAGTTTAACTGGGATAATTGCCGCCCTAAGTAGATTCATTTCCAAATCAATGGATAAATGCGTCCCTTTCTTCAATCTACTTAGGGGCAACAAGAAGTTTGAATGGACAGGAGACTGCGAGTAGGCTTTTAAGGCCTTAAAAGCCCATATGGCACAGCCTCCTATTTTCTCAAAGCCTATCGAAGGAGAAACTTTGTTCATTTACCTGGCGATCACTGAAGTTGCTGCTAGTGCAGTACTAGTATGAGAGGAAGAAGGCGTACAAAAGGTGGTTTACTATGTAAGCAAGAGGTTAATCGGAGCAGAATTGAGGTATCCTCCCATCGAGAGGTTAGCTTATTGTTTAATCTTGGCCTCAAGGAAGCTACGTCCTTACTTCCAAGCCCATCCCATTACAGTTTTAACTGATCAGCCCCTTCGGCAAGTCCTCCAAAAATCGGAGGCGGCTGGGCATTTATTAAAATGGGCAGTCGAACTAGGGCAGTTCGACATTACATATTCACCGCGAGCAGCAGTAAAAGGACAAGTCTTGGCTGATCTTATTGCAGAGTTCACCGAGCTCCCAGAAAACGAGCAGTGCAAAAAGCCTAGTGCGCCTGAGCCCTAAGATGAAGCTCCTTCGTGGAAGTTATTCACGGATGGTTCGTCCAACGAATCTCACGCGGGAGCAGGAGCGATTTTGATAACGCCAGAGGGGCATCGATTTCACTGCGCCATCAGGTTCGACTTCACAGCGTCGAATAATGAAGCCGAATACGAAGCACTCCTCGCTGGATTAAGAATGGCAAAAGACATGAGTATAAAGGTGCTGGATATTTACAATGATTCACAGCTGGTAGTGAATCAGATTCTAGGGGAATATCAAGCACGAGGCCTCAAAATGGCGGCCTACTTGAACAAAACTAAAGATCTGTTGGCTCAGTTCAAGAAGTATACCATCCAGCAAATACCTCGGGATCAGAATTCGAACGCAGATGCATTAGCCAAACTCGCAAGCACAAAAGATGCTGACACTTTGAATATTGTGCCAGTAGAAAGATTGAGTAGAAAGATTGAGCGAGCCGAGCATACAAGCAACTGAAACCAGTATGGAAATCCGGATGGGAGACACATGGATGGCGCCTTACTTGGAGTATCTTACAAATGGTGTACTACCGGCAGATAGGAAAAAAGCCAGAACTCTTCAAAGGCAGGCTGCTAGGTATATACTGGTCGATGGTGTTCTATACCGAAGGGGATATTCCATGCCACTGCTCAGATGTATTACACCAGAGAAAGCTAAGGAGCTGATGAGGGAAGTACATGAAGGATTCTGTGGGGATCACACTGGAGGGCAAAGTTTGGCGAAAAAGATTCTGAGGCAGGGCTATTTCTGGCCGACTATGAACGAAGACTCAATGGAGTTTTTGCGAAAATGCGAAAAATGTCAGAGATTTTCCAAGATCCCGCGCGCAGCTCCCAGCGAGTTAAAACAGATGCAAAGTCCTTGGCCTTTCGCAGTATGGGGTATAGACTTGATTGGATCCCTGCCAATGGGAAAAGGAGGAGTAAAGTACGCAGTTGTAGCCGTCGACTACTTCCCCAAATGGGCCGAAGCTGAGCCACTCGCTACCATAACGACCAAGAAAGTTCTTGACTTTGTCATCGAAAACATTGTTTGCCGATATGGTTTGCCTCGAAAAATTGTCTCAGACAATGGCACCCAGTTTGACAGTGACTTATTCACAGACTTCTGCGAAAGGCACGGGATCATTAAAAGCTTTTCTTCAGTCGCGCATCCACAAGCAAATGGGCAGGTCGAAGCAGTGAATAAAACGCTTAAGGATACCCTGAAGAAAAGGCTCAAAGATGCTAAAGGAGCATGGCCAGAACAGTTGCCCAAAGTCCTCTGGTCATATAGAACGTCTCATCGAACAACAACAGGTCATACCCCGTTTTCCTTAGCATACGGATTTGAAGCTATGTTACCTGTCGAGTTAGATCCCCCCTCACATCGATGCATTACATACGACCAGAGCCAGAATAGCCAACTGATGATGGAGTCCCTAGACTCAATTGAGGAGATACGAGAAAGAGCCCAACTCCGAGTCACTGCGTACCAGCAAAAGGTCGCCCGGTATTTAACTCAAAGGTGAAAGAAAGGAAATTCAACATTGGCGACCTAGTGCTACGATGAGTTTTCTTGAATACCCGCGACCCCACTGCTGGAGTGCTCGGACCAAACTGGGAAGGACCATACCAGATTGAAGAAGTCCTTCATCCGGGCACTTACAAACTTGCACGCTTGAATGGAGATCTCATTCCACGCTACTGGAACGGTGAACACTTGCACAAGTACTACCAATAAATAGTCCTTTTTAAAGAACTGGCTTGTATTAATTTTTACTTTTTACAAGTTTCGGAAAAAGGGTTAGCCACGTTGTATGGCTAATCGCTTATAAGTGTAAGATCTTTTTAAGATCACTCGTAAAGACATGTTTAGTCCATTTTAATATGAGATTATAAGGGACTGTGCGCAGCCACTCATTCTTGCCAACCTTTGTAAATTTATTTTTACAAGTATTTGTTCATTACGTGTGTTGTTTTGCTGTATTATAATGTTGTGTTTACTATCGAGCAGTAATGTTCGCACAGGTCGTGGTCAAGGCAAGTGACCAAGGACCTAAAGCTCCTCGATCACTTGGGGGGCATATAAGGTACATCGATAGCAAAGCATGCCAAAAGGTATGTAAACACATGAACAAAATAACTGAAAGCATGCTACGGTACTTAGAGTATTTTTCAAAATTTATATTTTGTTAAGTCAAGCCAAAGTACTATGCTAAGTTCGGTCATGCGAACAGATGTTATAATAAAAAGAAAAATATGATAATATCATAAAGCATTCCTTTACACCGCAAGCATCACTGCTTGGATGTAATTGTTTAAAGTAAAAGGAAAAGTTTGCTGCCCGTGCAGCAAATTTAAAAGTAAAAATTGTCTTTACAACACGACCCGTGGGTCGCGTAATTGAAGAAAAATAAAAAAGAGAGAAATAAGTTTAAGGAGCAGGAGGATCTTGCTTAGCAGTCCGATTCGCCGCATTATCAACAACTCCTCCCTCCTCTGCGTCAACAGCCGGCTGGATGCTTGGGGAAGCAGGAACCCTTGCTCTTTTTTCTTCTTCATCCAGTCGAGCAGTACAATGGGCCAACTCAGCGTTCCTGGCATCTTCTGGAAGGTAGTTAAAATTGGCACCCCGGTTGTGTTTCCAAAAGTCGTAGAAACACCGAAGTGTCGCATTCTTGTACCTCTCCAGATTATTAACACTGGTAAGCTTCAGCTGCTCCACCTGGCTCTCAAGAACAGTTATGGCCTTGCCCTTAGCTAAGAGCTCCTCCTTGAGCCTCTTGACTTCACGATATTGGGTTCGACTGGAATCCTGGTATTCATCCCTCTACTTCTTCATAGCTGCCTGAGAAGCTTCAGCCTCCGCCAGCTTTTCCACCGCAGCATCCTTCTGCTGAGTAACCACCTCCAACTCCCCAGCGTGCCTGGCTTCTGCAGCCTGAAGCTCCTCGATGGCTCTCACCTGGAACTCCTCGACGGCCTTTGCCTGAGCCTAGTCGATGGTAGCCAGGGCACGGGTGCGAGCGGAAGTTATTGTCAGCATGGCCTACAGTCAGGGAAATAAAAGTTAGACTATACTACAAAAAGGAGAAGTAAAACTCAAGAGGAAAAATACTTACACTGGCCACTTCATTAAGAGCCCTGTTGAGGATCTGGTCAACCCCCATGCTCTCAGCTTCAGCCATTGCCTCCCTGCAACGGTCGTGCTTCAAGATATGGGCAAGGCGATCTTTGGCTGATCGCAGGGAGCGGTTCGAGAGCTTGGTCCCAGGAAGCTCCGCTTGCGGGGTGTGCTCCCTTCGAGCCGCAAGCGGAGTGTTGGCAGCAAGGGCAGCCTCCTTATCAGTAGGAGCAGAAGGCTGAGCAGAAGCTTGCCCTGTTGGTGCATCCTTGGAAGGATCTTCTGTTCGACCCTTCTTTGCCGGAGGTTCTTGGCTTGATTCGCCATTATGCCTTCTGGATGTCTTTCGTCAAACCAAGGGGACTTCTGCCTCCTCTTGAGCCTGGTACAAATCGAAAATGTTGGGAGTAGCCATCTCTGCGTACAAAGAAAAATATGCAGATGGTAAGACAAAGGTGGATGAAAATTCTTGGTAAAACAGAAAAGAGGTCACAAAGTTTAATACCCGAGCTACAACTACTGGTCGCTATACTACTGACTCTATTAGTCATACACTCACTATCTGGCACAAAGAAGTCTGGCCCTAGATTTGGAGTATACGTAAAATTGTCGTCCCTGTCAAACAAGTGAGGGAATTGGCAAGCTATTTAAAAGCAAGATAACAATACCGTTTTCATCTGAGGATTCATCCAGGTCTATGACAGACTCTGTTGCCTTTTGTTTCCCCTTGCCTTGGGGCGCAGAAGGCCTCTCTTCTGAAGGGACGCTAGTGGGTTCCCTGATTGTAACCCCCATTGGCCTCCTTCGGGGAGGAGATGACGGGGGTTGATGTTCGGGATCCCCCTCGGCCGTGGCATTTGCTACCATAGGTCCTCTTGTTTCATGGCGAGGAGCCAGGAGGCCAAATAGCCTCAGATTTTCATCGATGACCAGGGACTTGACGCTTTTTTCTGCGTTTGCCATCCTGGCCAGAGCGTTGGATCTCAACACCATGTCTGGTGTTGGGCTCGGATGTAACCATGGTCCTGAAAGGCATAGTATACTTTAGAAAGGTTCAGGAGAATTTATTAAGGAAAGTAGCGACCAGTGAAAAAAGCATTTACCTTCGCGGGCGAAGGCCAGGTTGTTCGTAGTCATATCCGGCGTGAGGAAGTACTCCCTACTGTACTGCCCCACGTTGGAAATGTGGGTAGTGTCACTCAGGAAAGTTCGGCTAGTCTCCTGGTGACAGAGATGGAAGAAGCCCGTCCCGTATTGTTGAGAGTTGGACTTAAGGTCGAAGAGGAAATTGACCTCATGAGGGGTAGGTTCTGGCCATTTTCTAAGTATATAGAGGATATAGAGTGCGGCCAGCATTCTATATCCATTTGGAGTAATTTGAAAGGGGGCGACACCAAAATAGTTGGCCACCCCCTGATAGAAAGGATGTAGAGGGAGTATAGCCCCCGCCTCTATGTGATATCTGGACAAAGCGCTATAGACACCCCCGGGAAGGTTAGCTCTTTGGTCAGCAGCCGGGATTGTGAGATTGACTCCTGTAAGAGGATATTTCCTGCGATAATTGGCAAGCATCCGAGGAGTCACTTGGCTGGTGGGGGAGAGATACCACTCGACATCAGGAAGGTTTTGATGCCGAGGGCCGGCCCTGACTTGGATACGAGGGTCTGAGGCTGCATTTTCTCGACCACTGATCGAGGGAACCCTAGCGTGTGAATCAGGCTGGGCAAGAGAGTTTGGGCAGTTTTCGGAGTCAGGTCTTTTCTTGCCTAAGGACTTAGAGCGGGCCATTTGAGGTGGTGATGGACGAGGTCTAGAAGAAGATCGTGAAAATGGAATCTCGTGAACTCGATCGATTAGTTGTTCTTCGCCTTCGAGCAGCTGGGCAAGAAGATCGTCGTCGATGGGCCGCTCACCTCCCCACAAATCTGGCATTAAATTCTGCAAACAGAAGAATGGGGAGGTGAGGATGAAGAATTTTGAAAGTTTTTTAGAATAACGCTGGTCGAGTATAAAAGTTAAGCTTTTATACAACAGCATTCTAACAAAAAACTACAATTTTTTCACACGAACAGTTTGAGAAACAGATCAAAAGTGAAAGTAAAAAGTTTTTTTAAAAAAAGCTTTTTCAACTCCTTTTAGGGTGGGAAAAACCTGGTTTTTCAGCTAGCATAAAAATCAAATTTTTACTTCGGTTTTACATCCTAAAGTCATGATCTTAACTATCAAACTAACTCGTAACTCCCTAGTAACAGAGAAATATCACACAACATTCAGTGTCACTTATTAAACCCCCCTACTGACATGCATTTCAACCCAGAAACGAGTGAGCCCAACAGTCGGTCTACAGAAGCATGCACAGCAAAAATACAAAGCATAAGAGTCCAGAAACTTACCAGGATGAAGATCGTGGAGATTTGAGAAGTTTTTCAGGTGTAAAAGAGCTCACGGACTGAATCTTGAAACGCCAAAGGACGGTCTCCAGAGGAAGACAGGGGCTCTGGTGTTAGGGTTTCTTGAAAGAGTGATGGCTTGCGTAAAAAGAAAAAGGAGACTTTGAAGAGGCTATATATATATATTTTTGTCCGTAAGCATTAAAAGGAAGTAATCAACAGCTTCCCCATTTTTGAAGCATGGGGAAGGGTGATAGCCGTCGAAAGGTTACTTAGGAAGCGAAAATCCGTGATTAGACAAGAGTAGGTTGCTTTTTCCAAGATTGCACGAAGTGTTCTGACAGGTATGGTGGGGTAACCGAAGGGTCGTTTCCTCAAAAGTTTATTTATTGCTCGTAATAAATAAACTTGGGGGGCAAATGTTATCCAAAAAAAAGGCACGAATGACGTGGCAAGTGATTTCTGAACACGTGGCTGACACCTGGCGGGATTCTGCTAAGGTATCGACCAGTAGAGATATTGCAAGCAAAAGGCATTCGAAGTTTACCTGCGACCAGTATGGTCACAGGATCCGCGTGTCTCATGACAATTTTATAAAGATCTTAGTCAATCCCGAGATTGACTCCCATGATTTCCTGAGTATCCGATTATTTAGGAAAGAATATCTGCAACAAATTAATGTAATCCCCCTTGAGCCTATAAATAGAGAAAGATAGCTCAAGGAAGGGACTTTTGGCTTTCGAATTATCTGAGATTAGAGTTATTCTATTTGAGATATTGTCTTGTTCTTCAGAGGTTGGTGAAACTCATTGAACCCTAGTTCTTTGATCACTCCTTTGAATTATATATCAATAACTGTTCAAGTGGACGTAGGTTGTTACCAGATTCTGGGGCCGAACCACTATAAACTCTTGTGTTCTTTATTATTTTGTCATCACATTCATTTCAACGTATTTGTCCACATCAAGCAAATTTGACTCCGTGTCAGTTGGCCAAAATCAGGGTCAACATTCTGGTGCTTTCATTGAGAGCTTGATACATTATCGTTGAAAGATCAATGGCGATCGTTTGGGTAGATTGAGATTCCCAAGAGTGCGGGATTGATCCTCGAAGTGTGGTTTTAGATTGTGAACCTCTTATTGATTTACTTTATTGATGGATTCCAATTGGTTATGACTAGGTGACTGCTAAGGGACTAAAAGGTCGATCATTTTCAAGGGTCGTTCTTATATTATTTCTCGCTCGAACCTGAGGTAAGAAAACTGCACCCTGTGTAGATGACATGCATGGTTATTCTTGATGCATGTTGGATGTTTAGATGTGATGCATGTAATTCACGAGAAACATGTGATTAGGGCATGCCATGAATATTGAATATGAGATTGTTCAGAGCTTGAGTTTCTATGATTGTGCATGATCCTAGTTATGCTAGTAATTGTTAAGTAAGCATGTTGGATGCCCTGTATTGGATATTTGACATATGATATATGTTTGGTAGCATTGCTTACTTGTGCATGGCCCTGATCATTCAAGTTTGGCATTGGTCGCGTGTTATTGACCTAAGAGCCAGAAATGGCATAAGCATCATGAACGCAGAGCCGATAAAGATTAGATCTAATCGACATCTGCATTGGATGACTCAACATGAGCATTAATACCAGACCGACCTTAAGTTTGATGAAAACTAAAAGCGCTTGTGTGACTTACCCATCAGTCACTCATATGTTTAATCTAGTGACTTACCCATCAGTCACTCATCTGATTAGAGCCATTGCAGGAAAGCCCAGGTGACGGTTCCGTCACACAGCTATGGGTGTTGAACCCCATAGTGACTTGCTTGTCAGTCACTCATTATGGTTTAACAGAACCTCAAAGTGATATTCACTCATCTATTCAGGGCTATAAGCTCTGTATGATCATTCTGATCATCATTTGCATGGCTTTGGGTGCTGAGCCCCGTGGTGACTTGCTTGTCAATCACTCAGTATGGTTTACCAGAACCTCAAGTGTTAAATCACTCATCTGATTAGGATAGACTTGATAGTCATCCAATCAGGAGGGCAGGATTTCTTATCCTATATTCCCCAGCATTATCTGAATTTATTTGCATGCTTGAATAGAGTTATGTTTGCTAGGTATGCCAGATATGATTTGATATCATGATATGACTGTTCATGAGCATATTGAGTTTTCTTCCTGGGCTACGACTCACGGGTGCTATGTTGTGCATGTAAAGGCAAAAGAAAGCTGGGTCATCCTTGAGTTGGAGAGCTTAGGTGGCGATGTGTACATATGCGGCTGCTCGACCACCACGGCCGAGATTTGAAAGAGGAACTAGGGTTAAACCCTGTTTTGCCGCTTCGATCGGCTGGTTGTAATTATTTTGTTGTAATATACCTCTAAATTATATTTTTGGGATCCCAATGTATATAGTAAACGTTCTAATGAAACGTTATATCTTAACCGAAATTTTTAATCCCTAAACCGCTAACCATACTTAGTTACACGATCTTGGCCAAATGACTCGATTAGCGAGTTTAGCACTGTTTATAAGGCACACCATAACGGTCCCTGGAGTTTAGGGTGTTACGGCCAAGGTGTTTCTCAGGGGAAGTAGGGTTTAACCCTAATTTTGCCGCTTAGATCAGCGGATTGTAACTTTTGAACTATAATGACCACTTTGGATTGTAAACAACTTTGTAAAAACTTTTATGGGATCCCGTGTAAAGTTTAATGTTTTTAGTAAAATATATCCATTCCTTTTGACCGAGATTTTTACCCCTGGCACATTAATAACTATTAGATGCATTTTTATGACCTAATGAATCATTTAGCGAGTTAAGTACTATTTAAAGTACACAGTGTGACGGTCTTGGCTAACCAGGGCGTTACATGGAGGGTCCTGACCCTTGTTGTTATCTTCGGCCATAGTTCCGCAAAGTCAGCTTGATCGCCAAGGCATAACTTCATATGCCTGCAATCAACAACGCCGCACATTAGGCACGATAACAACATCCAAAGAAACCACCCCCCCCCCCCCAAATTCAAACGATCAATCACAAATAGCAAACCAATACAATATACACATAGCATAATCATATAACAATTAAAGGGCCATGTCTGAGAATTATATACGCATCATGCTCTTTATATCAACAGGCAGATAGGGCAATTCAGATAAGTAATTAGACAAATATTTCACTTAATACCAACCAACCTTGAGTTGAGCGTGTCTTTGGCAACAAGCGTACATGTTCGGTCAATCTCCAGGAACCATAAACCTTTGCACGCTCTGATACCAAGTTGGAACGCCCTACTACCCTAAAGTCATTACCATGTGGTTTTAAAATGTGTATTAGACTCGCTAATCGAGGTGTTAGACCCAAAAGTGTAATTAAATTAAAGCAAAGACTCATTTGATAAAACTCCCATATAAATTTTTTAAACTTTCATTAAGATCATAAAAGAGTTACATTGGGATCCCAAAATGTTGTTTAAGACATATTTACAACTCAAAAGTCACCGTACAGTTGACCTAGGCAACAAAATCAGACATTTACATTGCGCTCCTCAAAAGTACCCCAACCGTGGCGGCCATGTAGGCCAAACATGTACGCACCACTCCTTGCCCTCCAACTCATGGTTGATCAGACTTTTCCTTGCCCTTACCTGCACCTTAGAGCACCCGTGAGCCAAGGCCCAGCAAGAAAACTTCACCAGCATAGCATATAATAATTCATTTCAATAAGTGCATAACTAATCAAACACAATGGACAATCCACATGTTCCCATTAAAACTCACAACAGTGGCCTAAGCCAGTTAAGGTGCGTTACCAAGCACCATGTTCACGATCCTAACCGAGCGGGTAGTTATAACACCCTTAGATGGCTCTGCCATGGCGGCCTACATTCAGCATGCCTATTGCCGATCCCGGCCCTTGCCACTCAATCACAAACACATATATGACATAATAGTTACAAACATTTACACATAACACTAAGCACAATACAAGCACAAATAATCGGGTCATGCCCTGCTCTACGTGCACAGACAGTTTTCTTACTAGAACTCTGCAAGCTCTGGGTAAACGGCCTAGATACGATCCCCGTCAAACGCCCGGATTAGCCCTAAGTCACAATAATATGGAACCTCCATCAATCTCAGGTAAATAAATACTTCTAAACCTATTTTTAGCCTTCGAAACCTCGAATTCTACTAAATCGGGTAGTTTAGTCCTCCCAAGCCCATAGGTTTGAGTTCCCGAGCTTAAGAACCCTATTTGGCCAACATTCTCCATTTGATCTGTGACATTCCTCAGAGGCGTCGCGGCCCTCTACCAGTCAGAGAGCATTCCTAGGCATTTCCCTGGAAATGCGCCGCAACACACCCTACCCAGCACCGCGGCGCTAAGGCGAATTAGCGAACCCACTGTAATGCCCCAAATTTCCTAATAAGGTTTAGGACCTTGATTAGGAGGCCGGGAGGGCCATAATTGATTTAATATGTTATAAAATGAATATATGCATGTTAATGTGAATTATATTATTATATGATGATAAATGCATGCATATGGGTGTATTTATAATGATAAGGGCATTTTGGTAATTTGGCCTATTGGGTGCATATTGAAATCTGTGAATGAGATCTTATTATTATGGAGATATATTCGAGCTATGCGGCATGAGACGATCTTAGATTATGAGTTAGCGGTTTTGTCATAACAGGGTCAATTTTGGGGTAATAGAAATATTTATTTGGTGATAGATTGGGAATATTTGAGATCAGGGTGAAATTCTGGAAGTTTTGACTATAGTGTCCCCGGGGGTGATTTCGGGACCCCGAGCACTAGGTTTTATTTGAGGTTACTTAAGCTTGAAGTAGCTTGACAGATAAGAATGTACGTTAGAAACTTCTTGTTCTCTCTCAAAACAGTCTGTTTTACCGTTTGAGCCTTTTTGAGGAAATCTTGAGTTCTAGGAGTCGGAATCAAGCGAGGGTCGAGGCATAGCGATCCTAGGAAAGATTAGAAGCTTCTTAACCAGAGGATTTGATGGGAAACAACCCAATCGAAGGTAATCTAAGTTTTAAGTTTTAAGTTTTTAAAGTTTTAAAGCTTAGAATTGGACTTTGTTAATTGTTGAGTTTTTGGTTGGTTTGAGCTTTGGGTTTTGAGGGTTTTGGAGTATTGGGAAGCTTGGGAACTTTGATTTGTTGATTGGGGAATGTTTGGGTATGTTTTTGGAAGATTTGGAGTGTTTAAAACGCGTTTGGGAATGGCCCAGGGTTGGGGGCCGCGGCCCTGTTCTTGTGCGCCGCGGCCCTAGTTCGAAGAAGCAGGTGTCAGGAATTTACTCTTGCTGGGCGCCGCGGCCCTTGATGGAGGGCGCCGCGGCCCTTGCCTCAGAGAACCCTGGGGGCCGCGGCCCAAGGTGCTAGGGCCGCAGCCCTTGCCCTGTTTTCACCCCGTTTGCTCGTTTTGACCCCGGGAACTTAGCTATGGGCCTCGGGAGTGTCCCTACTACTTGGATTAGTTTGGATTGATCTCTTGGGGGCTATATATTGGTGTGGAACCTTTGATTATCATGTTATTAATGGTATTCCATATATGGTTATGATTAGGCGACCGCTAAGGGCTTAAAGGTTGATCATTCTCAAGGATCGTTCTTATATTGGTACTAGCTCGAATCTGAGGTAAGAAAACTGCACCCTGTGTACATGTGACATGCATGGCTATCATTGAAGCATGTTGGTTGATTACTAAGTATGACATGCATGGTTCTTATTGATGCATGTTGGATGTTTAAATGCAAATGTTGATAGTATAATGAATGCTTGGCAATCTTGCCCATTTGCATATGACTGTTGTTGAGGCATGCTTGAGGATTAAATGAGATGCATGTGATGCACGAGAAACATGTGATTAGGGCATGCCATGAATGATGAATATGAGATTGGCCCGAACTTGAGTCTCTGAATTTGTGCATGATTATGATTATGCTAGAAACTGTTTAGTAAGCATGTTGAATGCCCTATTCTTGGATAACTGGCATATGATATATGTTGATAGCATTGCTTACTTGTGTATGGTACTGACTAATTAGTCAGAATCGAAAAAAGTGTTAGTATCAGCTGTGAGGCTGTGACTTATTTGTCAGGCTCGGCAGTGTTACTGGACACAGGTCAGGAAGCGCTGACTTATTTGTCAGAACGGCCTTAGCGTGAATCACGCAAGCCAACAGAGATTAGATCTAATCGATTACTAGCATTTAATGACTCAAGGAGCATTAATGCCAAACAGAGCCTGGAGGCTAGTGGCTTACCTATCAGCCACTCTCCCGCTACAAAACAGAGCTTGGAGGCTAGTGGCTTACTTAATAGCCACTCTCCCGCTAAGAAACAGAGCTTGGAGGCCAGTGGCTTACCTAACAGCCACTCTCCCGCTAGAAAAGAGAGCTTGGAGGCTGGTGGCTTACCTAACAGCCACTCTCCCGCTAGAATCATGTGATGATCACCCATTGGTTTGAAAGCTTTATGCTCCGTGTGATTATAATGATAATCATTTGATAATGTTTATGAAAAGTGTTATGTTTTCTTGCTGGGCTTCGGCTCTTGGGTGCTATGTGGTGCAGGTAAAGGCAAGAGGAAGCTGGACCATCCTTGAGTTGGAGAGCTTAGGTGATGACGTGTACATATGCAGCTGCTCGACCGCCACGGCCGAGGTTTAAAGTGGAACTAGGGTTGAACCCTGTTTTGCCGCTTAGAATGGCTTGTAGTAAATATTTTCTGTAATAAACTCTGAAATTTATATTTTTGGGATCCCAATGTATATATTAAACGTTCTAATGAAACGTTACATCATAACCAAAGTGTTTAAACCCTAAATCGCTAATCATGCTTAGATCACGTTTTGGCCAAATGACTCGATTAGCGAGTTTAGCACTGTTTACAAGGCACACCGTAACGGTCCCAGGAGTTGGGGCGTTACACCCACTTTGGCCTTTGAGTTCATGTTGGCAGCGGCACTCAAGAGCAGCGCCGTGGCGTGACCCCGCGAACTCAGAATTCCCAGCTCTTTTCCTGCGTTTTCCCCAAACTATGCTCACCATAATTCAATTTAAACACAACTAAACCTGAAAATTGAGTCCATAACTCACATTAACACAGCATGGGCATCACAATTACCCCAAAAACTAATCACAAATCCTTCCCTAACTCAGCAACCAAAGCTAACACTAAACTTAGCCAAAACCTAACTTAATCAAAGAATTACACAAAGAAAACAAGTTTTCAACCTTACCTCAATAATGATTTCGACCCCAAATTGTCTCTTGATCCCAATCCTAGCTTCAATCCTTCAGAAAACTCAGCCCTTCCCCTTCAATTTTTGATTAGTGCTCAAAAAAACGCAAATTCATTAGTTTTAAAGTGTAAAATAAATTAAGTTTTAATTAATATTTTCATGAATTTATTGTAATATTTGTTTTAATTCAAAATATAAATTTTTAATTTAATTTATGTTTAATTTTCAGGAAATAATTTGCATTTGGACAATAATAAAAAGATAGAATAAAGAAATAGTCAAAATTGACAAAAAGAGAAGAGAAAATGGTATTTTTTAGATTAAAGCCCAACTGAAGGAGAAGCCCAGGCCCGTTGGCCCAAGCCCAGCAACTCAAGCTGCCAGCCCCTCCACAGCCAGGTGGCGCCTTCTCCTCGTGCCAAGCGTCCAAGCTCCTCGCCTGGCACCTGTCCTCAGCCATTCTCACTAGTCTTCCCTTCAGCAACCAGCCATCTCTCCAGCGGCCCAGACCCCAGCGGGCCTAGCTTCTCTCCAGCAGGTCTAGGCCCAACGTAACCCTTCCCAGCCTTGCCTTCTTCAGCAGTGACCCAACAAAGCCAGCCTCTCAACCAAGCGGCCCAGCACCCATCTGGCCCTTTTCTCTCCCAGCCAATGCCTACGTGGCGCCTCCCCATTGGCTGGGAATGGGTCAAAACCCTCTCCTACCACCAGCCCAACCTTTTATGCACCTTAGGCCATGCACATTGCTACTTTGAGCTTTAAAGCTCATGTTTTTGTGGTATTTTAGAAAGGGGAAAAATGATTGTACACCAAAATAGCTAGGTTAATATTAATAATAAGATTTGATTTTTTAAACTCATATTTTATTATTATTATTTCAGATTTTTAATTTATTTTTAGTCATTTTCTCCCTCTATAAATAGGGACTCTTTCTTCACAATTAGTAGGTAATTTTTAGAGTAAAGAAACTATATCAAAATTTCTACCCACTTTATTCTCATATTTTCTTCTTAGAATTTTGTGAAAATCATGAGCATAATGGCCTAATCTTCCTAGGAAGATTAGGGATGATTCCATATGCTAGTGATATTATTTTGCTACTTTGAGTTACTATGTTCTTAATGTAATGTATTTGAGTTATTTATGTTCTTTCATCCCTATCTCTATTTTGTTATCTTTATTTACTTATGCTAATAGTATATAGGATTAGTCATGCTCTTTCTATGTGCTTCTAATTAGTAAAAGTAATATTGATACATAATTTTATGTCTAATCTTCTATTGCATTATTGTCCTTGGGTATTTTGTCATTTTTAGATTTTTCATAAGATGGACATTGTGCTTTTAAAGTAAAGAACTTTATAACTCAAATGGACTTTTGTTAGAAGAGAATATGGACTTTAATGTTAGATTTTCCAAGTAAATGTTGGGATGTGAACTATTTACTTGTGTATTTTTGTAAATCAAGTAACCAAGTAACTAAGCAAGCATATGGATGATTCTTGAAACCTTTTCATTTCTCAAACTCTTGATTACATCTTACCTTTATTTCACTTATCTCCTTTTATCATTTCATCAAAAAGACATCAAAATCTCAAATCTCTTTTCATTTCCATCTTTTTATTTATTTCTTGTTACTAATTTTTGTGTTATTTTCTACTGATCTTTTGAGTTTAGGTTACCTCCTTGTGGATCGACTGCCCAATTATACTACAACCACCGCTTAGTGGTTGTCACGATTTGGGCATTAAAAAAATTTTGGCGTCGTTGCCAGGGAGGTAGTTTTCAAAGGTTTAGTGAAATTTGTACAAAAATGTTAGTAACTTTATTTGTGTTTTTGTTGGAATAAATATTGTGTTAGTGTATTTTTTTTTTACTAATTTTTAGTTAATTTGATTATTATTTTTAAAACAAAAAGAAAAAAAAGACTAAATAAAAATAATAATAATAAAAGAGTTATTTATATATATATATATATATTCTCTCCATTTTCTTTTTCTTTTTCGGTAAAAAAAACATATAAATATATAAATATTCATATATATATATACATATCTATAAAAAAAAAAAGTAAATAAAAAACCCAAAAAAATATATATTTCTATATATATATATTTATTCTTACTTTTATTTTTATTTTTTATTTTTTTTCCCATTTTTCTTTCTTTTGGCTAAAAAAAAGAACTATATATATATATTTATATAATTATCTTTTTTTTAGCTAATTCTTACTCAATTTTTCTTTCTAATTTATATTCTATTTTTTTTAGTTTAGTACATATTTGAAAAAAAAAACATTAAGCTTGTTATTTTATCTTCACTTTAATTTTCTTTTCTTTATTTTATTTTTGTGTTATTTATTTTGTTGCTTAGTGTAGGCTTTTCCTTTTTCTTTGCCTTAGTTTTCCTTAAAATTTAGGTTTCCAAAAAAAAAAATTTGCATAAAATTGTTCATAAAATTTCAATCATAAAACGCTTAGTATTGGGAACAATTGTGTAATATTACAAATGGTAAAAATCGATATTGTTCTGTTTAGAAAGATTGGTTGTAAAATAAGGTTTGTGATAGCGTTACCCTCCACGCTTACCTGGGAACCTCGGGGAGTTCTGTCTAGGCAAGTGTGGGTCTAAAGCGGTACCTTGTCAACCCTCCCAATCGGCCTGGGAACATTTCGAGCATCTACCTTTGCACTATTGCAGTGTTGAACTTATTACTATAAGAAAACCAAGCTTGTTCTGTCAAAATAAGCAATTTCACTCTGCTTAAAGGTTGTTTGGTCAAAAAGGTTGACTTGTGATCCACCATACTTACTCAAGGAGTTCTAGTAAGGCGTTGGAGATCACCCAAAAACCTACAAGTTTAACAAACAAAAAAAAAAATTTAAATCTAATTCTAATTTCTGAGAGTGGATGAATCATCACGAAACTTCTAGTGACACTTCTTCTCGATTTCTCGATTTGGCGGCAATCCTGGCAAGTCATCGGGAAAAAATTCTGGAAATTCTTGTATAACCCGAACATCTCCAACTTTAAGTGATGTATCCTTCTCCACATTCGTGATGTTGGCTAAGAACGCTTGGCATCCTTTCTCCATCATTCTCTGAGCTTTGAGAGATGACACTAACGGGGTGCGTAGTCCTGAAGCTTGTCCCATGAAACATAGTTTCTGGCCGTCAGGAGTATCGAATGTCACCTTCTTGCGTCTGCAGTCGATTGTTGCGCCATGCCGTGCTAGCCAATCCATGCCTAGTATGACGTCGAAGTCTTTGATCACCAGTTCTATCAGGTCTCCTTCTAGTTCCTTGTCCTCAATCTTGATTGGTACGCCTCGTACAATTCGTGATGATAGAACTACTTTGCCCGAAGGCAACTCGGTTACAAACCTAGTTCTAAATCTTTCACTAGGTTTGTCTAGTTTATCTATCATTCCTAACGAAATATACGAATGAGTGGCTCCCGAATCAAATAATACATGACATAAATTATTGAGGATGGAAACCTGACCTGTGACCACCTTGTTGCTAGTATCCGCCTCTCCTTGGGTTAAAGCAAAAACCCGAGCAGGAACCATCTTTTTCGTCCTTCTTTCCTTCTGGTTTTTGCTGAGGACATTCTTTCTTGCGATGCCCCTCTTGGCCACAATTGAAACACTCCTTGGTGTTGGTGCGGCATTCTCCGGGGTGCTTCTTCTGACATTTGGCACATGGCGGGTATTCCACGTAGCCCAACCTATTTCCCCCATTATTTGTTCGTGCCCTTTTATTACTGTCGGCTTGCTTGTTGTCAGGATGCCTTCTCTTCTGTCTGTTACCGTTGTTGTTGGACTGATTGTTGCCGCTATTGCTAGACTGATTGTTGTTCCGATTGGCCTGAGGTTGGCTCTGCTGTCTGGGTTTCGGCTTACTAGCTTCTTCTTTGCTTACGTTGGCCTGTAACCTTTCTACTTCAATTGTCGTCTCAAGAACGTCGGCATATGAAGTGTTTCCCGGGTTTGCTAGCTTCACCCCCATCTCGATCTTTTGTCAGAGTCCTCTCACGAATTTGTTCACCCTCAGATAATCGGTTGGAACTAACTCTGCTGCGAACTTGGCTAAGCGATCGAACTGACGAGCATATTCTGCCACTGTTAAATTCCCTTGCTTCAGATTGGTGAACTCCTCAACTCTCGTAGCAAGTACCGCTGAATTGTAGTACTTCTTGTGGAAGAGCTCCACAAATCGGGTCCACGTCATGGTGGCAGCATCGTGGGATTGCTGGACCAAATCCCACCATATCCTGGCATCCTTCTTGAGCAAGGACGAGACACAGGATATGCGATCCGCATTACTGAGATTCATATGGGCTAGAATCGGCTCCACATTCCTTAGCCATTCTTCTGCTTCAAAGGGGTCCGTAGTCCCTTCGAAGTTCGGAGCGTGCTACTTGCGGAACCTCTCGTACACTGGCTCCATGTGCTGTACTGGATACGGCGCGTAATTCGTCATAGGCCATCCCCCATACGGACCAACTTGTTGGGGTGCTGGGGCCATTTGCTGTGGCTGCTGTTGTGGCTGTGGCGGAGGCTGAGGCTGAGATTGAGCCTGTTGGCGTTGTTGCTGCAGAAGTTCCTCGACTTGCTGTCGCAGTCTGGCAATCTCTGCAGTGTTGTCAGCTGGCTGTGCCGGCGCGTTGCGGCGAGCAGTAGCACGCACTCCCCTTCGGCGAACTGTTGGAACCGCATTGGTTGCTAGAACATCGTTAGCGGCGTTTCCGTTGGTGCGTGCAGATCTTCGGAGAGACATCGTAGTAGAGTTCTAACAGTTAAAAGAAACATGTTAGAACTTGACCTAATAGGCTCTAAGGCAAAACTTATTCTAAAACAAACATATCTCGGACCTATTTATTATGACTTTTTATGAAAAATTATATAGATCTTTATTTATTATTAGAGTGGGTTTCTAAACTTAGAAAAACAATTCATCTTTATTTTCTAAGTGTGTTTCTAATCATCCTATATGACTTAATTCTCAGGCTCGAAACTTATCTTTGTTCCAAAGTTAACCATATTGAGGGAGGGCTGGGATCAGTAAAATCGTTCCCACTACTATGGCCCCCTAACTCTCAATAAGGAAACTTGGTTCATTGATTTGTATCCACCCTCACCGAACTTAGTCATTATTCATTTTATTTAGTATTTATTATGATTGCGAAAATCAAACTCACACATGATATTCAAATAGCATGTTATTCATTTGGAAAAGATTTTTCACTTATTACAATCATAACATAAAAAGTAAATAAAACAAATAAAAACTACTAATCTAAAAATCGGGATCTTCTACATCCGATCCGTCATCTAGCATATCATCATCTATTTGTTCATAATCATCATTATCATGAGCATCAAAGTGTCCTCTAGGAAGGTTGGTGAGAATCCTATGTTTTTGCTCATTTGTGAACTGAAACTCAAATTTGGCGGTGAACCTAACTAAGAGGAAATAGTATCTCATCGCTAATGGTAATTCATCCTCCTCATGCATTTCTTCCCATATTTCTTCTAAAGCTGCTATTACAGGATGGAAATCTTTAAATAGCCTAATCACTAGTACATATTGTTCTGTTGATCTTAGCATTATTTGCTTAGCCTCTTGAAGGCCACCTATCTCTTGGTGAAACAAAAGCAACCTTCGAGTGATCCTTTCTAGGGCTCCTACGGTGTTTCTTGGCTCCCTTATTCTTTTTAAGGCCTTAATGGCTCGGATATCTTGGTAGGTTAAAGCTCCGTTCATTCTTAACTGAAAACATAAACACTAAAGGTGTTAGCTATACACATAAGTAACATAACTAGTAACTTAAACACTTACTTGGCGGTCAGGTTCGGAGCTTCGAGCGTGTGTATCGAGGAGAACTTCATGCAAAGGAACCGCTGCTCTGATACCAACTGTAATGACCCACTAATCTAGACTTTTTGGACCATTAACGAAACTATACATAAACTTACATTTTTACGAAAATACCATAAATTTTATTGAGTAACTTGTAAAATAAGAGTTACTTACAAATAAATACTAAGAAGGATATGGGATCCCATTGTCTTTAAAAACAAAACATGATTTAAATGAAAAGAATTACATAAGAAATGCGGAAAATACATATAAAACCATAAAAAGATAAAATGAGACTACATCCTCGAATCGAGTAACGCTCGGCCCCTTGACTCCATTCACCATCGATACACATCCTCTAAGCGTCACGAATCTTACCGCCTCTAAAGCTTATTTTCCTGCACATAAAACAGAAAGGAATGAGCCTAATGCCCAGCAAGGAAAATCTAACACATAATCATAAACATAAATTTCATAATAAACATAAAGACATATCATAACACTTAATACATACACTTATTATAATGGCCATTATTACTTGGGGTCCCATAGACTAAACAAGCTTATGCCCATGAGATTAGTGGGGTCCTACTAGCTAAGTAGGCATATGCCCATAATCTTTTTGGGGTCTTGTTAGTCAAATAGGGCATAAGCCCAAGCCTACAACATACACATTCATAACATATCATATAACATAACACATAAGATAACATAAGCAATACACATAGATTATATCCTATTTTCCTTACCAAAGTTACCGGGATATGATGGACTGAGTTGGGACTTTTGGAACACTCCTAAAACCATAATGAACAAGAGTGAGTCTAAAGAAGGAAAAGAGATGAAGAGGAATGGGAAGACTAAACCATTGAAAGTCACACTTACCAAACTTATGTGCTCAAGAACTTAGATTCCCTAACCAAAATGAAGATTAAGGTTAGAGATTGAGTAGAAGACTATGAGAAAGAAAATAACATAATACCGAAATGAACTAGAGTTTTGGTTACCTCAAAGACTTGTACACCACAACCGAAATACTATAGAACCTCACTTCCCAAAGTGTTTGATAAGCTTATGATGTTTAAGCTTATGATTTTCCCAAACCAGGTGTTTACACTCTCACACTCACTTATCACTAGCAACTTCTGAACTTAGAGCAAAAGGTGAATAATGGTTGGGTACTAGGTCCTATTTATAGAGTTTGGGAATGAAAGTATCTTGATTTTACTTGAATAAAAATAATGGCTGTTTAGGTGAAAATCATTTGAATAATCGTTCAGCAGAGGCTGAAGACTCGTTCAAAAGATGCTGGACTTATGGAGGAGTTTGAATGGCTGAAAGGAAAAGAATTCAAAAGTGTTTGAATTTATGCTGGAGGAGGCGATATATCGCCCCCTGTATATATCGCCTCCTGTAGGCGATATATCGCCTGGGCCAGTATGCCCGAGGCGACCGTGCATCGTCTCGTATTTTCTGTATCTACGTGCTGCGATATATCGCCCCCTATAGCTGCGATATATCGGCACACGCTGAATATTTAAACACGAAATTACACATTTTTAGCTAAGTTTGAATGGAGTAAACAGCCTTGACTAAGCCTTCAACGTATTCAAAGCTGCTGACTGACCCTATAACATTCAAACTTTATCCTTATTTAATTTAATCCTCAAAAATACTTAATCGTTAATTACCCATTCATAACATGTGCTTAAAATCCTATTGGTTGATATCTAAACCTTATAGTACAATAAATATAATCCTTAATATCAGTCACATTAATCAAACCTTAGGTTAAACTTAATATTCTTAACTATAGGTTAAACTTAGAAAATCTATAAATACTACTATGAGTGTCCAAATAATTCCCGGTCTGAACCAAAAATCCACAGTTACAAAGATAATACTATACATACTATAATACTACTAAATAATTAGCTAAGTAAAGTTCTTGGACTCTACAGCACCATGGCTATGAGAACTGGTGTTTGGTCAGTTACCTCTATGAAGGCCTCACGAGTCATGAGCGCCAATTTGTAGAAATGCTATGCAATGGTGAATTCCTCGAAAAAGATCCAAACGATGCTCTTGAATATCTCAAAGAAACCGCGAAAAAGTCTCACACCTGGACTGGTCCAAGTGCTACTGACAGCACCAACCGACACAAACCATCTGGGATCTATTAACTTCGAGAAGAGGATAGTGCTAAGGCCCAACTCGAAGCTTTGAAAAAGAAGTTTGAGGTCTTAATGATGAAAAATGGCCAAAAATTGCACATGATCGCTCAAGCGGAACCGCAAGAACCTTGTTTTGTTTGTGGAGGGACGGAGCACTTAGCTAAGGACTGCTTAGCTTTGAATGAAATGAGGGGGTTTTATGAGGAGAAATGCAATTCCTTAGGGGCATATAACAAGCCATTCTCCCATACGTACAACCCTGGTTGGAGAAACCACCCAAATTTTAGTTGGAGAGATTCCAACCAAGCTCAATCGTCTGGAGGCCAATGGAGAAATGAGCATCAAGTTCAACCATCAAAGGCGTATTCTGCACCTCAATACAATGCACATCCATAGCGAAATTCTCTCGAGAATACTCTTCATGCATTCATCGAGGAACAATCCAAACTGAATCGCCAAATGATGGAAGAAATCAAGGAAATGAAATGTCAATTCTCAAAATTGACTGAATCATTAGCCATTCTGGAAAAAGGCAAACTTCCTTCCCAACCGAAATTCAATGTGCAAGGCCAACACATGGCCCAATCTTCAAATTCTAATGATCAAAATGTCAAGGAAGTAAATGCCATCACAACTAGAAGCAGTAAAACTTTGCAAGACCCACCCATAAAATCCAACTCTCCCTGTATTCCAAAAGTTACTCCAGAAAATCCACCACTCAATGCCTCTCCAAAAGTACCATTTCCCCAGGCTTTGAAACCTGTTGGGAAACTTCCTGATAACCGAGTTGAACTCCTTGAACACTTGACACAAGTGAAGATTAATCTTTCTTTGCTTCACATCATTAAACAAGTGCCCGCTTATGCCAAAATCATCAAGGATCTATGCACTGCAAAAAGGAAGCATCATGTCAAGAAGACTGCTTTCTTGACTGAGCAAGTGAGTGCGGTGATTGAACAAAAGGCACTGCTGAAATACAAAGATCCCGATTGTCCCACCATTTCTTGCCAAATTGGGACCCATGAAGTCAGCCAAGCCTTACTTGATCTTGGCGCGAGTGTAAATCTCATGCCTTACTCTATATACTCGCAACTCGATCTTGGAGAAATGAAGCCAGCATCTGTTGTGCTACAACTTGCTGATCGTTCCACCAAAAAGCCTAGGGATATTATTGAGGATGTATTGGTTCAAATTGAAAAATTCTATTACCCCGTGGATTTTCTTATTCTTGATACCTAATCTGTGGTGAACATGGAGTCTAAAATTCCTATTATCCTCGGAAGACCACTCCTTGCCACTGCAAATGCTTTGATCAATTGTCGAAATGATCTAATGAAGATATCGTTTGGAAACATGACTCTTGAAGTCAATATCTTCCACATCGGGAAACAACCCCGAGAAGATGATGAATGCTATCAAACATTCATGATTGACACTATAATTCCTGAGGAGGTTCTATTGTGAAGCAACTTTGATAATCTTGATGAGCTCCTCCTTCTGTCTGACAGCGAAAGTCCCAGTTCTATTGAGTCTACTCTTGCAATATCAGCTCGCATAGACTCACGCCATAGAAGGACTCAGTTTTGGCAACCTTGCTTTGAAGAGCTACCTCGTGAGAGGTCACAGTCAAAGACTTCAGCCGAAGAGGTTCCAATTGTTCAATTAACCCAACTTCCTGAGAATTTGAAACATGCCTTCTTGGGAGACGGTGAAACCTTTCCAGTTATCATCTCATCCAACCTTCAAAATTCACAAGAATTGCAGTTACTCGAGCTACTGCGAACGCATAAATCTGCGATAGGTTGGACGCTTGCTGATATCAAAGGTATTAGCCATTTAATTTTCTCCCCTCGAATCAATCTGGAGGATGAGGCTATCCCCCGAAGAGACCCTCAGAGGCGACTGAACCCCATGATGAAAGAAGTTGTAAAAAATGAAGTTTTGAAATTGCTAGACGCTGGTATTATTTACCCGGTAGCAGATAGTAAATGGGTCAGTCTTAGTCAAGTCGTCTCAAGAAATCTGGTGTCACCGTTATCCAAAACGAAAAAGGGGTCCTTGTCCCCACAAAAACGGTGACGGGGTGGCGCATGTGCATTGATTATAGAAAATTAAATGCCGCCTCCCGCAAAGATCATTTTCCACTCCCATTCATTGTTCAAATCCTTGAACGTATAGCTGGTCATCCTTTCTATTGCTTTCTTGATGGCTATTCTGGCTATTGTCAAATTGAGATTGCATTAGAGGATCAAGATAAGACCACTTTAACTTGTCCCTTTGGCACTTTTGCTTTCCGGCATATGCCATTTGGCTTGTGTAATGCACCAGCTACTTTCCAAAGATGCATGATGAGCATCTTTAGTGACATGTTCGAAAAATCAATGGAATTATTCATGGATGACCTAACTGTTTTTGGAAACTCCTTTGAGACATGTCTTCTTCATCTTGAAGCTGTTTTAAAACGATGCATTGAGAAAGGACTTGTACTCAATTGGGAGAAATGCCACTTCACGGTATCTTCTGGCATAGTCTTAGGCCACATTGTTTTTGAAAAAGGAATTGAGGTTGATCAATCCAAGGTCGACCTTATCTCCAACCTGCCGACTCCTAAGACTGTCAAAGACATTAGGTCATTTCTTGGTCATGCTGGTTTCTATAGAAGGTTCATACAAAAAATTTCAATGATTGCTCATCCACTGAGCAACCTCCTAGCCAAAGATGTTACCTTTGAGTGGACACCTAAGTGTGAGGAATCATTCCGAATGCTTGTCAATTCACTCACTTCCGCTCCCATCATTCAGTCACCCGATTAGAGTCTTCCTTTTGAGATCATGTGTGCGCCAGCAACTTTGTTGTGGGAGTTGTGCTAGGACAATGAAGGGAGGGGAAACCTTTTGTTGTCTATCATGCAAGCCGAACTCTCAATAATGCTCAAATGAACTATTCCACTACTAAAAAAGAGTTGTTTGCCGTTGTCTTTGCCCTTGACAAATTCTGATCTTATTTGATTGGATCGCCTATTACGATCTTCACAGATCACTCCGCCCTTAAGTATCTCCTTTCCAAAAAGGATGCTAAGGCACAATTAATACGGTGGATCCTTCTCCTGCAAGAATTTGACATAACGATCAAAGACAAGAAAGGTGTTGAAAATGTCGTCGCGGACCACTTGTCCCGACTTGAATTCAGCGATCCCGCTGATGGTCCACTTATTCACGATGATTTCCCTGATGAACAATTGCTTTCTGTTGCTAAGTTACTGTGGTATGCTCACATTGTCAACTACTTAGTAACAGGTGAACTCCCATCTGAATGGAGTTCACAAGACAAACGCAAATTTCTGGTCGAGGTGCGCAATTTCTTTTGGGATGACCCATACTTATTCAAGTATTGCCTCGACTAAATCATGCAAAGATGCATCAACGATGATGAGGTGTCTAGTGTGCTGAATTTTTGCCACAATGATGCTTGTGGTGGCCACTTCTCTGTGAAGAAAACCACTGCAAAAATCTTACAATGCGGCCATTACTGGCCCACTTTGTTCAAAGACACCAATGATTTCTGTCGTTCTTGTATAAGGTGCCAAAAGTTAAGTTCCTTATCCCGTCAACACATGATGCCCTTGAACCCAATTCCTGTTATCGAAATATTTGATTGTTGGGGGATAGACTTTATGGGTCCATTTCCACCTTCTTTTGGCTACCTTTAAATTCTTCTCGTTGTGGATTATGTTTCCAAATGGGTCGAGGTTGTACCATGCCGAACCAACGATAATGCTACAGTTGTCAATTTCTTGAAGGAAAATGTGTTATCAAGGTTCGGTACTCCTCGCGCTATCATTAGTGATCAAGACACTCATTTTCGCAACAGATCATTTGAGGCCCTTATGCGCAAGTACGGTGTACTTCATAAAGTTGCAAATGCCTATCATCCATAGACTAATGGTCAAGTTGAGTTAGCCAATAGGGAGATAAAACACATTCTGGAAAAGACGGTAAATCCCGACCGCAAAGATTGGTCTACACATCTTCTAGACACTCTTTGGGCATACCGCGCTGCTTTCAAATCCCCTCTTGGGATGTCTCCCTATCGGCTTGTCTTTGGAAAAGCCTATCATTTACCTGTCGAGCTCGAGCATAAAACGTATTGGGCTATCAAAGCCCTAAACTTTGATCTGACTGCCGCAGGTATCAATCGCAAACTCCAGTTGTCCGAAATTGAGGGGTTGAGAAATGATGCATATGAAAATTCCAGGATTTGTAAAGAAAAATTGAAAATCGCTCACGATAAACAAATCCTGCGAAAACACTTTGAGCCAAATCAGAAAGTGCATCTGCATGATTCTCGCTTGCACTTGCACCCCGATAAACTGCGATCGCAATGGACTGGTCCATTTGTCGTGAAACAAGTATTTTCCAACGATTCTGTTGAAGTCGCGGACCTAACCGATGGGAGAATTTTTCAAGTAAATGGCCAAAGACTGAAGCTTTACATTGACAGCGTGAGTCGTGTTGAGGAGGTCCTTCTTAAGGACCCAATCTATACACTCTGAAGTTTTGAATGGTTTGCGTGTTTGTTCTTTTTATTTTTTATTTTTTATTTATCTTTATTTTTCTGTCTATCTTTTATTTTTGTATGTTTTCGTTTTTGTATTCTGTTTGTTTTGGGGTATTGTTACCAGGCTGTTTTCGCTCTCGCCTCATGGACATGGTCATCATCCAGGTGTTCTCTCTCCTTACCTTTTTCATTGATTATCCATTTTGACATTGAGGACACTGTCTGATTTTTGGTTGGGGGTGGTGAGCATGCATTGGCTTTCATTTGGAAAATCTTATTGTTGTGTCATTAGCATTCATTTGGAAAACATTATTGTCTTGTTGAATTTTTAAGTCAAATTTTCTCAAAATTATCCAAGCATGAGTATAATTTGTTGGTTTGAGTCAATTCTTACTATGTTTAGCTATTAAGAAGTGATTTTCAGAGTTCCTTTGTGCACTTTCCAAACATGTGATAAA
Organism: Humulus lupulus; assembly: GCF_963169125.1. Classification (NCBI taxonomy): domain Eukaryota; kingdom Viridiplantae; phylum Streptophyta; class Magnoliopsida; order Rosales; family Cannabaceae; genus Humulus; species Humulus lupulus. Next base: position 53,655,878 of record NC_084793.1, read on the forward strand.
TTGGTTGTTAACACAAATAGTTGAGAGAAATTTCAAGTTTAAAGTTTTTCATTTCTTAGTGAGTTGTGAGAGTAGAGAAAACAACTTTTTGAACTTTTATTGATCATTTGAGTTGGTAAACTCACATTGGAATTTAAAATATGACATTTTCTAGAGGGATGTTTTTCATATAAGAATGAGTCTTTGTAATAAATTCTAAATTTGTGTTCCATTTAGTGTATTTTATTTGTTTTTTCTTTTTCATTTTTGTGTTGTCTCTTGTCAAAAAAAATGAAAATATATATATATAAAAAAAAAAGAGAAAAGAATGATAAAAAAATGATGAAAAAAAAAAAAAGAACAAGAGCAACATTTTCTTCTATTTTGTAATTGTTGAAAAAAAAATATTTCTATTACTAATATTTTGTGTAATTGTACTAAAAAAAACAAAAACAAAAACAAAACAATTTTATTATCATTATAGTTCATTTTCTTATTTATCATTCCTAGTTAGTTGTCATTCTGTTCTTTGAGTTTTCTCATGTAAATCCCAAAGGTTGTTTATCATTTGAATTCCAATAAGTTGATTTGCCTATCTTATGATCAATACTTGTGAAAATTGTTTGTCCTAAAAAGTTTATCTTTTCTCATTTGAGCGTAAACTGTTATATTTCCAACTCCAAGAGTGTAATCCTTCCCATACAAATACTTTCAATGCCCGTGAGGAATTTGGAGTTTAGACCTTTATACTTTTGAAATTTTTCGATACTATTTGTGTTATGACTTGCGATTAAAAAAAAGAATATGGTTTGGTGCACACACACAACTCTGGAATTGCAACTGAAGTAGCTTAGATATTAATTTCTAACTTCTTTCTGATACTTTGAAAATGCCTAGATGATTTTTCTTAGTTTGACTTGATTATTCAACTTGATAATTTTATTTTTTGCTTGAATTGCTAGGGACTAGCAATAAGCTGGTTGGGGGTTGTGATTAGTACTCAAAAAAATACAAATTCATTAGTTTTAAAGTGTAAAATAAATTAAGTTTTAATTAATATTTTCATTAATTTATTGTAATATTTGTTTTAATTGAAAATATTAATTTTTAATTTAGTTTATGTTTAATTTTCAGGAAATAATTTGCATTTGGACAATAATAAAAAGATAGAAGAAAGAAATAGTCAAAATTGACAAAACGAGAAGAGAAAATAGTATTTTTGAGATTAAAGCCCAACTGAAGGAGAAGCCCAGGCCCGTTGGCCCAAGCCCAGCAACCCAAGCTACCAGCCCCTCCACAGCCAGGTGGCGCCTTCTCCTCGCGCCACGCGTCCAAGCTCCTCGCCTGCCACCTGTCCTCAGCCATTCTCACCAGTCTTCCCTTCAGCAACCAGCCATCTCTCCAGCGGCCCAGACCCCAGCGGGCCAAGCTTCTCTCCAGCAAGCCTAGGCCCAACGTAACCCTTCCCAGCCTTGCCTTCTTCAGCAGTGACCCAACAAAGCCAGCCTCTCAACCAAGCGGCCCAGCACCCATCCGGCCCTTTTCTCTCCTAGCCAACGCCTACGTGGCGCCTCCCCATTGGCTGGGAATGGGTCAAAACCCTCTTCTGCCACCAGCCCAACCTTTTAAGTCACCTTGGGCCATGCACATTGCTATTTTGAGCTTTAAAGGTCATGTTTTTGTGGTATTTTAGAAAAGGGAAAAATGATCGTACACCAAAATAGCTAGGTTAATATTAATAATAAGATTTGATTTTTCAAACTCATATTTTATTATTAATATTTCAGATTTATTTTGTAAACCACATTTTGTTGTTTAATTTCTTTTTAGTCATTTTCTCCCCCTATAAATAGGGACTCTTTCTTCACAATTAGTAGGTAATTTTTAGAGTAAAGAAACTATAGCAAAATTTCTACTCATTTTCTTCTCATATTTTCTTCGTAGAATTTTGTGAGAATCATGAGCATAATGGCCTAATCTTCCTAGGAAGGTTAGGGATGATTCCATATGCTAGTGATGTTATTTTGCTACTTTGAGTTACTATGTTCTTAATGTAATGTATTTGAGTTATTTATGTTCTTTCATCTCTATCTCTATTTTGTTATCTTTATTTACTTATGCTAATAGTATATAGGATTAGTTGATAACTCTACAAAATAGAGTTATTTTACCATATTTTATATGCTAATTGTTGCTTAGTTATTGAGTTTTTAATTAATTTATTAAGTTTTTAAGTAATTTGAATTTATTAATCTTATTATGATTTTATATATTTTTGTGTGTTTTTATAGTTATTTTATTATAATATGTTGTAGTTTAATTATTTGAAATTAGTGTTTTTAGATTAAAAGTTAAAAATGTAATTTTATAGAACTTAATTGCCAAAGTAAATTAAATTTTAATTAATATTTTCATAGATTTAATATGATTTATTTTATAATTGAAAATATTTTATTATAATTTAATGTTTACTTATTTTGCAGGATGAACTTTGCAATTTTTTTTGTTATGCTTGAAGAGAGAAAGGTGTAGTTCTAAAAAGAAAATAACAAAAGAAAAATGGCATTTTTCTTAGGCCCAAGGAGGCCTGCCCAGATCCGGCCCACCTTCCTCCAACTGAAGCTACTCCTGCCCAGCCACGGATTGGGCCTTCCAGGCCCACACGCCGTCTCTCAGCCGAAGCTCCTCATGCCTCCAGCTTTTGTCTTCAACGTGAGCCTTCAGCAGCTCAGCCAGATCCACGCCTGGCCCAATTCCTCTTCAGCCAGGCCCACCCGAGGCCCACGCCTGGCACTTCACCCAGACCACGGGCCCGCCTACCTCCAACCTTCTCTCCAGGCCCACTCGGGCCTCCTGCCCAGCCCACCTGGCCAGCCGACTGCCACACCCACCAAGCCACCAACAATTTTCCTTCTTAAGCCCATAAATTGCCTAAGTGTACCATTTGTCCCCTATGTCCAAAATGCCAATTTTTTACCCATTTTTCTACACATTTTCACCACAACATCATCATTACACCCTATAATTTACCTCTACATACCATATTTATTTTATTTAATTAATCTAATCAATTTAATTAATTTAAATTGATTATTTTAATAATATCATTTTGGCTATAAATATGGAATTTCAAGACCATTTGGGGTGCTTAATTTTTTGTTACCATCTTCTTTCTACCATTTTCTCTCTTCCATTTTGGGTTTTTCAAGAGCATTTTCAAGTATGTATTTTGTTTATTTTTTAATTTCTATTCTAGTTATGTGCTTCTAATCTTTTTCATAAGATTATTAAGATCATGATAAAGCAACTTGTAACTAGGTAATATTTATGTTGTATGTTGATTTCCCTTGTAATGCAACAAAGTTTATGGATTTTTCTTCTTCATATATGCCTTTCATCTTTAATATCTCATATTTTGGATTGTTAGATAATATTGCACTTTGTTCTTCATTTTGCAAAAACATAATATTCTTTGTGTAAGATGTGTCATTAAATTGTACACATCCATGCTTAGAACAAAAATATTATGTGTTTCCTTATAAATAATATTATTTGATTTTTTGTTGTTTCATTAGGTTGATTCACATCAAATACTTTGAAATTATGCTTTTTGAAAAGTGAAGAAAAATTCTATCTTTTTAGAAATAATTTGTTCTTAAAAGTATAAATCTATTTGGAAAATGATAGTTTGACTTATTTTAACTAAAACTTGGGAATCAATATACTAATAAGTATAATTAAACTTACATTTTGTGGATTCTAGTATCTTAATAATCTTCATTTTACAAATTATTTTCAAAATCATAATTGGTTTGTTTTTATTCTCTTAAATAGTTTTATTTTCAATCTTTTATTTTATGTTCATAACATTAAAACTCATCAATCTTTGGAGCTAGATTAGAATTTATTAATTTTGATTTAAAATAGTTTTATTTTTTATTTTAGACAACTTATTTGGGTTCGATCTCGTGCTTACACGAACACTATATTCTATATACGATTTGTGCGCTTGCGAGTATAAATTTTTAAAACATACCCGTTTTGGGTCCATCATTAGTCATGCTCTTTCTATGTGCTTCTAATTAGTAAAAGCAATATTGATACATAATTTTATGTCTAATCTTCTATTGCATTATTGCCCTTGGGTATTTTGTCATTGTTAGATTTTTCATAAGATTAACATTATGCTTTTAAAGTAAAAAACTTTATAACTCAAATTGACTTTTGTTATAAGAGAATATGGAATTTAATGTTAGATTTTCCAAGAAAATGTTGGGATGTGGACTATTTACTTGTGTATTTTTGTAAATCAAGTAACCAAGTAACTAAGCAAGCATATGGATGATTCTTGAAACCTTTCCATTTCTCAAACTCTTGATTACATCTTATATTTATTTCACTTATCTCATTTTATCATTTCATCAAAAAGACAACATCAAAATGTCAAATCTCTTTTCATTTTCATCTTTTTATTTATTTCTTGTTACAAATTTTTGTGTTATTTTCTACTAATCTTTTGAGTTTAGGTTACCTCCTTGTGGATCGACTGTCCGATTATACTACAACTACTGCTTAGTGGTTGTCACGATTTGGGCATTAAACAAATTTTGGCGTCGTTGCCGGGGAGGTAGTTTTTAAAGGTTTAGTGAAATTTTTACAAAAATGTTAGTAACTTTATTTGTGTTTTTGTTGGAATAAATATTGTGTTAGTGTATTTTTTTTTTTACTAATTTTTAGTTAATTTGATTATTATTTTTAAAACAAAAAGAAAAAAAAAAGACTGACTAAATGGGACGTTACAAGAAGGGTAAAACGGTAATCCTGGCATACTAATCAAGGCACTAAGCCTTATTAGCAAATGGGACGTTACAAGAAGGGTAAAACGGTAATCCTAACCAACTCTAATTAACGAAACAATAAATGGAGGACATAACAACATTTATTGATTATATCAATGGACTACAAGAGAAAACTCTGTAAATATAATTCTATAAATACCTAGAGTGCAATTTCATATTTATAGTGGAGTAATCATTGAATTAATAAATAATATTACTATATTAAAAAGTTTAATTAATAATCTGGTTTATTGAAGCTTCATATTATAGGTCCATGGTCCCCATATCATCTCTATCCTACATTGTCAAGGGTAAGGATGTCAAAAGAAAGATTTGTAGAGAGAATGACTTAATTGCAAAGGAATTAATTTTTTGATGCAAGGAAATAATTATGTGATAATTATTGGCAATTGATTAATTATGAATTAATTAATTATTTAACTGTATGGTTTTTATTTTGAAAAACTATAGGTTAAAATAAATGTTCATCAAGTTTGGATTAATATGGAGAGAGATTAATAAATATCTTATTTAGAATAAGATATTTATTTATTTATTTAAAACTGATATTTTAAGATAAAGTTAATTTTGAATTAACTAATATTTATATTTTGATAAATATATTGTCTTAAATATTGATTAAACAAACAAATGAGAAAATTAGGGATAACCCTAATGGTGTGGTTGACACACTCACTGTGCAGTGAGCGTGGCACCACACACATGGATTTCATATCCCTGGGATTTGAATTTTGAATTTCAAATTATTTGTTTAATTAGTTATTTAATTATTCTTTTTAAATATGATTTAAATTAAATAATTAAATAGGTTATAACTGATCATAATTATTTTAGTTTGATTTTAATAAAATAAAGATTAATTAATTAAGTTAAGTATCTTTATAAAAATGAAAGAGTGATACTTACAGGGATAGGTTTTTATGCGATTATAAAATTGACTGTCAGACTCTCTCTCTGAAAAGAAAGCGATAGTTTTTCCTAAACCTGAAAAACTATTCAATACATCTTCTCTCAATCAAACATCTCTAGATCTCATGTATTGAATACATTTAAAGAGTCATAAATCAACATTTTGAATCCTACGTGCCCACACACGTCTTTGTGTGTTTGATGATTGGTCTGGAAGATTAAGGTGTGAGCTTTCAGAATCTAAATAGGAAGATCATTGATTTAATACAAAAATAATCTATGACACTTGATAGGCTACAAGAGGTAATCTCTAATCCATCAGTATGTGATTTAATATATCTATATATGTATGATCCTTGCTGGTATTAATATATTTTTTAAAAAGACCCAATCCACTGCATTACTCTGATTTACACTTTTAATACCAACATTTGTATGCCACATTTCACACATAATTCATTAAATTCTTCATATATAAACTCAAGCCCATTATCAGTTCTTAGAGTTCTAATCTTTGCATTTGTTTGAGTTTCAAAAAAAACTTTCCAGTTCTTAAACTTCTCTAAGCATTCATCTTTATGTTTCAGCAAGAAGACCCATACTTTTCTACATATTGATTACCACTTGGTGTTTTGATCCTACTAGCACCCCACAAGTCAGCATGTATGTATTCCAATACATATTTTGCTCTATAATTGTTGTTAGAAAACTTTATTTTGTGTTTTTTTCCCTATACATAAATCTCACAAAAAGGTAAGTTTGCATGATTATAATTTTTAAGTAAAGCTTGTTTAGACAATTCTACTAAACCTTGTTCACTAATGTGACCCATTCTAGCATGCCAAAGCTTTGTTTCAGAGTTACATTTACTATTTACATTTAAGTAGTACAAACCATATTTCTTGGTACCCTTCATCACAAGCAAAGACCCTTTAGAAAATTCTCATGACTCCATTACTGGTTTTATAATTGCAGCCTTCATCATCCAATGTTCCCAAAGAGATTAAGTTCCTTTTTAAATCTGGAATGTGTCTAACCTTGGTTAAAGTTTTGACTATACCATCAAAACTTCTTATGGCAATTGATCCAATGCCAACAACTTGACATTTGTGATCATTTCCTATTACATCACTTCCACCATTTATTTTCGAATAATCTGTAAACCAATCTCTGTTTGGACTCATATGGTAAGTACAACCACTATCAAGAATCAATTCATCTTGATCCTTCGAATATGAGTTGATGCAGACCTCTCCAATGATCTTGCTTGCATCTTTCTCACGGGCTTTGATGACAGTAAAGACATCACCATCTAAGCTATAAGCAACATCAACTAATGCATTTGGGTCATGATTCTTCTCTTCTTCATCTATGTCTTTCTTCTTTTTCCTTTTTAATTCCTGTGGATGCCAAAAATCCACCAAGAAAAAAATCCCTAGTACATGGTGAAAATACAAGGCTAGAGGTCACTTAGTCACATTATCGGGCTCACACCTATAAGTCTTGTGAAACTGAGAGATTGTCCCAAGGGAAGCATCACTTAGTGAGCCATGAAGTGTGGCCTTTGTGAATGCTCAATATTCCATGCCCATAAAAGACTCAAAGTGTATGCTTAGGCCCCTATTGATGCTCATAATCTCATCAAGAGAAAATATAAGGCCGAAGCAGAGCCCCAAGGCCACCCTTCCGCGAGGCCATCAAATGGGCGAGGCCGTCCCTTCTCGCTAGGCCACCCTTCCGCGAGGCCATCAAATGGGCGAGGCCGTCCCTTCTCGCGAGGCCACCATTCCGCGAGGCCATCAAACAGGCGAGGCCATCATATGGGCGAGGGCAGTCCCATTCCGCGAGGCCCTCCCGTCTCGCGAGGCCACCGATCCGCGAGGCCATCCCGTCCCGCGAGGCCAACGATCCGCGAGGCCTTCCCGTCTCGCGAGGCCGCCGATCTGCGAGGCCCTCCCGCCTCGCGAGGCCACCGATCCGCGAGGCCATCCCGTCTCGCGAGGCCACCGTTCCGCGAAGCCTTCCCGTCTCGCGAGGCCACCGATCTGCGAGGCCCTCCCGCCTCGCGAGGCCACTGATCCGCGAGGCCCTTAGGCCACTCCCACCATGCCCATGCGCGGATCCAAGGAAGGCTATGAGGTCGTCTATGGCGCCCCATGCGCGAGGCCATGGGAGGCTGCGAGGCCGTCAATGGCGCCCCATGCGCGAGGCCGCGCGAGGTCCCACGCGCGCACGCCCTGGGAGGTCCATCAGCCCACCATCTTCTCAGGAGGCCGACACCCCGTGACTTGACGCGTATGGGCCCAAAACCCCTACTCAACGCCACGGCCAGTACGGGCACCAAGGATCCCTTTTTTCACACCTCGAAGTCCCTATGCTTAGGAGATTCGGTACGAGTTGAATGAGACATATTTGTACGACCAAGTACTAAGTACGGATACCAGTGCCAGTGAGATTGCTGGGGTAAGGATCATGGTCCGTACGTCTACGGCCATGGGTCAGAACCGACACCACTACCTCCTACGCCAATACACCTGCCACCACGCCTCAGGCAGGGGTACAGACAAGTAGTGGAGACATCCCCCTGACACCTGCTCCTGTACGGGATGTACAACCACTACCTCTGAAACCATTCCTCTAATACAGTACGTATGTACCACTTGGTCCCCTGAATCATCATGTACCTAAGGCCATTAGAGCCTATTATAAAAGGAACTCTAAGACCACCTGAAAGGGGGTTGGAAAATTCATTGTATGCAAAGGCTATTGAGAAATATACAAAAGCTTGCTCTATTTTTGATCTGTGTTTACTTTTCCTTAAAGTTTATTCTAAGTTCTTATATAAATATCATCTAACTTACCTTTGAGTTTTCCGATCTAATTTCGTTGACGAAATTTCACCGTCAACAGTTTGGCGCCGTCTGTGGGAAGAACAAGCATCAAGCCAGCGTTCTTCCATTATTTCCAGCAAAGAAAGATGCTAAGACGTTCAAAACACCTATGGCAACTACAAGATGATGAGGTTCTCCGGGATGAAGTGGGGCGGAGGGCTGCCCAGAAAGACCCCCCTCCGCCCAAACATGGAGGCAGACCGGAGGAGTCTCTTCCCCCAAGGGAGGAGAAGGAAGCATCATCCCCGACCATCCGGACCGACGGAGGTCATTTGGAGCCGCCAGTGCATTCACCTCACCAGCCCCCGGTAGCACCACGCTCAGGCCACCAAGACCCAGGTCCATCAGCGCACGAGCCAAACAAGAGTCCCGGGGTACGCTCGGTAAGTTCAAGCTCAAGGACTCGCCTCTACAGGGATGAGATTCAAGAGTTACATAAAAAGACTCGAAGGCTGGAAACCCAGATAGAGAACATTCAAGAGGTTTTAAACGACCTACTGCGAGGAAAGTCAAGCACACCCCCTCCTGTGCGTAAAGGGAAGGAGCATGAAAAAGGGGAAAGCACTGTCCCCGTAGATGATGGGGGAACCCAACTTTCCGCCGGTAAAACCCCCCAGACAAAGTATCAGGGGGGACCTAGGCCAACAAAAGGTCCCCAGGAGCAAAGGCGGAGGGAAGGGGATGGTCGTAAGAACGAGGTCGAAGTCCCCTCAAAAGAGGCACCCCCTGGCCTAAGAAAAGAGCTCCATGGGGAGAGGTCAGAAGTAAGAGACGTACCCCCCGCGGCTCCACCGAGGGACACAACCAAGGCAAGGGATCAACCCGAGACCCCGCAAGACTCCTTATGCAAAAAGTGGAGGGGGCTAGGCACCAAAATGCGAAGCCCTCGGGGCAAGATCACCACAACACTTGGGGGGCGCATGGATGACGGAGAATTCGACCGTGATTCACCCTTCACAAGGGAGATTCAGGCTGAACAAATGCCCATTGGCTTCAGAGAGCCTCGCATGACTCCGTACGAGGGTACTACAGACCCAAAGTATCACTTAGACTCCTTCAATAACTTGATGAGATTAAGAGGGGTCAACAGCAGAGCAAAGTGTCATTGCTTCGTTGTTACGCTTAAAGGAGTGGCGTACAAGTGGTTCAGGAGGTTAAGACCAGGAACAATCAAGTCATGGCAACAATTCTCTAATGAATTTCTTCAGCAACACCATACAGCATGTGACTACATCATGCCGATTACCAGCCTCGCTAACATCAAACAAGGCGAGAATGAAAGTTTGAAGGACTACATCCATAGGTTCAGTATAGAAGCAACAAAGGTGGGAGATTTAACCAAAGCGGAGCTCAAGATGGCTATTACAGCCGGAGTTCGTCCAGGAAGCAAGTTATGGAGTAACATGCTCAAAAGAGAAGTTTCGAATTTGGACGACTTCTTTGAGAGAGCACAGAAGTACATACGTGTGGAAGAGGGCCATAAGAACTTCCACGTCGAAGAAAGCGAACCTTCCTCCAGTGGCCATACTACCACTATGTCTGAGGATTCCATATAAAAGGGGGGCATCGCGCTAGAGGGGTCGCTAACCATGTTCGAGATCGAACGAAGACCCTCTAGCCATGAAAGTCCCCATCCGAGGGGAAATCACCTCCGAAGTAGACGCCACCAAAAGGGGTCTCCAAAGTAGACGCCTCCAAAAAGGATCTCCAAAGTAGACGCCTCCAAAAAGGGTCTCCAAAGTAGACGCCACCAAAAAGGGTCTCCAAAGTAGACGCTTGCAAAAGGGGTCTCAAAAGTAGACGCTATTCAAAAGGGTCTCAAAGTAGACGCTTCCGAAAAGGGTCTCAAAGAAGACGCTTGCAAAAAGGGTCTCAAGGAAGACGCTTGCAAAAATAGTACTATGCCTAATGACGAGAAGGACGCTTCTCGCAAAATATAATAAGCGCGCGCGAAGATATATAAAGGGATAACTAGAACCCAAGGGGTCAATATATCCTTATAGGTGCAACCAAGGCGCACCATAGAAGGACCTATCGAACCCCCTTTCGCATGGGTTCCAAAGGACCTCGAACATGATAAATATAAAAAAAAAAAAAAGGGAGAAGAAGAATAAGAGAATAATAAAAAGGAACGGAAGAGTCTACAAGAACGCCTAAAGGCCTCCCTCTAGACTGGGGGGCAAGTGTGGATGCCAAAAATCCACCAAGAAAAAAATCCCTAGTACATGGTGAAAATACAAGGCTAGAGGTCACTTAGTCACATTATCGGGCTCACACCTATAAGTCTTGTGAAACTGAGAGATTGTCCCAAGGGAAGCATCACTTAGTGAGCCATGAAGTGTGGCCTTTGTGAATGCTCAATATTCCATGCCCATAAAAGACTCAAAGTGTATGCTTAGGCCCCTATTGATGCTCATAATCTCATCAAGAGAAAATATAAGGCCGAAGCAGAGCCCCAAGGCCACCCTTCCGCGAGGCCATCAAATGGGCGAGGCCGTCCCTTCTCGCGAGGCCACCCTTCCGCGAGGCCATCAAATGGGCGAGGCCGTCCCTTCTCGCAAGGCCACCAAACAGGCGAGGCCATCATATGGGCGAGGGCAGTCCCATTCCGCGAGGCCCTCCCGTCTCGCGAGGCCACCGATCCGCGAGGCCATCCCGTCCCGCGAGGCCACCGATCCACGAGGCCATCCCGTCTCGCGAGGCCACCATTCCGCGAAGCCTTCCCGTCTCGCGAGGCCGCCGATCTGCGAGGCCCTCCCGCCTCGCGAGGCCACCGATCCGCGAGGCCATCCCGTCTCGCGAGGCCACCGTTCCGCGAAGCCTTCCCGTCTCGCGAGGCCACCGATCTGCGAGGCCCTCCCGCCTCGCGAGGCCACTGATCCGCGAGGCCCTTAGGCCACTCCCACCATGCCCATGCGCGGATCCAAGGAAGGCTACGAGGCCGTCTATGGCGCCCCATGCGCGAGGCCATGGGAGGCTGCGAGGCCGTCAATGGCGCCCCATGCGCGAGGCCGCGCGAGGTCCCACGCGCGCACGCCCTGGGAGGTCCATCAGCCCACCATCTTCTCAGGAGGCCGACACCCCGTGACATGACGCGTATGGGCCCAAAACCCCTACTAAACGCCACGGCCAGTACGGGCACCAAGGATCCCTTTTTTCACACCTCGAAGTCCCTATGCTTAGGAGATTCGGTACGAGTCGAATGAGACATATTTGTACGACCAAGTACTAAGTACGGATACCAGTGCCAGTGAGATTGCTGGGGTAAGGATCATGGTCCGTACGTCTACGGCCATGGGTCAGAACCGACACCACTACCTCCTGCGCCAATACACCTGCCACCACGCCTCAGGCAGGGGTACAGACAAGTAGTGGAGACATCCCCCTGACACCTGCTCCTGTACGGGATGTACAACCACTACCTCTGAAACCATTCCTCTAATACAGTACGTATGTACCACTTGGTCCCCTGAATCATCATGTACCTAAGGCCATTAGAGCCTATTATAAAAGGAACTCTAAGACCACCTGAAAGGGGGTTGGAAAATTCATTGTATGCAAAGGCTATTGAGAAATATACAAAAGCTTGCTCTATTTTTGATCTGTGTTTACTTTTCCTTAAAGTTTATTCTAAGTTCTTATATAAATATCATCTAACTTACCTTTGAGTTTTCCGATCTAATTTCGTTGACGAAATTTCACCGTCAACAATTCCCAACAACTTTTTGATCAAATGACCAACTTTGCCACAATGATGGCATTTCCTAGTTTCTTTGGTTCTTGACTTTGATCTTGAATTCTCTCCGTGTCTTGAATTTCCTCTCCTTGGAAATTTTCCTCGAGTCAGCAAACTTTCATTTGGTTTTGACTCTTGTTTCGCTGCCTTTTGCCAATTCAATTCAGCATCTTTTGATCTAAGAGTGCTGATAACATCTTCCAAAGTAAGAGTATCTCTACTATACATTATCACGAACCTCATTTCTTTGAACTGATCTGGTAAGCCATTGAGAAGAATCACATCTTAGTCCTCCTCCTTGATAGTTTCACCCATGTTTGTAAGAGGTAAAACAATTTTATTCAAGTCATCAAGATTTTGTTCTAAAGAAACATTAGCATTCATCTTAAAGCCATAGAACTTCCCTTTTAAGAAGATTTTGATTGCCGTTGATTTAACCATGTAAAGTTGATCAAGCTTGTTCCATATGCCTAAAGCAATTTTCTCTCGTATCACTTATCTCAACTTATTATCAGCCAAATTCATGATGATAGCATATTTGGCTTGCTTCATCATTGTCTCTGCACCTTTCTTCTTTACACCATCTATTTCTTTCTCGGATTTTTCAACAATCTCCTCCAATGCTGAGTCAAGCTTCTGGTAAATCAGTATGGCCATCATTTTCTCCTTCCAAAGACTAAAGTCTCCAGAACCATCAAATCCCTCAAGATCGAATCTTGTTGATGATGAAGCCATTGCAACTGGTTTCTTGATTCTTCAATGTTCTTTAAAGTTAAGTTCTTTCCTTCGCAAATCTGCCTCTGATACCACTGTTGTAAATTTACAACACAAACTTAACTAGAACACTACACAAATTCAATGCCAGATCAAAGCAAATAAAACCAAAGTTATTATTCAAAACTGAAAGTAAACAAAGCAGAAAAATCTATTCTCGTTCGTCCAAAACAAAGGGCCTACATCAAGCTACTCCCCATAGGATTTCTTTTCATTCAATTAGTAGAAATACAAACTCCAATTTAGTCTAGTGCACCAGACAAATTACACCTAGCATTAACTCTCTCTCAAAACTCAGTATGAGTTTTTCCAAAAACAATGATCTTGGTCTTCAATCTCGAGTATCACCTTCACACTTACTCTTTCTCTATTCTGCTTTCTATTACAATTCTAAGGATTTTCATTGACCTTCTCAAGTGTCACATGGTTTTAAATAGCTAACAAACAAACTCGGTGTACTACAACTAACAAAACTAATTTTTAACTAACATAACAACTTTTTGACACATAATGTTGTTTTAATATTTTGTTTTCTATGGATTACTATCCACAATTACTCATATTAAATTTTATTACATTCCATTCCTATTTTCAATTACCATTCTCATTTCATTACTTCCATATTCAACAATAGAATGAAAACAAATATATATATATATATATATAAATATTTATATTTATATACATAAAACACAATGCAAAAGTTATTGGATGTTCTTTAATGTAGCTTGTAAACTCTTTTTTTTTTAAATAAATAAAGTATATATGTACTATTAATAGATGGGTTTCTTCACGAGGCATGATCTCAAAATAACGTGTTGCTTTTGATAATATATACACTATATTTAAATATAAAATAATTATATATACATGTTAGTGTTGATCCTTTGGAAGTGCATTAGAACACACGACACATTTGACCCTAGAACAAACATATATTATGTGGTTGATTAATCAATTTTCACATCTAATAATAAATTAGTGTGCGACGTACTAAAACCTTGTTTTTAATCTGTTTAATTAAGTAGATCAACTTGCTTTAATATATATATATATATATATATATTTGTAACATAAAAGAGAAAGAGAAAACACACACAACTTAAATAGAAGATTCCATTTTAAAAAAATAAAACTTAAATAGATCATTTGTCTATTTCCATATGAAATATGATGTAAACAGGTATATATATATATAATAAATAAATACTCAAGCCACTTAAAAAGAACAAAAAAGCTTGTTTGAACATTATGTAGGTATTATTAATATGGAATATTTGCAATACCTAAATTATTGTGTTTATAAGTTATTATTTGGTGCTTATTATAGTGCATCTGATTATTTCTGTTGTTATGTCTGCTTACATGTCATAAAATTTACTTATAACTTGAGTATTTTGCTGCAAATATTTTTTAAATTGAGTACTTTCATCGTAAATATCTTTTTAATTAAGTACTTTCGCCGCAAATATCTATTTAATTAGGTACTTTCACCAACAAAAAATATAATTTGACACTCCAAACTTAATAACTTAAGTATTTTCAACATAAATATCCTAAAAATAAATAATTGAAATAGCCAAAAACCAGCTTCATCAGTATAGAAAATATAATCATCTTTAATTAAATGTATGATGGAAAAGGAGCTAAGCTACCCACCACCAGCTGATCAGCTTATATCTGAATCAACCCACATATACATATAAATATATATATATATATATTATTCTAAATATAATTATCGATAAGCTTCCTAAACAAGCGATTGTAAATTCTACCAGCAAAGAATGATCCGGATATATATGTACAAATTTTTTTCTTTTTCTTATTTTTTTTAAAATAAGAAAAATGGTATAAAAATGAGAAAAAGTACTTGATTTGTGGAGGAAGAATGTAAACGTAATCATTTCCAATTCCAAAATCCAAAATCCCTTTGCGTGACGGTACATTTTGATATATTTGGGACTACTGTAATTGTTACTTATTATTACTTTGTGATGATTACGAAGCAAAGTATTATACAATATAAATACATACATACATAAATATATATTTGATATGAAAAGGTTGGTATGTATATGCTTAAGGCATCAGCAATTACCTTCCAATACTGTCTCTCTACTTATAACATAAAATAATTGCCAATTACTTCTAATTTGTTATTTATGCCTCTGAAAAGGTGAATAAGCTTATGTGCTTCGTGTCTTAGCTTAGGAGTGCGTTTTTGCTTTTGTTTATAATTATCATTATCATTATATCAACATTAAGTATTTCTAACGGCTGAGGATATTATAAAATAAAAGTATGTTTTTTTATATATTTAGTAGAAAGACTAGTGAAAACTCTTCATCTTTTTCCAATAAAATGGTAATAATAATAGCTGACTCAAACAGTCTTACTTTATTTAGCTTAACAATAATGATATGAAATAAATAAATAAAAAATGCCACTTTCTATCACAAAAGTAATGACCAACACTATCGGATAATTCAGATGAAATTTATATGCCGCCTATACACAAATTTTGACCTATTAATCCATGTGTCGCATTCCATGTACCAGTTAATCCTACGTGGCAAAACCAGTAGCATGAAAAAAAAATCACATAAATAAAAGAAGACCACAAAATGAGCCGTCTCTGACTAGTGGAGTTCCGGTCAAAATAATTACAATTTACAAACAAAAAAAAATAATTAAATCTTTAACGGCTAAAAGCCCGCAAAGTTATGTCTCTTTATATTATTATAATATATAAAAATAAAATAATAATAATAATTTAGAAGACATCAAACAAATGGTGTAACCCGTACGCCGGGAAACATTGAAAAGGGCGTCATTAGCTGAAGCGGTTTAGTGTAGAGTAGCTCTGAGACCACCTCCTAACTCCAACGGATGAGGTAAACTTTCATTCATTACAGCCCAGTTCTCTCTTGTTCACCGTCCTACGCTTTGGCGCCAACCACAGAAGAAGGTTCATTGTTCCTTGGCTACCATCTCTGATCATCAGCTTCAAGCTCTGCTCTCATTGAGGTAAGCATTAGAATCTCTCTCTATGTCTCTCACTCTCCCCAAAATGCACAAAGGTTCCTCTCTTCTCTTTCATATTTTTATTTTCTGCACTCTTCTTTTGGTGTATGGTTCATTTTATCTCTGTTCACGGGGGAGTTATAGAGAGAAAGTGGTATAGAAAGCAGTGAGTGACCATGTCTTTGGGCAATGTAGAGAAGTTTAAGTTTATAGAAGATATGGGTCATGTGGGAATGACCGAACACTGCTACTCATCAAACATTTTGCAAGAAAAAGTGGGTGTCTTATGAATTTTCCTCTAACGGCATTTTCTTAGTTTTGTTGGGTTTTTAGTTTTCTTGTTTTTGTTTATAACTTGATAAGTTATTGATGTTAATGACTTTGATCATCGTTTTTGAACTTTGATTGTACCCATGAATGATGTTGATGTTTTAAAATTTGGTGTGGTATGGGGCTGCGTTTTTTTAGTTTGGCTACACTTCATTAGATGTAACTGTGTTGCTATTGAGATCTGGTATATGGGTTTTG
Source organism: Humulus lupulus (assembly GCF_963169125.1). Lineage (NCBI taxonomy): Eukaryota > Viridiplantae > Streptophyta > Magnoliopsida > Rosales > Cannabaceae > Humulus > Humulus lupulus. The sequence goes on from NC_084793.1 coordinate 53,672,581, forward strand.
GGGTTAAGCTTTGTGTTAGTGTTATTGAATTTCAGATGTTTAGTCCATTGATGAGATGGACATTGCAAACCCATTACTAGGTTTTGATGTTTTCCATGGCATTGTTTTGTTTAGAGTTCTATGTATTGTTTTGGTAAAAGGTCGTTTTTTGTTGTTGCAAATATTGGGGAAAACGATGGTTTATTATTGGGGAAGTACATGTCTTGATATGGTCACCAATGCATTGCTCTCTGCTTGATAACAATTAATTTATGCAATTGACTCTGTTTTTTGGATAGGTAACTTGCTAAATATGACAGAGAAGGAGGACACTTGCTCTCCCACTGGTGTTTTAGAGGACTATTTCAGAAGCTCAGACTCTGAAACATACTCTTGCAAAGAACCCAATAATGAGTCTGAATCTCACAAAAATTCGAAGCTAAGTTCTCGATGGCATGGTTTGATACAATTAATGAGAACAAGATCCAAGAAGCCTTTAAACACAATGCACCCTCTTAACATTTTGAACCTCTCGAGGAGAATGAGTGGCAGTATGAGGGAAATTATAGCGTCGAAATTTGGGTCAGAATCTGATTACGGTTTGAAGTCTCCATGGAAAAACTTTTCTTTGTATGAGCTTCAGGTTGCAACCAACTACTTCAGACAAGGTTTTTACTTTGTATTGGGACTTTTAGACCTAAATTGCTTATAAGTTGTTTGTAGAAATGTCTAGCTGAATTTTGCTTTTGGGGTCCTGTTCTTTGTTGTTGGTGCAGAAAACTTGATTGGAAAGGGTGGTTATGCTGAAGTGTACAAGGGGTGTTTGAGAAATGGACAATTAGTCGCAATTAAGAAGCTAACAAGGGGGAAACCAGAGGACGCTACTGCAGACTTTTTATCAGAGATAGGGATTATGGCCCATGTAAATCATCCTAATACTGCTAAGCTAATTGGCTATGGAGTTGAAGGGGGCATGCACTTGGTTCTTGAATTGTCGCCACATGGGAGCTTGGCTTCTATGCTTTATGGTTAGCTAAAATACCAATCTCGTAATCTTTATTTGCTTTAATAAATTGTTATATATCCATCGGTGGTCCATTTTGCTCAATATTCAACATCTTTAAAAAAATAGTTTATTTTTGTTCATAGGCTCAAAGGAGAAGCTAAAATGGGGCATTAGGTATAAAATTGCGTTGGGAACGGCTAGGGGTTTGGTATATCTTCACCAGAGCTGTCAAAGGAGAATTATTCACAGGGATATCAAGGCTACAAACATTTTGCTCAGCGAGGACTTTGAGGCTCAGGTACCTAACTTTTTGTTACTATTATGAGTAAAATATTAATAATATCTCTGTTCTTTCCATTGTAGTCATTGATTTCTACTATTTGAACTTAAATATTACCACTCTTCGCACAGATTTGTGATTTTGGTCTTGCAAAGTGGCTGCCTGAGCAATGGACTCATCACACCGTGTCAAAATTTGAAGGCACCTTCGGGTTAGTAAACTTTATATTTGCTTCAATAACTCATTTCACATCTTCCATCAAAGTTTTGTCTAGTCCTAACACTGCATTTTGCAAATGCAGCTATCTTGCTCCGGAGTACTTACTCCATGGCATAGTAGATGAGAAAACCGATGTATTTGCCTATGGGGTGCTACTATTGGAATTAGTCACTGGACGGCGAGCGCTAGATTATTCCAACCAAAGCCTTGTTCTTTGGGTATGTTGTGTTTTCTTCTTTCTTAGATGCCGGTATACTACTGGCTGCATATCTTTACATGCAATGACAAGCTAAAGGGATGCCTTTTTTGACCTTTCCAATTTACCCATGTCAATTCTCTTTTTAGGCAAAACCTTTGCTGAAGAAAAGTGAGTCAAGAGAGCTGATTGATCCTTCTTTGGCTGATGACTACAACTCCAGACAGGTGAATCTCGTGCTCTTGGCTGCTACTTTATGCATACAGCCGTCGTCAATTCGGCGGCCCACTACGAGTGAGGTATAATATTTTCCTACAAAGTCAACCTCAACATATAATATGATACATTTAAATTTAATGAAAAACCAATTTGAGAGGATAGAATACGTGTTTAACTTCTTCATGTTGGTTACCAATTTCTTGTACAAGGTGATAACCTGTGAGTGGTATCATAACCACTTGATTGAATTAATAATTAAAAATCAGAACTGTAAATTTAACCCATGATGCAACCTGTATCTACTTTTAATAAACATCAACTCTCTCTGTATAAGCAGGCTCCACATTTAGGGACTTAACATATTTTTTTTATGAAACTTATTTGCATTGAAACATGGCGTGCAGGTTCTAGAGCTTTTGCACGGTGACTTTAGTTGCTTGACGAACATGAAGAAAACTCGAATTTCATTTTTCCAAAAGGCATCTCGCGAAGAACTCACCAATACAGAAGGCCAAAAAACACAACCAGTAATAGGTTGACCTTTGATTGACCAATTCTTGAGACCAGTATGATCAGTCCTCCCCATAAAATATTTTATATATATATATATTGATGGTGGTGTACATAATGTTAAAAGCAAGAACAAGAGAATGAAAAAGCAACTTCAGTTTGTATACATAGAAAGCTAAAAGAAAGTTATAGAAAGTTTTAGAACCAAGTACAGGGATATAATTACAGTCTCAACCCAGGCTTTAGGCTCCTCTGCCAGAAATTCATGCGGGAACCAAATTTTGTTTGGAAAATTTCATATTTTGAAAATTTTAATATGCTTAGCATTTTTTTGTTATTATAACTTTTATCAAGCATATAAATTGAAATTTCCCTTTTGTTTTAACCAAACTACAGTGGTAATATATCTTGTGTAATTTTGCATTTCTTTCCTTTTTTTTCTTTGTTATGTTGAAAATATAAAATGTTATCAGGCATTCATTTCGAATAATTTAATATAGGATATTTCTGTTTTTTTTTTCTCTACCCATTCTTTTTAAATAAATTCCTCATAAATTTTTAAAAATTTGTTTTACACATATGAAAATAGTTTAGTATAAAATTACCCGAATTAGTAAATTAAAAATAAATTACACTTCTATAAATATTTATTGTTTGAAAAAAAAAAATTTAATTGACACTCAATTAAGAAAAAATAAGAATTAAAAAAACCATTATTAACTTTTAATTTTATCTTTTTATCTCAAAATAAGAAATATAAATAATTTAAAATTAAAATTATTTTCTTAGAATCAAAATCATAAGTAGTGTTTTGTTTCAAGATTTCTATATCTACTATAATTTTACAGGAAATACCAATTTGGCTCGTGTATTTTTCTCGAATGCGCGATCTGTCCCTGTAATTACCCAAATTTCCTAATCAGGCTTAGGACCTTGATTAGGAAGTCGGGAGGGTCATAATTGATTTATTATGCCATTAAATTATTATATGCATGATTATGTGAGTTATATTATTATATGATGATAAATGCATGCATATGGGTCCACCTTTCATTATAAGGGCATTTTGGTAATTTGGCTCGTTGATAGCATATTTGTATATTTTCATGCATGTTGGTAAATTATGAATGAGGCCACATTATAATGTGGATTTGTTCGAGCTATTCGGCATGAGACGATCTTTGAATATAAGTTAGCGGTTTGGTCATAACAGAGTTAATTTTGGGGCTCGGGGTGAGTCTCGGGGTAATTTGATGATTAGTTCATAACTGGGAATTAAAGGGTAATGGGATATGATTTATTAGTATTTGAGAATATTGGGAATAACGGGAATTGGATGACGTTAATTATAATTGTTATCCCCAAAAATTGGAGATCGATGACGTGGCAATAGAGGTGACAAGTGGCAATAGAGGTGACAAGTGGCAGTGCATGGTCCGTAAGTGACACGTTAATAGTCAATAAATATATTGGCTTCTCAGAGTTGTGATAAAATTTTGACTAGCTTGAGAAGTGTCATGACCGACCAGGCATGACCTTGTCCGACCAGTCACGACCTTGTCTGCCCAGGAATGACCTTGTCTGCCCAGGAATGACATTGTCTGCCCAGGAATGACCTTGTCTGCCCAGGCATGACCTTGCCTGCCTAGGCATGACTTTGTCCAACCAGGCATGAACTTGGCCGATCGGTCATGACCATGTCTGCCCAGCTAAGTGCATGTCTGCCCAGCTAAGTGCATGTCTGCCCAGTCAAGTGCATGACTGCCCAGCTAAGTGCATGTCTGCCCAGCTAAGTGCATGTCTGCCCAGTCAAGAGCGTGTCTGCCCAGTGAAGGTGTGGTCGACCAGCTTGGCTGAGATATGAATCGACTAGATAGAGGAGAACTACGTCAAGATTCCCATAAATGGCTTCAACAAGAATCGGTCTTGGCATACGCGGAAATCTCTCAATTTATCCCACAACTTTAGTGTATTGTTATATTTTGAATATTATTGTAATTTAAATATAATGAGAATAATAAAATATCCTGATTATGGGGATATCATCTGTACGATCCTAAGCCTATAAATACAAGGCTTATGGCATCATAAAGGGGACTTTTGGGCTTTTGAACTTCTGATCTAAATTTTCTTGAGAGAGAGAGTACTTGTATTGGAGAGAATTCTTGTATTCTAGTAATCTACACTGAAGAAACTCAGTTGACTCAAGTTCATCTGATCTTGAGTGTAAATATATAATCACAACTCTAAGTGGATTAGGCTATTACCAACACATTGGGGCTGAACCACTATAAAATCGTCTGTGTCGTTTATTTTCTCTTGAAGGTTTATCGTTTTTGACGTTCTCAGGTCGTTGGCCAAAAACGCAGTCAACAATAATTAACGAGGTAGACGAGAAAGGACGATTTTGCCCTTGGGGGCTGTTAAGGAAGTTAGATTAACCTAGGGGCATTTTGGTCATTTGACCAAGGGATATATTCAACTAGATGGTTGTGGATTAAACTTAACAAAAAACAGAGCTCATCTTCCTCTTCCTCCCGGTCATCATTTTCTTCCTTTTTCCTTTGAAATTTTGAAGTTCCTTTTAAGGATTCAAGCTAGGGAAGCAAGCCTTGAGGGTCTACGATTGTGTTCTACCATTGAAGAGGGTTTAATCTTGAGCTTGAGGTAATAATTCAGCCATGGAAACTCTGGTATATACTCTTTTTTTCTATTAGTTTTCAGCTGGAACTTTGGATTAGATAGTTGAGAATTCATGGAAGTTTTTGGCAAAGTTTGGTTGGGTTTTGATGCCTAGGACTTGTAGAATGGGTTTTTGGGTTCATTTGTGAGTTTGGTTGAGGTTTGGAATCAGGTTTTGAAGGTTGGAATTTGGAGAACTCGAAGGGGAAAAACCAGGGCTGAAATACCCTGGTTCTGGCGCTACAGCGCCCAAGGATGGGCGCTACAGCGCTGTCCAGGGCATGGCAGCTCTAGTTGTAGCGCCAGGGGGGCAGCGCTGTAGCGCTCCCTATTTTTCCAGGGTACTCTTTTAGGTACTTTTGAGGACTTTTGGCTCGGGGTTTCAATTCCTAAGGTTCGGGATCGAATCTACTAACCGTTTGAGTACAATTCGAGGTCCCGAGAGTGAGGTTTAGACCATGAACCTTCTATTATTGATTTTATTAATGGAGTTACATATTTGGTTATGACTAGGTGACCGCTAAGGGATCAAATTCAAAGGATTGGTCGTTCTCAATGGTCGTTCTTTTATTGTTCTCGAACCAAAGGTAAGAAAACCGCACCCAGTATGTGACATGCATGGTTATTAATGAGGCATGTTGAGTGCTCTATATATGTGGACATTGATTGCATATTAAATGCTTAGCAATCTTGCTCACTTGTGAATGGTACTGACTTATTAGTCAGAATCGACAATGGTCTCAATATTGACTGTGAAGCTGTGACTCATTAGTCAAGTTAGACAGTAGTACTGAGCATTGGTCGTATGGTATTGGCTTATGAGTCAAGAACGGTATTAGCGTGTTTAACGCATGCCGAAAAGATTAGATCTAATCGACATAAGCATTATCATCATAAGCATGAAATGCTTGACCGACCTTAAGTTCGATGAAAACAAAAGCGCTTGTCTAGTCTAAAGGCTAGTTACTTAGAGTCAGGGCCAAAATGCTCAGGTGACTATAACGTCACATGGCTGTGGGTGCAGAGCCCAAGTTCGTGACCCATTCATTAGTCACTTATCTGATCAGGGTGCATAGCCCAGAGTGTGACTCATTAGTCACATATTTAGAGTGTGACTCATTAGTCACCTATCTAGAGTGTGACTTATTAGTCACCTATTCAGAGTGTGACTCATTAGTCACCTATCTCAGAGAGTGACTTATTAGTCAACTATTTAGAGATAGACTTATCAGTCATCTACATAAGGGTAGACTTATTAGTCATTTATACATAGAGAATTATTAGTCATCTACCTCAGAGATAGACTTATCAGTCATCTAACAGAGATAGACTCATTAGTCATCTATACATAGTGTGACTCATTAGTCACCTATACAAGGTGTGACCCATTAGTCATCCACATAGAGATTGACTCATTAGTCATCTATTCAATAAGCAGGTCCCCAGAGATTGACTCATTAGTGATCTATTCAGACGCAGGACCCCATAATCATTTATTTGGACTTGCTTGCGTGCATGAGTAGGATTATTACTTCTAGGCATGCCTATTATGATTTAGTAACATGTTATTACCTATTCATGAGCATATTAAGTTTTCTTGCTGAGCTTCAGCCACAGGTGTTATGTGGTGCAAGTAAAGGCAAAAGAAAGCTGAACCATCCTTGAGTTGGAGAACTTAGGTGACGATGTGTACATATGCGACTGCTCGACCACCACAGTCGAGGGTTTAAAGAGGAACTAGGGTTAAACCCTATTTTGCCGCTTAGGTCGGCTAGTTGTAAATATTTTATTGTAATTAAAATTTAAATTATATTTTTTGGGATCCCAATGTATATGGTACATGTTTTAGTGAAACGTTGTATCTTAACCAAAAAATTTAACCCTAAACGTTGTATGTTAACCGAGATTTTCGGCAACTCTATTAATGAATAATATTTGCTGGTAATAATAATGAAAGTAGAAGATCGACACGGGGTTTTTACGTGGTTGGGGCATTAACTAGCCTTAGTCCACGAGTTTATATATTAGAGCTAGAAGAAGCTTTTACAATGGAAGTTTCTATCAATATCTGAACAGAGTTTCTGCCTTCTTTTTTTCGCCGAAGACCCCTTTACATTGTTCTACAGCTTATATTTATAAGCTGAGGGGAATACCGGGTCTGGACCGGATCCGATCCAGGCCCATCAAAGAAATGGGTACAAGGGGCTTTTCTAGTGGAGGCCCAATAGGTTGACCTGAGAAACAAGCCTCGCCCGACAAAACGACGCTTTGGCTCTGACCACTTCGAGTCACGAGGCTGATTCAGGAGACAAGACCGGTCAGGGTACTTGGCTGCGCAGTCCTGACACATCAGTGTGCAATCCCGAGGCGACCCTTTTCTGCAGGCGAAAAGTGGGGGACAATGCCCACGCGAAATGAGGCGGCTTCAGGATCCTGGACGCTCGGCCCTTCGACTGGGGAGGAGGTGATCCAGGTCCGTTTACCGTTGGCCCGCTCCATTTAGCATAGGCCCGGACCATACCAGGGTCCGGGACAGAAACGCGTAGGCCGCGACGGTCCGAGCGCTCTGGACATCGCCCAGACCGTTCTTGCTGAGGAAGAACCTGGAGGGACGTCCCGGACCCTTCCAATGGGCCCAGTCTAGAGTCCTTGGTCCGTACCAGTCCCCTTGGGCAATCTTCAAACCAAGGGACCTTGGGCCGGGCCCATGTGCTGAGCTGGCCCTCTGACCGCGGGCCAGGGCGAAGGCCCAAAGCCCCTGCAGGAAATGGGGATAACATTTACCCCCCAAGCCTCCACCCAGGCTTGCCGGGAGAAGGGTTGCACCATCCTCGCGGCGCTCGCCAGGTTGCCTCCCCAGTTCCTGCCCGAGCTAGGAGGCTCAGCCAGAAGGCCGTGGCATTGGCAGGTTGCTTAGCCCGGATCGTTTACCGTGATCCGGGGACGTTTACCTTTGGCCTGCTTTATGAAAATGACACACGTGTCGCCATGTGATTGCTGCAAGGGCCTTGAAGAGTCGCCTAGGCCTCCCAAGGGCCACTAGGCCTAGACTAGGGTGTCGGTGCACGTCACGAGGCGTCACATCCGCACCGGGGGGGTCATCATTAATGTCCCTGGAGCGAGGTGGACCGTAGGATGGGGCATCTTTTGGCATCCGCCACTCCTGGGTCGTCGGATTTGAGATGTCGAGGATCCAGACCAAAAGGACTCATAAATGCCCCCTGCGCGATTCTTGATCGTCAGATGAAAAGGCACCTGACCGTTGGATCGTGGGCCAGAATTTGGGGGCTGGTATAAATACCCCCAGAGAACAACATTCGGCACTTTTCCATCTTCGAACCAGCTTAAGAAAACCCGAACGCTGTTTGAGCTTTGCATGTCCGACCTCGCCGACGAAATACTCCGCCGCCTGCTGGTTCTGCGCCGCCGCCTGTTTCCCAGAGCCCCAATCTTCGCTCTTCAACCTGACGGCGCTTCTCGGGTTTGTCCCGTCGACGAACTACTGCACCGGCTGTGCCACTTCAAGAACGAGGTTCTGCCATCCTTACGGTCGGACAATCACCATCCTCAACGGTCGACACCACACAATAAGTCTTTTTTAACTCTGTTACAAACTTTGTGAACTTATGTTCTCTAGATGCATGCGTCTAGGCTCTATGCTTTAGAATTTGCTAGGAAGGCTGCCTGGTTTGGGTTGCACCGTACTCGGATGCTTCCCGGATAAGGGGTGGACCTTAGTAGCCTTCTCCCCCGATCAGGGTCTCGGGGCTTTTCGGGGTCCCGGGCCTGATCCGACGGGACTCCAAGCAGTCCTTAGGAGACTCCCTGTACCTTGACCGACTTTTTTGGGTTTAGGTACTGACTGCTTGGTCTTTCTTTCTTTGTTCCCAGATCGTCAGTCATGGCCACGGGCGTTACACTCCACCCTGAAGAAAAGGTCAATAGGGCTCCTGTAGTCGTTCCCGGATCCAAGACGCCCACAGGCAACAGGTGGGAAATGGACGTAACGGCCAACTCGTTCCGGAACTACCGGATGATGCTGCTCCTGGAGACGCGACTGGGCATCGAATCAACTCCGGGCCTCTTCCACAATCGCATGGCAAGGCTTGAGGAACGGGCGCATACGTCCGTGGATGGATTCGGGGCCTGGAGCGCCGGTCATATCAGCGCGGGAGCTATGCTCCCGCTTCATGACTATTTCATGCGGTTCCTGACGTATGTCGGGATCGCACCGTTCCAACTGTTGCCGCAAGCGTACCGCCTGCTTGCTGGGTGGAAGGTGTTCTGTGTCGCGAAGGAGATCGCGGAGCCTACCCCTGCGGAAATCTTGTACTTCTACAAGTTGGTGCCGCAGGTCAACGTGAAAAACAAGAGCCTGGACGGCTTTTACAGGCTGCAGCCGCGGAGCGGCTACCCTGCTCCTACCAGCACCTGGAGGCACCTCCCGGATGTCAGGCATTACTGGTTCATGACATCCGGGTTCCTTATTGACAAGAACCCCACATTGCTGCTGGACTTCCAGCGAGTGGGTAAGTATTCCTCCGGACCCCTCTTTTATTCATTTTTTGCTCCCATCTCTTATTGTGTCTTCCGGGTCGCAGGGTCCTTCATTTAAACCCCCCTTACCGAGTTCCTCCTGGAAAGGAGGAGATTTTACGCCAAGCTGACTGCGGAGGAGCTGGACGTTGGGGGCTACGTCAGGGATGACAACCTCCGGCTAGTTGGGTTGCTCGCGGCCACCCAGACCATTGTTATCCCGAGCCTTCGGGGCATCCCCTGCGAGAAGGATGCTGACGTCCGGGAACAGTTGGCCCTCGACCACATCGCCGAGGTGGTGAGAGCGGCGCGGGCCGACGCAACCTAACTTAAGAAGAAACAGCTTCCGGCGGAAGCGGCCACCTCAGAAGAGTTGGAGGTGCTTTTCGAAGACGTCCTACCAAACACCGGGACACCCGGGGCTATTGTATCGGGGCGAGGTAACTCCCCATTAATCTTAACTTATGCTCCCCAGGTCGGGGACTCAGCTAGGGATAGGCTAGAGCCACCGGGCCCTGCGTTTGGGGCTGACGGGGAGATGAGGCACTCATCTCCCGTCCTTGTAGGATCAGAGATCCTAATGTTCCTATCCGGGTTCCTCCAGTACGGGGGGTTTCTGACCCCGGACGACGTAGGAGATCAGATACATTCATTCGCTTTAAGGGAATTGAGTTTCGCCCAGGGCTTAGATGAGGGTTCGTCCTGGGCTGTTTTTTTTTTCTGTTGTGTATTTTCCGCCGTTTGGCTTACCGTCCTCACTCCATTTTCTTGTACTTTTGCAAAGGGTTCCGACATGTCTAACCCGGCCAGCGAGATAAGAAGACTCATCAAGGAACGGGCGGCCAAGAAGGCGGCCAGGAGGGCAAACGATGTGACGGGCACGGAGCCCCTCCCCACCGGTGAAGCACCCAGGGCAGTGCCCTGTCCAGGCGAAGCTCTGGCCATGGTTCCCTTCTAGGCCGTGGAGCCTGCCACAGACGTCTCTTTTGACCAGCCCCCCGTGATTGATTTGGAAGCGGGCGAAGCCGTCAGCCGGAGCTCAGGGAAGAGGGGCCCGGAAGTCGACGTCGGGGAAGGCAACCTCGGGAAGAGGCCCCAGACGACGCGGGCGGAAACAACTGAGGAGTCGCACGGGGAGAGTCGGCTAACCGCGAAGGAAATCCCTGCTCCGCCTGTTCTTCCCCTCCGCCCAACTCTTCTCGAGGAGGGGGAGTCCGCCCTGCGGGACGAGCAGTCCCGGCTGATCAACCGGACCTGGGAAAACGGTCGGTGCTAGAGGGAAGACGCTTATAAGGCCCTGACAATCCGTCGTCAGGTCGAGTTCTCGGACCGTCCTGCCGAGTTCAGCGCTCCCCAGCCGATAGTGGACCAGCTAGCTGCCGAGGCGGGCTTCCGCCCCAAGCTGGGCCAGGACATCGCCCCCATGGCTGCTGATCTGCTGGATCAGGTTGGGAGCACTATGTCCAACCTTCAGCTGAAGAGGTACGCCACGATAGCCAACCCAGACGTGCTGTTCATCTCTCAGGCTCTCCGCCACCAGGCCACTGCGGTAATTTTCACCTCACTCATATTCCTTCCGTCATTTGTTGGTGGTTGTTTTATTTTCTAACTTTTCTTTGCTCCAGGTTGATTTACTGTCCCAGAGGAGTGCCGATCTGGTGACCGAGCTTGCCATAAAGATGGAGACGGCCAAGCTGGAGCTGGAGGCGGCCGTGAACCAGAGGGAGGCAGTCAAGGAGACCCTTAGCCGGGAAACGGCCCACCTCCAGGAAGAAGTGGCCCGTCTGAAGGCGGAGCGTGAGGAGATTGGCCGCGCCAAGGTTGGGTTGGAAGAGGAGTTGTCCCGGAAGACAAAAGTTGCCGACGAAAGGGCGACGCTCTTGGAGACGGCCGCGGCACAGTCCGCCCTGGACAAGGAGGAGATCCTGGCCCTGAAAGCCCGAGTCTGCGAACTGGGCGACTCCCTGCTTCAGGAGAAGGCGGCGCATGAGACGACCCGTCAGGAGAAGGAGGAGGCCGATAACTTACTGGATGTCACCTTTGATGAGGCCATCTATATGGCCTGGTGGAAGGATAAGAACATAAACCTCCTTGTCTTCCCTGATCCTGAGTCAAAGCGTGCCGAGTATGAGGCAAAGGAGAGGGAGGACGCGGACCTCTGGGCGGATGCGTTGTAGGCCCGAGTCCCGGCCTTGTACTTTTGTTAATGTTTTTGGCTTGTAATTAAATTTAAAACCTTGCTACTTTCTTTGGTTTTTAAGAAAGCTTCCTTCCATTGTTCAGTAGGAATTTCGATTTGTTGCCGCGACTAACTGATTGCAGGGGTTTAGTTCTGGTTCCAACGGCCGGGACTAGACCCAACTAAATTTTCCAAGTCTCTAGCCTTGGTGCTCGGTCCAGGGCTCTCGGGGCTTGGCTCAACTGGGCGTTTCGTCCTCCTTTTCAGTTTTAGGCCCCGGCCTTACCCTGGGGCAAACCGGATATCCTTATATCCCCGGGCAACGTCCGGGCGAGACCAAGCTTAGGCCTGGCCCCTTCATTTTGTACCCCCGGACATCGTTCGTCCGGGGGGGACCAGCCTTAGGCGTGGCCCCTTTATAATAACCCCGGACGTCATTTGTCCGGGGCGAGACCGGCCTTGGCCTTGGTCCCTTTTATTATACCCCCGGACACCGTTCGTCCGGGCGGGACCATCCTTGGGCACGGTCCTCTTTATAATATCCCCGGACGTCGTTTCGTCCGAGGCGGGACCGACCTGGGCTTGGTCCCTTTTATTATATACCCCCGGACATCGTTCGTCCGGGCGGGACCAGCCTTGGGCGCGGTCCTCTTTATAATATCCCCGGACGTCGTTTCGTCCGAGGTGGGACCGGCCTTGGGCTTGGTCCCTTTTATTATATACCCCCGGACATCGTTCGTCCGGGCGGGACCGGCCTTGGGCTCGATCCTCTTTTTTAATATCCCCGGACGTCGTTTCGTCCGGGGCGGGACCGGCCTTGGCTTGGTCCCTTTTATTATACCCCCGGACATCGTTCGTCCGGGCAGACCGGCCTTGGGCGCGGTCCTCTTTATAATATCCCCGGACGTCGTTTCGTCCGGGGCAGGACTGGCCTTGGGCTTAGTCCCTTTTATTATATACCCCCGGACATCGTTCGTCCGGGCGGGACCGACCTTGGGCGCGGTCCTCTTTATAATATCCCCGGACGTCGTTTCGTCCAGGGCGGGACCGGCCTTGGGCTTGGTTCCTTTTATTATATACCCCCGGACATCGTTCATCCGGGCGGGACCGGCCTTGGGCTTGGTCCCTTTTATTATATACCCCCGGACATCGTTCGTCCGGGCGAGACCGGCCTTGGGCTCGGTCCTATTGTTTAATATCCCCGGACGTCGTTTCGTCCGGGGCGGGACCGACCTTGGCTTTGGTCCCTTTTATTATACCCCCGGACATCGTTCGTCCGGGCGGGACCGGCCTTGGGCGCGGTCCTCTTTATAATATCCCTGGACGTCGTTTCGTCCAGGGCGGGACTGGCCTTGGGCTTGGTTCCTTTTATTATATACCCCCAGACATCGTTCGTCCGGGCGGGACCGGCCTTGGGCGCAGTCCTCTTTATAATATCCCCGGACGTCGTTTCGTCCGGGGCGGGACCGGCCTTGGGCTTGGTCCCTTTTATTATATACCCCCGGACACCGTTCGTCCGGGCGGGACCGACCTTGGGCTCGGTCCTCTTTTTTAATATCCCCGGACGTCGTTTCGTCCGGGGAGGGACCGACCTTGGCTTGGTCCCTTTTATTATACCCCCGGACATCGTTCGTCCGGGCGGACCGGCCTTGGGCGCGGTCCTCTTTATAATATCCCCGGACGTCGTTTCGTCCGAGGTGGGACCGGCCTTGGGCTTGGTCCCTTTTATTATATACCCCCGGACATCGTTCGTCCGGGCGGGACCGGCCTTGGGCTCGATCCTCTTTTTTAATATCCCCGGACGTCGTTTCGTCAGGGGCGGGACCGGCCTTGGCTTGGTCCCTTTTATTATACCCCCAGACATCGTTCGTTCGGGCGGGACCGGCCTTGGGCGCGGTCCTCTTTATAATATCCCCGGACGTCGTTTCGTCCGGGGCAGGACTGGCCTTGGGCTTAGTCCCTTTTATTATATACCCCCGGACACCGTTCGTCCGGGCGGGACCGGCCTTGGGCGCAGTCCTCTTTATAATATCCCCGGACGTCGTTTCGTCCGGGGCGGGACCGGCCTTGGGCTTGGTCCCTTTTATTATATACCCCCGGACACCGTTCGTCCGGGCGGGACCGGCCTTGGGCTCGGTCCTCTTTTTTAATATCCCCGGACGTCGTTTCGTCCGGGGAGGGACCGACCTTGGCTTGGTCCCTTTTATTATACCCCCGGACATCGTTCGTCCGGGCGGACCGGCCTTGGGCGCGGTCCTCTTTATAATATCCCCGGACGTCGTTTCGTCCGAGGTGGGACCGGCCTTGGGCTTGGTCCCTTTTATTATATACCCCCGGACATCGTTCGTCCGGGCGGGACCGGCCTTGGGCTCGATCCTCTTTTTTAATATCCCCGGACGTCGTTTCGTCCGGGGCGGGACCGGCCTTGGCTTGGTCCCTTTTATTATACCCCCGGACATCGTTCGTCCGGGCAGACCGGCCTTGGGCGCGGTCCTCTTTATAATATCCCCGGACGTCGTTTCGTCCGGGGCAGGACTGGCCTTAGGCTTAGTCCCTTTTATTATATACCCCCGGACATCGTTCGTCCGGGCGGGACCGACCTTGGGCGCGGTCCTCTTTATAATATCCCCGGACGTCGTTTCGTCCAGGGCGGGACCGGCCTTGGGCTTGGTTCCTTTTATTATATACCCCCGGACATCGTTCGTCCGGGCGGGACCGGCCTTGGGCTCGGTCCCTTTTATTATATACCCCCGGACATCGTTCGTCCGGGCGGGACCGGCCTTGGGCTCGGTCCCTTTTATTATATACCCTCGGACATCGTTCGTCCGGGCGAGACCGACCTTGGGCTCGGTCCTATTGTTTAATATCCCCGGACGTCGTTTCGTCCGGGGCGGGACTGACCTAGGACTTCAAATTGACTATTATTTTATTGATTTTTTAATTAAATTAAATGGCTTAATTGAGTATATAAAATGAGTGCTTAGAGAGAAGTCAAAACACAAGTTTGACAAGTCACAAGTTAGATTTTCTGATAGTTTTTAGATTCTCTCTAAACACAAGTCATTTTCTAAGCCTCTTTGTTATTTTCTATTATTCTCTTTGTATCTATCTCATGTGTTAAGAATTGCCCACTCTAGTCTAGGTGATTCTAAGGATACTTTGGAAGACTGTGAAGAAAATTGATTATCGGTTCAGTTTCTTGATAATACTCTGCGACAAAAAAGATACAATGGTTAGAGAAACTGAAGGAATAACTCATTCATTCCGCTGCGTATACTGTAAGTATTCTTATAATTTTTTATCTTTGAATTCAATTTTAGAAACATGTTCCAAGTTATCTCATATTAATTTGTTTAATATTAGACCTACATGAAAATAAATAAAGATCATGTATGAGTTTCCAACACTTTCTCTCTCTCCTCAAAATTTTCTTTTCCTTAATCTCTCATTCTCTTCTTCTTTCTTCCTCTCTCTTTCCTCTCTGGTGCGCTACTATTACCGACAACGAACGACTATTTTTCAGCTACCACATATAGACACACACCTATCTAGAATGTGCATAATCCTCCAAACTATCGACCATGCAAGAATCTATAAATATCTCATAAGGATCTCATATATACATTAACAATTTAACTTTTAAAAAATTAACTTTAAAAATCAATATCTAATATAGTTTTTTCAAAATGCCATTAAAAGTTAATAAAACTTAAATATATATATAAAAAACTATACTTAATTCTAAACTTAACTATTTATATGGAAAAAAAATCATATATTTGAAAATTAAAAAAAAAAAAGCAATAAAAACTTTCACAATTCTCATAGAAATTTTAAAAAAAAAATCCATAATTTCCACTAATATATCATATATCCAATACCTACCAAATATATACTCTACATGTACCAAAACCGTAAAAATGTTTTTTTAAAAAAAACATATGGAATGTAAATTTCCTAATGATTTTTGTGAACTGTTGGATTAAAAGGCACCAGTGTTTATTGACGCCCCATTAACCCCACCACATATCCATAATTCCCCTTTTTTTTTTATTCTTCCGTTGACAAAGCTAATGATGTCAATTTTTTTAGATTAAATATCCATGGATTTAATTAGTTTTTAATATACAAATGTGGAAGAGGAGACAAATCTTAAAAATAGCATCTGACTGACACTGTAACCGTTACTATTGCTTTATACCTAGAATCTAGCTAGTTTTCCTTCCTAGACTATTTTAACAACATAAACATGCAATAAACAAATTAAGAAAATTATTTATTTGAAAGAAAAAAAACAGCTGGTTCATAGTCTCAGTTACTTTTTTTTTTTTGGAAAATAAAATCACCAAATTTCTAATAAAGCAACTTCAAGTCTCTCTCACTAATGAATTAATTTCCGTTATAAAAACTTCTTGGAGGAATACAGTTGGAATATTTCCTTTTTCTTTTTAATTTTGAAATACTACTAAAACTGTTCCATACAACAGACTAATTTTGTGTCTACTTCTCAGAATATAAATAAGTGCGTTTTTATTTATTTAAATTATTTTTTTACTTGGACATAAACAACACAAACTCCTGTAGAGATAGATTGTAATGGTACTCGTTGCGCACACAGATCATAATACACTAAAACTTGTTTATTTGACAATGGCATATAATACCATATATTATTCTGTATTTTTTTTATTCTTAAAAAACGTTTGACCGTTGTATTGTCTCAGTGGATATCAAGAAAGGATAAGTAGTGCTACAATAGAAAAATCGCAAAAGTCTGAGATATATTCTATCAGGAGATCACAAAAACCACTTAAATATTTTTTATAAAAGTAATCATTTATAGTATATATAAAAGAAAAAAGAGAAAAAAGTAGAATTATTGGGTAATTATTAAAATTTGGAACCAAATTGAGTAAAGGCTTGAATTACCAGTCCGGCATACCAACACGTTCTTGGCAACTCACTTACTGAGTTTTCCATCCATACCAAACCATTAAATTTCTTCCTTCAAATAGCCAAAAAACCCTTTTCAGGTTTCTCCGTGTTTCTTCCATTTCCCTCTCTTACCATCGTTTTTAAGATCGGCCCACTTTCACAAATCGTCTCATCTCATCTGGGTTCTTATCATTTTTTTTTTATATAGAGCTTGAAGTAACAGAGGAAGGGGACCATGGATGCTATTTCTCAGTGGCAAAAACAATGGTTCGATTACATCCACTACCTCCGTCAAGAGGTATGTTAAATGTTACATCTTTTCTCTGATTTTACAATAAAGTTGTATTTTGTTTATAAAGATGATTGTTTTAGATAGTCTTTTTTTATATAAATACATGGAGTTTAAATATTATGAAAATATGTCGATTTTTGTACCGAAGATACTGGTAGTATAATTATTGTGAGTATTGTTATAAGGCGCCACAATATTGTTAAATGTTTAAAATGACTTACGAAGTTGTCGGCTGTTTTGAGAAGGGATTCTTGGACGATCAGTTTGTGCAGCTAAAGAAACTGCAGGATGAGAACTCCCCTGATTTTGTTGTTGAGGTTGTTTCTCTCTTCTTTGAGGACTCTCAGAAACTCCTCACCAACATGGCTAAGGCTTTGTGAGTTTCTTCTTTTTCTTTTCTCTCTCTCTCTCTCTCTCTCTCTCTCTTTGTGTTTAGTTATTATTTAATTATGTTCAATGGGCCATTCTCACTTTTGTAGTGAACAAAAAGTGGTGGACTTCAAACAGGTAGATGCCTACGTTCATCAGTTCAAGGGCAGTAGTGCAAGGTATATACACTTTTTTTATATTTGCATTTGATTTTTTTATTTGATTTTGTTTCTTTTCTCTATGATTTGGTTCTAGATAACTTTCAGAAACATTCCTATATGTTATATATTCCTTTGGAAGCTGTAGTACATAATTGACTAAAATTTATGCTGCTAGGAAAATCTGTCTAATGATTGCGTTCCATAGCATTTGGAATGGTAAATTGGTTTTATTATTATTATTATTATTGTTTTTTTAGTGCTTGAAACCTGATTAAATATGTGGTCTTATGATCAACAGTATTGGAGCAATGAGACTAAAGAATGTATGCGTTAACTTCAGAAATTACTGTGAGGCTCAGAACGTAGAAGGGTGAGTTCTGCTTTTAACTTTTCTTGCTGGGTTTTTAGTTTTTCTGTAGACAAATTTATATTTGGCCAATTAAGATTTGAAAACTTATTCATTTTTTTTATTGGACATACTTGTATTGGAAATGATTTTGGTTAGTTATGATGATTCACTTCACTTATCATCGACCAATAAGAAAATCCAAAATCCACTAGGTTGAGTACTTGTGTTATGGCTTTCAAAATGATGCAATGATTTATTCTTTCCCTTGTAATATTTTCTGGAAAAAGTCCTAGCGTTAGTGCCCTCTTTGGTGTTATTGTTGATGAAACCAAAATCTTCAAATGTGAGTGTTAGACTGTGGACTTGTTATAGGGTTACTGAATGTTGTAAAATACCTAGACTGTGAGATGTGTAATGTGCATGCTTCTCTAGTTATTAGTCAATTGTTCGAAAGCTCGTGCTTTTTGACCTGTTTGGACTCAAGTTTGCTCGGACTGTTCTGTTGCGTCTTTTTTTTACTTTTTATCTAAATTTTCGGGGCAACTCTATCTCATTTCAGTCACTTGTTTTGTAGTGACTCGTATATTAACTTTGTTTGCTACTTGGCTAGACAATAAGCTTTTTGGATGGATATAAATTTAATTTATTTTATTCCTAAAGTGATTCAATCACTTTTTCAAATAAAAAAAACCCCTAGATTTCAATATTGAAAGGGAAGTAGCTTAAGGTTTTATTTAACTCCATGTTGATGTCTTTATACATGAAAAATGTTGTATAAATCTGCTTCTTCCTCTATTTAGACATATTAGACTTGAAAATGGAGTTTCATAATTGAGTATTAAACCATTCAATTAAGCTAATAATTTTGGTTTTCTTATATCTCATTATTTTTCACTGACGAATTCTTAACTTTTGTGCAGTTGTTTGAGATGTTTGCAGCATGTACAACAAGAATGCTCTGTGTTGAAGAACAAGCTTGAGAAATTGTTCATGGTAAGTACATGAAAATGATTTGTTGAATCATAACACAGTAACATATTCACATCTTGACTGATCTTTGTACTAGTTTCGAGATTTGCTCTCTTTTTTCATATACATGTGTGTATATTTCTGGTTACTGTAGCTGGAGCAACAGATAGTGGCAGCTGGTGGAACAATTCCTGTTCTAGAATAGATAAACTCTACTGGGTGTGACTTGTCTGCTTGAGAAAACGCCAAGAAACTCTGATTTAAGTGTGTAGTTTTTAAGATGCATCCTTCTTGCTCATACAGAAGCTCCACAGGATTTTGTCCAAGACCTTGTTTGAGAGACCAGCTTTTTTAGCGTAAATTATCAGTTTATACCGTATAGAGTCAGTCTGAGTCAGTCAATAGTAGTTTGGTAGTAGTCTATAATTGTGTGATCATACTATATATTTATATATGTGACCTTGGTATGCAATGGTGTTTGGTATTCCTCTATTTTGTAAGACACATCAAGTTGTGTAACTTCTTTATGAGATGAAATCTTCTTTGGTTAATTACTTTTGAGCACTTACATCTTCTTATGTGCATTCTTCTACAAAGTTTTTGCTCAAATGTTTCCCATTTGCACCCTCCATGTTACACTTACATACACACACAGATACATATACATATACATATACATCTCAATGATAATGGTTGGGGGACCACTTGGAATATAGACCCTGGTATTATTAACTTAAATTCATTGAGTGATCCAAACTTAAACTTTACAAGTTTTCCATGATACCAAGTTGATATTATTCTTAAACTCCCCCATTATTTAGTGTTAGTTAAAATGGTAGCCAAATGGCCCAACCTTTCGCTTAAAGAAAACTTCAGCTTGGGGCAACACTGTATCATCATTAAAACTATACGTAGAATCTTTTCCCATTAAACACAAGATAAATAGCTTATGAGACAATTAATTCCTTTCATTCATGCCCTTGCTCATGATTTGTTGACTGTTGACTGTTGATTTTACCTTGCATAGGACAATGTTTCTTGAGTTGTTTTGCTCTTCCAAATCTATATTATTGAGTGAACAATGATGTGAAACTCAAATAAATATGCACGGTATCATTTTGAGGACATAGATAGAGTAGTGATTAGATACAAAGTTTATAACCCTAGCTAGCATATAACTACAAGAAAGTACTTCACAAAGGTTAGTAAGTTACAAAAGGAGTGTGTAGCTGGATGAAAATGACATCTCGAGTTACATAAATGTATGCATATGCATGCCGCTGGTTATGGAAGGGGAAGATTTGCCGTCCAAAGAATATGTAACTCCATAATAGAAAAAGGTCATTGGTACCACATCTACAACCATGAAGTGGGTATTTTTTTTTGGTAGTTGGAGTTGGTGAATTATGCACCCATCCCAATGGAAATACTATCACTATGCCATGGCCCATTTTTAGCTGAGGTTGCTACGCTATTTCTATACCTCACTTCTATCTATTACCTAAACCATAAATTGGGTGAAGAAAACAAAATCCCAATAATAGTAATGCCACCAAAGTTACCACGAAGATAACAATTATGCAGCCTTATAATTTGAGCATAAAAGATTTCTATATTCATGTATAAAAAAATAAAAAAAATCTTTGTTATGTTCGAACTTAGCTCAATGAGATGGTGAAATTGTTGTCTTCACTTGCGAGGAATAAGTAGGCTGCAAGCCAACCAAATGAAGCTACAATTCACTCTCTCAATGAGCTAGGTTCAATCAAAACATTGATTGTTCTTGGCTTTTACCGAAACTAATCCACAAATTCATGAGGTATGAATCGTTTTGTATCATCCTCTTACCTATGTTTTTTGTCAATACATGTAACAAGCCGAAATTCCAAACCTTCTTTCAACCTTCCTCCTCGGAATAAATAATAATTATTATTCTCTCATTTTGGATCTTTTGTTCATTTATTCGTCATCATGGGTTTCTTATCCTGTTACTCTTTTTTGGTAGCACTGACTTTGTAACTTAATTCAAGCATAAATGACTTTGTAAAACACAGTCAGTCAGCTACTAAACAAAAGTTAGTCTAAAACAGCATCTAATGTGAACTAAAAAGAAGTTTCTTTGACTAAATTAGATGACCAATTTTATAGACAGCTTTATTATTTATTTATCTATCTGGGGTAACTTTTTTTCACTCCAAATTAAAGAGCCTTATAGAAGATAATAGTATAAAATAGTGTAGAGGATCAATAGAAGATTGGGAAACAAGTTAACTTTTTTACCAAGCTCTTTGACTCCATGGCGTGGGTTTGTTATGGAGTAATGTGTACCTTCTTTCTTTGGGTCCAAGGAAAAAGAAGAAACTGGAAAATTTCAAGAAAATATGCCAAAATGACAACAAATATGTGTGTCGTTACCTTTTGTTTCAATCTCAGTAACAAAATGAATAAACAAAAATTCCAAAGTTTTTTTTTTCTTCTTTTCTAGCAACACTTATTTTAATAAGGGCTAGCAAAGCCTTAGAAATATATACTTTATCCTTTGTTTTATAAAGTTTGTGTTACTTGAATAGTTTCAACCACATACAGCAATATTATTTTATTTATTTTTTGAAGAAAAGGGGGCGAGGCCAATTTGTTAAAATCTTTTTATAGCAAAATTCAGTGGAAAAGAAAAACTCATGAGAAAAATAAGAGTACTACGTGAAATTATTATTGTTGTTGTCGTCGTCGTACCCTGATTTTAACATGAGTTCACTCACTAAGCTATGGTACAGCTAGCAGGTAAATACGTAGAAAGATAACCAAGTAGAATATCTGATTATTAACCATATGAGTAGCTCGAGATTCATAATGGCTAGATCTAATATTAGGCGTCCAAAATGCATTACAAGCTAAGAGTGAGATGGCTGTCAAATACGAGCTCGGAGTTAGATAGTTGTCAAGTTTGAGCTTGTATGAGATATTCAGCTCGTGAGGATCTAGATATAACGCATGCTCAAGGATCCCAAGAGACTCGGAAATTCTTTATACGCTCATTAATTATTAGACTGTATCATATTTATGTCATTCATTACTCGAGATAGCAGGAACGTGACTATTATGTTATCAAATCATATCTCAATGTAAATATGAATAATCTGTATTAATTATATATCATATGTATAATTACGCGGTGTGTTGACACAGTTACCCAAACTTGGAATTCCTCTATAAATACTGGAATATTGGATAGGGAAGGAGACCATAATTCTGTATTACCGAAACTCTGCCAAAATAGAGAGAGAAACAGTAATAATATTGACTCGTGGACTAAGTGGATTTTAACTACTAAATCACTTTCTGTATTTTTGAGTGAGTTCTGATTATTTTCTTACGGTTTAATATTAAGCCCTAATCTACCCTTTTTATTTCTTAATATCTCGTTGGCGAAAAACTGCGTCAACAATTTATTATTATTATTATTATAATAGCCTGCCCTTTTTATCTGTGTAAATCTATGAACATGTAATAAAATGACAAAGATGTTATATGGATATTTTATTGGCACCAATTTTTCTTTTTATCCTTACTTTTTTTTTTCATGAACCCCGTCAAAATTTAAATTTTCATTAAATGTAAAATAATCCATTTATAAAAAAAATAAAAAATATTTCTTGGCACTTATATTTTATTATTCAAACATTTTTTGAGGTACATTCAATAAATTTCTTATATATACAAATAAATATATTGCTCAACTAAGTGATGAATCAATTTTTTTATATATATTTTGTATAATTTTAATCTCTTAAAACATAATTTAATTTTATAAATGCTATACTAAATACAATAGGGCATGGTTAGTTAAGAAATATTATTTATTATTTAAAATTATTTAAAGAATATACTATGATTTTATTGTCCGTGTTTTCACCATCAGATACGTGGTAATCAGGAGTAATTGGTGACAAGAGAAGTCATGAGGTTCTCGGAGTGTGAACTCTTCCAAGCAACCCGGTCGGGCCAAGACGTGGGCGTCTCCAAGCGAGGCCAAGCCCAGAGGTCTGTCCTTGAGGCGAGGATGTCTCCGAGTGAGGTCATGTCCCAAGAATGCCCTGAGCCAATCTCCAGGTCATGGATGTCTCCAAACGAGGTCATGTCCCAAGGTCTGTTCTCGAGGCGGGGATGTCTCCGTATGAGATCACATCCCGAGAGGCTCTCCTTACTTGCCCATCCCTCGGTCTAAGATTCTAGTCCTCAGACCAGAAGTGGTTGCCAGGTGTCAATCACTACGGGCATGGGCCACCAGAAGATCATCTGACATCTTTTGGTGAGCCTTGATTAGTGGTGTCGAGTTCGTATACTCGACAATCAACATTTCCCACAATGCCGCCTGATATGGGCAAACGTGCACCGTACCCTGACAGTCATAGATATGTTCACCATAAAGTTGGTGTTTAGTTTTTTACAATGAGCCCCGTGTAATACGTCTGGGTCGTAGTCTTTATTAGTGCACTCCTTTTTCGTAGTGCTCAAGAATAATACCCCAAGATAGGAGAAATTGTATTAATGACAAATGATTAACATTAATGATCTCAGTCTCTATAAATAGAGCTGAGATATTTTTTTGTAAGGAGTTCAGATTTTTAGAGAGAGAAACTCTATAATTCAGTGCAATATATACGCTGCATGAGAATCATCATTAAAACTTGCTAAAATAAGTTTCAAACTCATTAAATACCATAGACTTGTAGACTATGACTCATTTATAGACTGAACCACGTAAAATCCTTGTGTTTTTTCGTATAAATTTTTTTATACTCTCTAATTGAATTGATAGCGAAAAAAGCAGACAACATTAATTTCAAAGAATGAGAAATGGAAGCAGAAAAAGTGTCAATTAAATCGCCTTAAGTATTAATACCGTTTAAGGATTATAAAAGCTTATATAGAATATGACCTTCATCTAAGCTTAAACAGAAGGTTATGATCCAGGGACTGCTTTCACAATTGCAATTATTTACTATTATTATTAGCTGAGTTAGAGAGGACTAAATAGCAAAATAATCGAGGTGGACAAAGGACAAGAGGGACCCGCACCTAGCTGTCACCCACCCGCATATCACAGTACAACTCCGCCTCTTTCCTTCTGATGATTTTTAACACCACTTCACTCCTTACGTGGCAACTCCATTGGTTAAATGACATTTACTACTTCTGTTCTTCTACCACCTGCCTGTCACTCTAAAGTAAACCAACACACCACTTTTGCTTCGTTGGCTTCGCTTATTTTCCTTTACTTTTTTACTCTTCCACGATGGTCACGTGATCCCAACTCCGAACCACCGACCCATACCTGCTGAGCTGTTCTCCGAACCTGACACTCTTTATACCACGTAGGCTCGGACAACCGTTTGCTCCATTTCCCAAACCCCAATAAACAAACATTAAAATACATTAATAAATAAATAAAAATAAGAAAAATATATCAGTGTCTTCTTCCAGACTCTGTAAAAAAACAAGCGCCTTGTTTGAGAAGCCAAAATAATGAAAAAGCAGAGACATTGAGCATCAGAAGTAAGCGAGCAGCAACAAAGATTCAGACGAAGTTTCTTCCTTTCCAAGCCAAAATCCATTACTCTAATACTTTTATAGCTCTTCTCTTTCTCTTTTTCTCTTTTTGTCTATATATGTATGTATGTAAATATATAGTCACTCTCTATAAACTTGTTAGCAGAGATTTTGATACTGTTACCACTTACCAGTCTAGCCATTAAAGCATTCACGTTGTACCCCACGAGAAATCGGGAGGTTTTTCTCACGGGAAAGCATTTTTTTTTCTCCACCTCTCCTTGACCCTTTTCTCCAAAAAGCTCAATCTCTGTCTCCCTCTATATAAAAAACCAGAGATCTCTTCCTTCTTTCAACGAACTTTGAATCTCAAGCTTTTTTTTTCTCTTTTCTTTTGCTTTTCTGTATCTCTCAGTCTCTAATGGCGAAACAGAGGAGTTTGGGAGTTGGGTTTCTTCGAGGATGGTGCTTGGTATTCTCCCTCTGTTTGTTTCAATGTAACATGATCACCTTCGCCATTCTCGACCCACTTGATTTTTTGGCTTTGCAATCGATTCGAAAAGCTCTCCATGACTTGCCTGGCTCGAGTTTCTTCGCTTCCTGGGATTTCACTTCCGACCCATGTAACTTCGCCGGCGTTTACTGTGATGCCGAAAAGGTAATTTCTCTCAATCTCGGCGATCCAAGAGCTGGTTCTCCGGGTCTCACAGGTCGGGTTGACGCGGCAATAGGTAAGCTCTCTGCATTAGCCGAGTTCTCGATCGTTCCGGGTCGAGTCTATGGTCCACTACCGCAGTCAATCTCTCAATTGAAAAATCTAAGGTTCCTCGCCATCAGCCGGAACTTCATCTCCGGCGGGGTACCGGCGACACTGGGTCACCTCCGCAATCTCAGAACTCTTGACCTGAGCTACAACCAGCTCGCCGGAGAAATCCCACGCAGCATAGGAACCTTACCGGAGCTCACAAACCTCATTCTCTGCCACAACCGCATCTCCGGTTCGATTCCTCCATTTCTTTCTCAATCGCTGACCCGACTCGACCTGAAGCACAACAGTCTTACTGGTTCGCTGGCTCCGAGCTCCCTCCCACCTTCCCTACAGTACCTCTCTCTGGCGTGGAACAAGCTCTCCGGTTCAGTGGACCGCGCACTGAGCCGGCTCGACCAGCTGAACTACCTAGACTTGAGCTTGAACCACTTCACGGGTGCAATCCCGGGTCGGATATTCACATTCCCAATCACTAACCTTCAATTGCAAAGGAACCAGTTCACAGGCTCAGTCGAACCGATCGACCAAGTTACGATCCCGACCGTTGATCTGAGCTTCAACAGTTTTTCGGGTCAAATCTCACCGTTGTTCTCGACCGTACAGAATCTCTACCTCAACAATAACCGGTTCACGGGTCAAGTACCGGCTAGTTTCGTTGACCGGTTACTAGCTGCTAGCATACAAATACTGTACTTGCAGCATAATTTTTTAACTGGGATTCAGATTAATCCGACGGCTGATATTCCTTTGAGCAGTTCGTTGTGTCTTCAATATAATTGTATGGTACCGCCCGTACACACACCTTGCCCCTTCAGGTCCGGGAAACAGATTACAAGGCCTACATCTCAGTGCAACGAGTGGAAAGGGTAAATCTGGAAATTCATGTTGATCTCCAGGGGTATAATGGGAATTCAAAGTTAAAACGGTTTTTTTTTTATGGGCATTATTATCATTAAACTAATATGAGTCCTTTTGTTGTGGGATTCTTTTTAGTATTCATTTTATTTATTTATTGAAATTTTTGTCTAAATTTGTGGGTACAAATGTTGATGAAGAATAAAATTTTGTGGATACTTGAGAAAAATAGTTAATTAATAGCTATGAATCCAGGGGGTTATTTTTATATTTTGGGGCAGGAAAGGAAACGATGGTGTATATTAATATATGGTTGGTTTTTAATATATGATAATTAATACATCTATTATATATTGAAGTGTTTACCATTTAGCTTTTGATTCTAGCTCAAAAGTTGTCTCTTCATTTACTTCTTCAGCAGAACTCTAAAAACACTTTTTGTGTTTCTTTAGTGGCTATGTCAGTTTTACAGTGCACGAGAGAGTAATGCTGATAGTATCTCTTGACTTGAGTTGATCATTGAGCTTTTAAATGAGATAGGTCAAATCTTATCAAGCTCTAAAATTTTAATAAGTCATGGCAATTTCTACTCTTTTTTTATCAAGTAAAACCCTAAAATTCCACTCAATAATATTACGGACAAAATTTTGTACAGTGTTCTCTGATAAGCCACAGACAACAAATCACTACCAAAAAAAAATAGAAATAAAAGTCAATGAAATCAGTGACATACAAGTTAACAACTAACACACAAGGGAAATTCCTAAAAAAAAAAATTAAAATCCAAACAAGCAGCAATAAACATAAAACAACATGAACAAAAAAATAACACTATAAATAATATTAAACATCCAAAAAAGACCACCATAGATATACCACCAAACAAACAAAATGAACCTCAACTATACTCGATGAGGAGAGTAGCCCAATCCCATCAGCCACCACCAATCTATAAACCCATCCAAATGTGGAGCCCCACTAGAGTCACAAACCTAAAGATCCGCAACCTGCCAAAATCCCGACCAGCCTGCAATCCTTTGGAAAAAATGACACTAGATTTTGCACTGCTATGGCTAAGATACATATCTAGCTGGTGGGAAGGGGAAGCCCACTCACCGCCAAAGTTGCGGTGAGATCCACGCCCATAGAAATGCAACCCCAAAATGCCACCGTGAGAAAACCTACCTAAAAGAGTAGCAAATGCACCGCCTCCTCTTATGCCCGTTGCTAGAGATGTCAATTGGGTGAGGTCGGGGGTGGCTCCCCCACTCTCACTCCATGTCGGGGTTGGGAGCTCCAATAGCCCCAACGAGTACCCATTTAATTAAAAAAAATTGATAAAATAAATTAAATTAAATTATTAAGAAATATAAACGGGGCGGGTACCCACATATTTGAGGGCGAGGCGAGTTAAATTGACATCCCTACTCATTGCACCTACACACAAAGAGGTCCCCATAGGCCAAAGCACTACCAACATGCACACTAATACAAGCAGTGCTTTCGGGAAGAAGAAGAAAATATAGAGTTATTTTAAGGAAAAGTGGAAGAGTCTTGAGATTTATTAGAGAATAATGTTATCAAGCTTCTTAAGGATACAAAGCTTGATGGCAATTCCTACTTTAAATTTGGGAATGATTGAGGAATAAAATATATTTGTTCATTCTCAAACCAATATGATATAATCAAATGACTTTCTAAGTAGGACTTAAATTCGTCAAATTAGTTTTAAAATTTTAATTTAATAAACAACTCTTATTATTTCATTAAATGTGTATATCAAATAAATTGAAAAACCATATTATCACTATTGGAACATAATTTATCAACTGTAGGTTATTTACTATATTAAACCCAAAAGTTGTTCACAGATAAATATTCCTTCAAATTCATATTATTGTTCATAGTGAATGTTGAAATGCGTACCGATATTGACTGTTTTTTTAAGGTTAAAGGGGAAAGAAAAGAGTACTAAAATAAAATGAATCATGGCAAGTAAAAATGAAGTTAGGCAAAACAATTGTATTGGCTGCCGAGACTTATCTCTCCGTCTCCCAAATGCAACTAATGTTCATCAAAATCTTGAGTGTTCCAACCATAAAAAGGCTGAAATGCTTATTTTCCATGGTGGAGTTCTTTTCATTTTTTCCATTTTGGGGACTCCAATGATGGTCCTATGTGCTTTTCAGCTTTTTTATTTTATTTTTTATGCACGAGTATTTTGATTTTTGTGGATGTAAATAATCATCTTTGGAGCCAGCTACTTCATCTATCATGAACTTGTTTGTAGGTTTCACCCACCTCAAAAGGTAGGCCAAAATAATATCTGCATCTTGTTATTGTACAATAAAAATAATTGCATTTTCAAATAATATAGTTTGATTTTGGTTTGAATGGTAAATTTGGATGAACACTAAACTCTCTAGTCATCTTTGCCTTTCTTTATGTGCCTTCTAATCCAAGACATGCATGCACATGACAACGAGGGTGAGATTAGGTGGGGGTTGGATATTATATAGCTATTTGTGGCATTGGCACATGGATGAGACCGAAGGCAGCTAGCGAATGGGTCAATCCAAATATATATATATATATATTTATATAAAATATATACATCTATATAGTACACTCTGGATTGTTTCGTGTGGCTCTTGTGTATATATAAATAAATATAAATATTTTCCTCTATTCTATTCAGTACAAATGAATGAATTCATGGCGAGAACATTTGGCTATCCAAAGTCAAACTCATATTTTTAGTCTACACTACAGTGTAACCATTTCTAGTGGGCAACCTGTGTAGTCACCACAATTATATGCAATCTCTTACACTATATTTAAGATAATGGAATGTTAATTGGATGAGGACAAATAGAAAAGAATGAAATGGTTGGTAGATTATTTGGCTTGGTGGAGAAATAAGAGGTCCTTAACAAATATTTATATTTATATACATATATTTTTAAATTAGATTTTATTATAATTAAATTTGGTTCCAATATACTTACTCTCCTTCCTAAAAACTCAATCCTCCATGTTTTTCTTCTTCCTACCAAACATAAGCAACATAATTTGTTACTTGTAATGAAAATTATATTTGGTCACCGAATATGTTAATTTACTAATGATTATCTAGAAAATTATTAAAAGAGAGGTGGGTAAGTATAGAAACATATTAATTGGGAAAGTAAGATATTTAGGAGCAAATAAAAGTCAATAATAGTGTTTTATAGTACACGAGGGGGCCGACAGTGACTGCTAATTATTTAATAATTAAGTTACTAAAAAGAGAGCCTGCTAATGATGATATGTTTAAGCTTCATATCCTCACGTCTCTTCGGCCTTTTTTGCGAAACCTAGTTCCCCAAGAAGTTTGTCCCGCTACTTTCTAATCTTAATTTAATAATCATTCATTCTTACTCTTAGTCTTAGGGCCCCCTCACATTTCTATCTTCTCAAGGTTCACCTCTCATTATATGTCAATGTTTTTATTCAATATATCTTCTAAGAATGGCCACTTGTTTCTAAATGGTCCCACTAAACTGGAACTTCTGAACAGACACCCTTTTCTCTCTTTTTCCTTTTTACTTTTTCTTTTCTTGGCTAGAACGGCTCCTTTGGCCGCATCATGAAAGACGACACTTATTTTACATTATCTCTTTCCTATTTATAAGTATATGTATGTATGCATACAGTTGTGAACGTATATATACGAATATTAAGTATTGACTGATTACCCTTGGCTTTAGATTGTAAAGAAATATTTAAGTTTCCTCACTCCAATTAAAATGTCGTACTTATGTGAACCAACATAGCAGAAATCTTCTTTTATCTGATGCATTTATTTATGAATTTACTACAACGTGAAGCACGATACCGATTGTTGCATTAAGTGATTATTTATGTACAAGGCATAAACATTTAATAAACTGTTCTTAAATTCCAGCAACCAAGCCTTACTGATCATTTAAACAACTTGAACTACTACAACTAATAATCTCCCGTTCTTATATTATCCTGAAGAAAGATTCAAGATTCGCACCTTTAACACCATACCCTGCCTGTCTTCTTAAAGGAAATATCTCCTCCGAACTCTTTTCTTGCTCAACGGCGAAGGAGTTTCTCCGTTACCAGGGAATTCCCATTTGACGACATCTCCATCCCAAGAAGAGCTTACCAGCATAGGGTAATAAGGGTGCCAACTACAATCTCGTACGGGTGACTTGTGATGCTTGAGCGTCGCAACTTGTGCTCCAGTTACCTGTAAGAAAATAAGAAGTAACCCGTGAGGAGAGAACACTATGGATGTAGAGGCAAGGCATCATCATTCATCACACAATAAAGTTTTAGGTTGGCAGCACAAGCTATACTTGGCCATTATTGTGCATTGAGATCAGGTTACCTGGTTTGTTGGGAACATTTACTAAAACTGACACATGTGAATTTAAATTTTCTTCCAATAAAAGATTGGTTACTCGCTTGATATATTTTAGGTAAAAGTATTATTGTAGCAAATATTTAAAGAAGCAACAAGCAAGTGACCAATTTCTATGAAAAGTACATGAATAATAAAGAAAAAATATGGCATCCCCAGATTTTTCCCACTTTTTCTCACCATAATGTTTTTGGCAATAAAACAAGAAAAATACTTCAGAATAACAAAAAAACAGTGTAAACTGTTACTACGTACCAAATCATATATAAAAACGCAGGAATTGTGAGATCCTGTGTAGATGTACTTCTGACCAGTGCTGCAATTATTAAGGACCAGAAATATGTCAATCAAATTAATAAATATTCTCACCAGTCCTGCCAAAAGAAGAGCAAATTGTGGCAGCCACTGACAATATAATTTGGCCGAAATTAGTTTAAATGTTTGAACCTATTGAGTATTCAGCATCAGAAAATAGCCTGTAGACTTCAAATAATAATAATAACAACAATATTAATGATTATGATTATTGCTTACCTATATGCTGGTGAGAAGTAGCAGCGGATAAGTGTACGCAGGACTGAATGACCTCTATACGTAAAGATTGATTGATCACACGGGTGTTTTACATCCTTTGCTTGGGGTGGATAGTCCATCCATCTGTAGTCCCATTCATAATTCCTATACGCTGGATTGCTGAAAATACAAAACGGGAAGGGAAAATAGGTTGGACTACGAGTTCTCATTAAATGGAAAGAAAATTGTAAATTACATATTTTTTTCGAGAATATATACATAAATATGTACATAACCCTTTTTCTAAGAGGGCAGAGCTGAGTTCAGTGAAACAGATTAACACGCTCAAATTATATATCATTGCATGGCAATATCTTCTCAATATTCCCTGTTCGTATATCCCCTGATAGTTTGACTTATAACTCCCATTGTAGATGGTAACATATGAGATTTGCATCCAAATAGCAAGAAACCTAATCCTATAATTTCCTTGAAGAAGTTACCAATAATACAATCAAGATCAAAGATAGTATCAGAAGCTTCTTAGACAGAATAAAGATTTCAGGATGTAAGCATACCTAATAGTAGAATTAGAGGACATTCCCCTGATATCCCAAAGTTTAATGGCCTGATCTTTACCATTTGAAATGAGATAACGACCATCTCCCCTACTGTCGATGAAGGTAATACCTTCCAGGTGTCCTGTCAAGACCCCTGCTGGTTTCCCGTTAGCATTAAAGCAACGCCTGTCCCAGACCTACACAAAGCTAAACATTATCCTCAATTTTACACCACCTTCTACTCATGATGGAGCTGACATGTACCCAGCATGCTAACTAAAACACATTTGAAATTATAGCAAACCCAGCACAAGACTTGGGTATAGGATCATAGTGTAGAAATAGACAGATTGCTACAAGTGAATGTGATTCTCATATCACAACAATATCCATTCAATACAAGTAAAATGTACAACAATATAGTTCCTTCAAAAATATAACTACAGTTTACAAGACCATAAGGCTTGAGCAAGGACCATGATCACCCACCAAAACCTTGAAGATCATTACAATATTCATCTTTGGAGAGGCAAACCGATCCTAAACAAGCATCATAATTATCATGATTGGTGAAACAATCCAATGCTAAACCTTTTCCCAAACTCTTCAAGTCAATTTATGCAGGTCATCAAATATTTTACCTAAGTTGAAACTTGAATGCCACAAAGTATTTTAGACTGGTATCCCCTATAAGATTAATAGTCTTTATCAAATACTAGAAATTTTTGGTAGAATTGGTAACGGCCTTCTCTACCAAAACTTTAGTTAAACCCATGACCCACAAAATTCAGCCAAACCCTAAACTTACATGGGACGCTGCGAATCTTGGTGCAACATGCGTTTTCTTTTTTCAAGGGAAAACTCATAAATATGCATATGAAAAGAAAAAGAAAAAAGGAAATATTTTTGCTATATTCACCTTACAGAGAGCATCGTCACTCCCTGAATATATAAGATGACCACTTTCATCAGCAAAACATACAGTGTTCACGTCTGACTGCAAAATGAAAGACATACAAAAGGGTAATCAGCCATTATTTAGGACCCTACAATGAAATAAAATACACAAACATTAACTTGGAAAAACAATGCCCAACATAAATGATTAGATGCAACACAAATGAAGAAAAAACACATAAACTGAGTCGAAGATTCTACACTAAGTTTGTGATGACAAACTATGCCAACAAAAAACAATAAAAAGAAAAATATACTAAAGACTTCTACGATTTGGCTATATACCGAGTGTGCCCGAATCCGAAGGGATTGCTTATTTGCATTAAGATCGTAAACGTAAATGGAATCATCACTACTTCCAGCAACAAGTTCTCTTCCATCAGTCGAAAATTTCACAGAAAAAATACCAAATGAATAACCTCCGTCATCATCAGCGGAAAAATCCAAACCTTCATGTATTTCCTGCATAACAAATAAGCATTTTAAATTTAAAAAAAGGTAAGAGAAATCCAGTGTTTAAATGAAATTTAATAAAAGCCAAAGCAATCATTTGCAATTGCATTCTTGCAACAGTAACTAGTTAAAACGCCAATGACAGCAAAATTCATTTTTCTTTTAATGACAAATTAGGATATTATTGTCCAAATAAATTATAATCCATACAGTAACGTTTGCTAGTGACTCTGTTTCAGCAGACCCCACGTTAACAATATGGACAATAGGTGACATGCTGGCATAAACCTGCAATACCAGAACACAAGTCCGTTAAATTCAAGATAAGATCATAGATAGATATCAACATAAAAACATGTATACTCAATAACACCTTGAGAATTATCCTCAAATCACTTAAAGATATGTGAACAAAATGAGATTACCAACACGTAGCAAAAAGCATACAAAAGTAGAGCCATGTAGATGGAAATCAAGATTTTGTTACCAATAATTTTGTCCTAGTTCCCAGCAACCATAAATCTCATGTATAAAACAAAACGCATTTCAAAATTACGAAGAGCAAAAACACCAATTATACATGAAATACAAATGAAATTATACAACTTACCAGATGACGTTGATCTGAGGAAAGAGATGTATCAGTAATAGTCCATCGCAAACTTTTGGCAACAATGTTTTTCTGCACTTTCCAGCCTTTGTCCACGTTGTATACTCTAATATTACTTCCCTGCAATTTGCAAATGTATATTCTTTCAGAATGCTAGGTAGGACTTGAAAATTCCCTAGAAGAATGAATGGATAAAAAATTTAAAATTCCAACATCAAATTTTCAGTAATGGAATCTACAACAAATCTCAAATGTTACTTGTTTCTGTCATTTTGTCTCAGCTAGCTTGCCAGAGATACAAGCATCTATAGGATACAAGTCTTTAATTCCACATTTGGCAGATTTAAAACTTTCTTTTCTGGCATTAGATAAAATACCTGGAATCCAGCTACAAAAAGAGAACCATCTGCAGAAAACTGAGAGACATATGCCCGGGAATTCATTTGGTCAACAAGCCATGGACCATTAACTGGCAAATATCTGCTTAAAACATGACAACAATCTGCAGATGAGAACCTTCCTCTTCCGGAATAATTACCTTCTCGACGTGCCAGCATCTTTACTGTGGACACTTGCTGCTCCCTCCTCCCAGGTTCAACATGGCTTAGCAACTCATGAGGTCCTGATCTTAACTTTGTAATCTGGGCTATCTCATGGTCTAGAACATTTAATGGTCTGGTGGATCTTTGACTGCTACTGACTTCTGGGATGATTTTCTCACCATCACAGACATCAGGCTCTAACTCCAATCTACTCATTGAATAACCCATGTCATCAACGTCTGCAACTTCAGCTGTAACATACATCTCAATAAGACCAAAGAGAATATTTGCTAGAACAAAATTACGCAAAATGAAGTTGAACCTTCATATCACTCCCACGTGTGTTCCAGCCATTTGAATTCTACAAAGCCAAGTCATAGAACACCCATAAGAAAAACAATGAGAACCCAATACAAATACTACGAATATTTATAATAGCCATTCATCCAATTCGCATTTAGGTTAATGAAAATCAAATCAAACAAACAAATAAATAAATCTCATTACACTCGTCACTGACTAAAAGCTTTTATTTTCATTTTTTTCCCTTTAAACTCTATAAAATTGTTGCAGTGACAGTGAGTTAATTGAAGAAAATTGTTTGGACTTCCTGCTACATGACTTGAAACTGAAAATACTGCATTTTCCCAGGAAAATTCTGATTTTTTTATTTTATTTTCATCCGAAACAAACAGAAGATAACAAAAAGCAACTTCCCAATACCCTCAACAGTATCAGAACATCAGACATATACCTCACCAACGCCCCAAAAAAATCATAAAAAAAATCTGTATCACATAACCTAACCATTTCAAAATCAAATCAATAAAACCTATAAACAAATGAGTTTCGTGACTATATAATTAAATAACTATATATCACAAAATTAAACAACTCACCAATTAGATAGCTGAGAAATGAAAATTAGAAAGAAAAGAAAATACAAAAAAAAAAAAAAAACAACAAATTCAAGCTAGTCAGCCACTCAAACAAACCACAAAAATTAAAATAGTAGAACGTTCGAGCACAAGGAAAATAAATTTTAGGAAAACTTACCTGTTAAAATTATGAAACTAAATTTGCTGTCGGTCTCAAAATTTCTTCGGTTTACATAGGACGAGACGAGTAGATAATATAATCTAGATATATAGTAGCGGGTAAAGAGTATAATTTATTTGTTTGTTTATTAAAAATTAAATAATAATAATATAATAATAATAGGGGGAGGGACTATTGTGAAAATTTATTATGGGGATTGGAATGGGGTACCAGGGAGCGGAGAGTTGAGGATTGGGCTCCACTTCTTTGTTTCAATTACTACTCTCATCTCTGTACTCGCCTCAATAAATCACCACGTACACATTCACCAACTATATTTATTAAATATAAGTTTTTATTTTATTTTAAGTTTGTACTATTTTTGGGTAGTGCCTTCAAGTTTAATTTCACTATAGACCAGTTTTAAAAATAATTTTTTAAAATTTTGTGTTTGTCAAATGATTTTAAATGGTTTTCAATTATAATCCTATAATAATTGATCTGTCAAAAAAATTCACATGTTTCTCAAGTCAATGATATTGTAAATAAAATTAAAGATAGAAATATTTTTGTTAAATTTAGATTTGGAATTATTTTTAACCATGTAGAATCTAAAAATATATTGAAAATGGTCTTATAAATTCTAATTTTATCAAAAAAAACATTCAATATAATCTCATAAAAATAAATATTCGTTGGAGATCCAAGCATTCTCATTGACCCTCTAAATAAAATTAAAGACAAAAATACTTTGGCCAAATTCAAATTAAGGGACCATTTTAACCTTTTGATAAAATATAAAATTTAAAAAAGTATTTTGCAACAACAGTCTATTATAGGATTAAACTAACATATAGAGATATATTATAAATTTTTTTCTTCAATTATTTTAGGCTAAGAAAGTCCTAACAAAATTAAAATATTCAATTTCGTTGTTTTTATTCAATCAATTAAAATTGTTTGTTCTATTGGAAAAAATATATTTCTTTTATATCGTATGGCATGTCCTTGTATTGCTATCCAACGTCAATGCAATAAGATCAACTACTTTATTTTATTAAAATAATAATAATAATAATAATTAATTGAAAGAGAACCCAATTAAATTATGTGGTCCAATCTGTTGTGTACAAGTGGCTTGGCTCACTTGAATTGAATTTTATTTATTGGATAGTATGTTTAGTCAATTATAAACAAAGCTTAATCTTATTTGTTTATATGGAATGATAATGACAAAAATCTATACTCTCAAATTTAAAAAATAATTGATTTAATTTCAGTTATATTTTGGAATAAATGCAATTTTCGTACAAAGTAAATACTTACAATTAGTAGAGGATTCAAAATTTTATTCTTAAAAAATACAATTTTAGTTTTATGTGTTTTAGTTAAATATGATCCTCTATTTTTTTAAATTGTTATAATAACTCTCTTGAGAAATTTCAGTATGCAAGTAAATTTATGCAATCATTACGTAATAATAATGAAATTAAAGTTCGTTTCTATGAAAATTGATTATTAATTATCAATTATTACAATTTTAATTTTATTTGGTAGTGGAATATTAAGATTGAGAAATTTAAATAATCAAATAAATAATAATTACAAGAAAATAAATAATAATAAAGAGATTCATATTCAATGTATGGAAACTAGAGAAATTAATTTTATCAACTATCTACTATATTATTTCACTAATTAGATTTTAAAATTCTTTTTCCTATAATAATAGCAAGTTTACTAAAATGAAACTTATTCTTTCTTAATATATAAGATCTCAATTAATATGTGAATTTTTCTACTTCTATGTGATTATTCTAACATACAAAAGACACTAAGATTAAAAACACAAAACTACACAAATCATATAAGTCTTCTCATCCAATATGTATGTATGACTTTTATTTGTTTGTTTTTGAAATGGATATTTATGACTATTTAACAATAACATATTCAATTTTCACTTCTCACTTCTCACTTCTCACTTCTCAAATCTTGAATCAAAATCATAAATCATGCAAAATGTGGGCAATCAATCACAAGCATTAAGCATAAACTAAATAATTTAATATAGATATGAAGAAAAAATCATAAAACCATCATAACTATGATCGCTAAAATACGAAACACAACGCAATCAATTCAAGTAATATAGATAGTAAATAGAGTATCGTTCCCATAAAGACTATTAACCAATTACCAATAATTGTTCTTTAATTTCTATCTGGCAAACAAAATTTAGATGAATAAATCAAATTATAAAATTTTAAATAATTGTGAACAAAATAACTAATCAAAAGATGAAAATCAATAATAAAAAGACCTAGGGTATTAACTTCATCAACTTTTCATTATACACATTTTATTAATCAATTATAAATTTCTTTCTTCCTATTCTAATAGCAAGTTAACATAAATCGATTCATATTCTTTTTCAAGATATAAGATCTCATCCTATATGCAGATTTTCTACATCTCTGTGATAAACTTAAATATATAGCAGACATTAAGCATAGAACCCCAATTACTACACAAGCCATACAGGTACTTTCGTCCAATATGTAACCTATGTCTATATAACGATAGCATATTCAATTCTCATCTTTCGAATTTTGAATCAAAATCATAAATCAAGCAAACATTGATCAAGTATTTACTAGCATTAAGAAAAAAAATATATATATTAGAATCAAGAAGAAGAATCAATAGAACATCATAATAAAATTAAATAGAAATCCAAGTGACTACATTAAACCTTAGATAAAAGTGTTTAGTTCATATCAGACATAATAACAGTAACATTCAGATAATTGTTCATAGAAAATAACCTAAAGAATTAAGATGAAGAAGAAATCTAGAAAATAAACAAGAAAAAGAAATCTAGAAATAATAAAAATAGCAGTCTTTTATAAATCTAGGGTTTATATAACTAATCCGGCTGCCAAAATTCGTAGAATAATGTCACTTAAATAGTTTCCCAATGCCCACAAGTGAAAAGACCACTTTGCCCTTGTAAAAGTGGCTTAGAATTCAAAAATTGCATCGACAACGCTGTAGCACTAGGGTTCGGGCGCTACGACGCTTCAAACAAAGCCAAATCCTCATAAAAACTATCCAACCAGTGTTGTAGCCCTAGGTCAATAGCACTATAGCACTAGTTACAGAGACAAATGCCTTGAAAGTCTTCTTTCTAGTGTTGTAGTGCCATTGTGCTAGAGCTGTAGCGCTATTCACAGAAACATTACTTGGACTTCTTGCTCCCGAATGACTCGATTTTCTCCAAAATAACTCAATTTTCTTCCACTTTCACTTCATTCCACTCTTTTCACCATCTTAGCATTAAAAAATTGAATAGTGAACAAACAAACATAATTCTGCAATAAAATAACCCTAAACTAGTGAAAACCCTCCAAAAAACTAGACTATAAACGAGCCTAAAACTCGTTTATCAAATTAATAATAGAGATTCAAATTACTACATTAAAAACTCTAGATGTTTAGTTCATAATCATAGTAGCAACATCCATAAAATTAACAAAAAGTGCATAAAGAAAGAGAAGAAGAAGAAATCCAATGTAGCTCTCCACAATGCCTTTAGATGTTTCTCTGAGGTTAAGACTTTGAAAACTTGACCTAAAACACATTTAATTAGATTTAAATAGTGATGTTTGCGTTTAAATCATGAAATTCTAAAATTGCCCTTCAAAAACCAACTTAAAATCGCATTTATGGGTTTCCAATGCAGTCACACTACTCTTCTCGAATGGTTGATCTGACGGTGAGCGTCGTCACACCCAAGCATGCACCACGGTCGCGCCATGTCTATAAAAACACTAGTTTTCACCTTTTTTCATCCATTTCTTGATTTTAACATTGTTTTTCGTTCCAAATTCTACCAAGGTCTTCCATACATGGAACAATACCAACAAAAGTGTAAAATCTGCACGAAATGACACTAAACTAATAAAACTCAACCTAAAATGACACATTAAAACTAGCCTAAAACTCACCAATAATCTCTCTATTTAAATATATATATATATATATATATAGCAAAATTAAATCTCTATTTGAGTTTGGTCAAACTTTTTTCAACAAGATATTTTTAAACTTATTTTATAATTAATAACATTTTAGTTATTTATAAAATAATATTAATACCTTTTAAAAAAAACTAATGTTAGTTTTTTTTTTTCAAATTTCATTGGACACATTTTATAAATTTTATTTTTTATTTTTTTAATAAGACATTTTTACTCTTATCTTATTATAATTATATTAAAAAATTATTATTTTAAACTAACATTAATTTTTCTTAAATCTTTTATGATACTTCTTATAAAATTTGCTTTATTATTATTATTATTATTATTTCATTTTTATTTTTTAAAATTAATAATAATAAATTAATTATAGTAAAAATATAGTAAATCTTATTTTTGAAAAACTTACTAAAATGAAGTAGAGATTTAACTATAGGATTTTTTTAAAATAAAATATCAAATCCAATATTTAGCTAAAGTATATGGACTAAAATGGTATATTCTATTTTGTTCTACCATAGGTGTAAATTAAATAATTATATAAAATATTAAGTAAAAGCATCGTACAATGCACATTTACTTAGTTTTTATTTAAAAAATGTATTAATTTTATTTTTTTAATTATCATATAAATTTTAAATAAATAAACAATGTCATATATTATAAAATAATGACATAAACGTATTAACAAAATAAATCAAAACATTGCCTATAGTTTTAATCATTTTTATTTTAAAAAGGTAAAAATAAAAAAAATGTTAAACTAAGAAATGTTACATACACACTTTTATATTAATATATATATATATATATAAAGATATGATGTATGGTAGTTTTAAAATTAAATATTTTTTTTCTAATTTTTTTAGAAAAAATACCTATGAGCTTCAATATAATAAAGTAATTAAAAAAACTTCTAAAGTAAAACTATGAATTCAAAAAAGTTTATCTGATCAAATTTTAATTATTTAACCAAACAAACTTAACCAATTTTTTTTTTTTATTTCAATACACACCTTTGACCGCCAGCGAGCTATACTCACAAACCGCCCAAGCCAGCGACAATGTTGAAGACCAGCAACGGTTACCGCTTGCTAAATTTTCTCTTAGCCATGGTTTTGGATATTTTGTCGTCGAAAGAAAAGAATTTATATATATGTATATATATACACACCATCTTCTTCGAGTCTCTGATACGAGTCATCTCCTTCTTCTCCTTTAAGCTTCTAGGTTGTCTTTGGATATGTGTGTGTGTGTTTTTTTTGGGATTTCTTCCAAACTTTTTGGGTCGTCAATGCTAAACCGATTTCACACACATCAACCATGATCTCTACCATTAGGTAAATCATCTTAATTTATAACTAAAGTTTGTTTCAAAATCATTTCTTTATGATTTGTGTGGAGAGCGACCAATTTCTAGTGAATTGCTTAGATTTGAAAGCTGGATGTGTTGTTGATTTCAGTTAGCTTTAACTTGAATCTCAGAGTTCTCTATTAAGTGGGTTTTTTGTTTATTGAGAAAGCATGGGAAAATAAT
Source organism: Humulus lupulus (assembly GCF_963169125.1). NCBI lineage: Eukaryota > Viridiplantae > Streptophyta > Magnoliopsida > Rosales > Cannabaceae > Humulus > Humulus lupulus. The sequence continues at coordinate 53,713,324 of NC_084793.1, forward strand.
TTCCTGAATTATTGTGTAGTCATTAAGCTTAATACAACTTTACTTGGTGGAGTTTATGAATGGAAATGGACTGGTGGAGGTAGAGGTGGAGGTGAAGGCTGAGCCAAAGAGGTATTAGATGAGTCAATGGATGGGTTTGTTGAGGAAATTGAGAGTGAGAAATTTGGATCTAATGAAGGTTGAAATGAGTGGGTGTATACCAAATTTTCATGTTATAAGCTTGAATGGATGATTTACATATTATGAATTAATTGTTATTGTTATTGTGTAATTGTAGCTTTCTGTGGATGTGTTGTTATGCATTTTTGGCTTGGCATGGGAGTTTGTTTTATATAGTTTATTATGGCGCAATAGAGATTTACAGAAGATATATTGAAGCTCATATGGTACGGTTTGAGGTACATGTCTATGTAAGAAAAATCTGAATGAAAATGTGAATAGTAACAAAATTTTGATCCCACATCGTTTGTTTACAGGCTTATACATTTTGAAAATTCTAAATAAGACTTAAGAGTCTTATAGTTTATTACACCAAAATTTTCTTAGAATAATGTATCTTCCATTGAAGACTATTATTATTCTTAGTATAATTTTCCTAAATTACTCTTTAGAGTTCTTAGGTTTTTCTAGTGTGATAGAGTCCGGGCATACTTAGTTCGCCAGAAGTAATTCGGTGATGCACCTAGTTACTTGTTCTTTGTTGTTTTCTGGGAGATAGACGTTGTCGAAATCTTTCAGCACCAACAAGAGGCGGTGAATCTGTTTTAAGAAAATTGTGCGCTACACAGGCCTCGGGTATCCTTCTATTGAGAATATACCAATGGTTAATTTTCTCAACTCTATATATCTGTTGTAATAATTGTTGATTATATTTTTTAGCTAGATTAATTTTAATTATTAGATAGATTATAATCACAAATTATTAGCTAAGTTGATTATAATTGTTATAATTATAAAAATATTGTGTATCTTTAGTTTTATAGATAGTTAGTTTATCACCATGCTTTATTTTTCAATGTTATGTTAAACGTATATTTTTTTACTACAATCTTGAAATAGATTCTTTTTAATATAATATTTGAATGTTAGATATATTTTATATTTTTATAATGTTTAATATATCTATTGTTTGGTGATATATCTATAATTTATGAGATAATGTTGTTATTTATATCTTAAATTGTTATGTGTGATTTGGATATATTTTGTTCATATACTGTGATTGCGAAAAGTTCGTTTGATCTTAAACAAAATCTCACTAGAGAAGTTGTGTTGAGGAAGATGTGTTTTAAGTCGGACCATTTGTGACCCCTCCACACTATCCTAGGAACTGAATATTTTCAAAGAAACTAGACTGATGCGACAAGGGCAGGACCCTCCTAGTCTTCTTTGAAAATTATCTAGTAAAGATATTTGTAACATGGGTTTGAGCAAATACTCAAAAGAAATATTCAAATGAGATGTTAGACCACAAAATGGTTGTGTTTCTTACCCTTCCTAGTTTTCTTGAGAATGATCTTACAAGTACAATTCAAAATTCCACGTGAAATTTCTAAGAGAAAATTAACACTGTTGGTTGTGTGATTTCAGGCAATATGACAACTGAAACAAACTAAAGTGGTGGGAACGATGATATGATAGCTGAGAACCCAGTTCTGACATTTCAAGCTCATACCCAAATGGTTCCGGCTTTGGTTCCTACAAGCCATCCTTTGAGCTATGGGGAAAGACCTGATGTTGACAGCAAGAACTCGCCAACGATATATGGATGGAAAAACTCAAAACTTGTTACGAAAACTACGTAGGTAGGACTAAGGAAAATCTTAAGAAAGAGATATGCAGAACAACAATGGAGGAAAAAAATCGTATATTACTTTACTATCTACGTTTACAATGAGTTTTTTTAACGCCTTAGTTTGTGGGGTCGAAGCCTATTTATAGATGGGCTCTAATGGCCTCTGATACAGGGTGGTCCCAAGGGACAAGATCGTACATAGGTACATTGTCAGGGTAGTGGTGCAGGACGTAGTGATGCAAAGGGTCATGGTGTTGGCTCTGGTACATGGTCAGGGGTATATAGATCAAACATACATCTTTTCTCCAAGCTTCCTTACATTTTGTTAAGTATTGGAGAATTTATGGGTTCTTTAGTAGGGTAGAAGGGATTTCCTTAATGTATCCCCCACGTTGAGGTGTTTATGTGAAATAGGCCCCGCTGGGCCAACGCGCTATCCTTGCACCATGGTGTCTAAGTGTGCTCGACGGTGCTTCTACCCCGTACTAGCCTTTCAAAGAAACTTGATGCCTAATCTTGGAGAGGCCTCGCATAGCGAAACTCACCTCGCATAGCAAGGCTCTTCTAGGTGCACTTCATGCGTATCGTGAGGCTATGTATCGCGGGCTAGCCTAGTGCATCAAGTTAGCATCTATCCTTGGAGAGGCCTCACATAGCGAGACCCCCCTCACATAGATAGGCTCTCCTAGGCGCACTTCCTTATCTTGAGGTTTGGGAAGTTTCATGCCTAGCGAATTGATGCGCGACGCCCAAGCAAGTTAGGCCTTGTGCAAGGATCACCTCGAGGCCCTCCCTATACCATGCGCATGTCTTGGTCTTGAGGAGTGAGTCATGCCTCGTTATGCGAGGCCCTTGCCTATAAAGGGGCATGTAAAGTGGTCGCGAGGGAGTATGTGTGCACACCTAAGGCGAGTTGCCTCGCATAGCGAGGCCCTCACCCCTTCGAGTCTCACTCCCATATGCGCCTTGCGCACTTGGTTATTTTTGGGGTTTGGACATGCGGGCATTGCTATTTGAGATCCCTTTCTTCCATGGCCCTACGCCTTCATCGATGGATGCTTCAAGGGAAATTATCCTATATTCACACTTGCCCCTGAGTCTATGAGCACATTTTTAAGTGTGTTTATAGACTCTTTCATATGCTCTTCGTGTGATATGTATCGCGCTCAGAGCTTTGATTTACTTTAGGAAACTTGGGAGGCTCAATATTGGTGTTGGTGTGTAACGACCCAAAATTACTAATAAGGCTTAAGGGCCTTGATTAGTGTTCGGGAGGGCATAATTGGAAGATATGTGAATTAATGGTGAAAATACATGATTATGTGATATGCATGATCCTATGATTATATGGATATGTGAAATGCAAGTTTATGAGTATTAGATAAGCATGCGGGCCCTGTTTAGCTTGTAAGGGCATAATTGTAATTTTGGCCCGTTAGGGCATAAATGTGATAAACTGTTGAGACCACATTATTATGTGGATATAGTTATATTTGCAGCACTCGGCACGAGGCGATCCTAGGGAGCAAGTAGCGGGAAAGTCACAACGAGACCCGATACTTGACTCAGGGCGAGTCAAGGGGTATTTTGGGTATTAGACAGTTATTTGGGTTATGTAAGTAAATAATTTGAGATATATTTGAGGTTAGGAAGCCTAGGTGGGAATACTGGGGAAATTTACCATCTTGCCATCGGGGACGTTTTTGGTACCTCGAGCCTTGGGATTAACTTAAGAGGCTTAAGTTAGATAAGACAAAGATAAGAAACATTTAGAAGCCTGCCTGAAACTAACTTTATTTCTCTCTCTCTCCTCTCTCTCAAGGAGTCTCTCAAGCTAGCCATTGGAACCAAAGGATTTTTGGGCTGGAAATTCAAGAATTTAAGCTGGAGTTGTGGGGAGAATTTTTGTAGCAATTTGAAGGTTCAGACCAGGAGTTTAGGTGAGTATTGAATTGTGGTTTAGCTGACTTAATTTTGTAGATTTGGGCTGAGTTCTAAGTGTTTTGGGTTCTTGATTTTGAAGATTAAATTGGGGCTAAGGCTTGGGAATTAACTCAGCAACTAGTTAGTGGACTTGCTCTTCAGTAAAGGTAAGCCTTTAGTAATGGTTTAGCATCTGAATTTTTGGGAATTACTGTCTGTTCTAAGGAGTTTTTGAGCTTATGGGTCTCAAGATTAAAATGTTATATTAATGAGTTTCTAAGTTAGGTTTTTGCTGGGTTATGTTGCTAAAAACATGTTAGAATGTTTGTGGTAATTGAATTGTATCATTAGGATGATTTTGGATGGATTTGAGTGAGGTTTGAGTGTTAAAAATGGTGGATTTTCTGGGCTCGAAGGGGTCGAGCCGCGACTCAGTTCTTGGTGTGCCGCGGCCCTTCGAAGCAGATAGGGGCTGAGGAAGAAGGGCGGGCCGCGGCATGGGGAATGTTGGGCCGCAGCCCGTGTCTGGTTTCTAG